>NC_054475.1:59673399-59988988 GCF_017639515.1 Carcharodon carcharias | reverse complement strand
TTACCTCAAAGATGGTAATATCTGTATTATTACCCCAAGAATGATAATCTTAGTATTATTACCTAAATGATGATAGTCTCAGTATTATTACCTCAAGGACGATAATCTCAGTATTATTACCTCAAGGACGATAATCTCAGTATTATTACCACAAGGATTATAATCTCAGTATTATTACCTCAAGGATGGTAATCTCTGTATTATTACCTCAAGGATGGTAATCTATGTATTATTACCCCAAGTATGATAATCTTAGTATTGTTACCTTAAGGATGGTAATTTCTGTATTATTACACCGATGGTAATCTCTGTATTATTACCCCAAGGATGATAATCTTAGTATTATTACCTCAAGGATGATAATCTCTGCATTATTACCACAAGGATGATATTATCAGTATTATTACCACAAGGATGGTAATCTCTGTATTTTTACCCCAAGGATGATAAACTTAGTATTATTACCTCAAGGATAGTAATCTCTGTATTATTACCCTAAAGATGATAATCTTAGTACTATTACCTCAAGGATGGTAATCTCAGCATTATTACCCCAAGGATGGTAATCTCAACTTTATTACATCAAGGATGATAATCTCAGTATTATTACCTCAAGGATGGTAGTCTCAGTATTATTACCCCAAGGATGATAATCTCTGTATTATTAACTCAAGGATTGTAATCTCAGCATTATTACCCCAAGGATGGTAATCTCAACATTATTACGTCAATGATGATAATCTCAGTGTTATTACCTCAATGATGATAATCTAAGTATTATTACCTCAGGGATGGTAATCTCAATATTATTACCCCAAGGATGATAATCTTAGTATTATTACCTCAAAAATGGTAATATCTGTATTATTACCCCAAGGATGATAATCTTAGTATTATTACCTCAATGATGATAGTCTCAGTATTATTACCACAAGGACGATAATCTCAGTATTATTACCCCAAGGATTATAATCTCAGTATTATTTCCTCAAGGATGGTAATCTCAGCATTATTACCCTAAGGATGGTAATCTCAACTTTATTACGTCAAGGATGATAATCTCAGTATTATTACCTCAAGTATGGTAGTCTCAGTATTATTACCCCAAGGATGATAATCTCAGTATTATTACCTCAAGGATGGTAATCTCTGTATTATTACCCCAAGGATGCTAATCTCTGTATTATTACTCCAAGGATGATATACTTGGTATTATTACCCCAAGGATGGTAATCTCAGTATTATTACCCCAAAGGTGATAATCTTAATCCTATTACCTCAAGAATGGGAATCTCAGCATTATTACATCAAGGATGGTAATCTCAGCATTATTACCCCAATGTTGGTAATGTCTGTATTATTACCCCAAGGATGATAATCTTAGTATTATTACCTCAAGGGTGATAATCTCTGCATTATTACCCCCAAGGATGATAATCTCTGTATTATTACCTCAAGGATTGTAATCTCAGCATTATTACCCCAAGGATGGTAATCTCAACATTATTACGTCAAGGATGATAATCTCAGTGTTATTAACTCAAGGATGATAATCTAAGTATTATTACCTCAGGGATGGTAATCTCAATATTATTACCCCAAGGATGATAATCTTAGTATTATTACCTCAAAGATGGTAATATCTTTATTATTACCCCAAGGATGATAATCTTAGTATTATTACCTAAATGATGATAGTCTCAGTATTATTACCTCAAGGACGATAATCTCAGTATTATTACCTCAAGGAAAATAATCTCTGTATTATTACCCCAAGGATTATAATCTCAGTATTATTACCTCAAGGATGGTAATCTCTGTATTATTACCTCAAGGATGGTAATCTATGTATTATTACCCCAAGTATGATAATCTTAGTGTTGTTACCTCAAGGATGGTAATTTCTGTATTATTACACCAAGGATGGTAATCTCTGTATTATTACCCCAAGGATGATAATTTTACTACTATTACCTCAAGGATGATAATCTCTGCATTATTACCACAAGAATGATATTATCAGTATTATTACCACAAGGATGGTAATCTCTGTATTTTTACCCCATGGATGATAATCTCAACTTTATTACCTCAAGGATGATAATCTCAGTATTATTACCTCAAGGATGGTAGTCTCAGTATTATTACCCCAAGGATGATAATCTAAGTATTATTACCTCAAGGATGCTAATCTCTGTATTATTACTCCAAAGATGATATGCTTGGTATTATTACCTCAAGGATGGTAATCTCTGTATTATTACCCCAAAGGTGATAATCTTAATCCCATTACCTCAAGGATGGGAATCTCAGCATTATTACCCCAAGGTTGGTAATCTTAGTATTATTACCTCAAGGGTGATAATCTCTGCATTATTACCCCCAAGGATGATAATCTCTGTATTATTACCTCAAGGATTGTAATCTCAGCATTATTACCCCAAGGATGGTAATCTCAACATTATTACGTCAAGGATGATAATCTCAGTGTTATTACCTCAAGGATGATAATCTAAGTATTATTACCTCAGGGATGGTAATCTCAATATTATTACCCCAAGGATGATAATCTTAGTATTATTACCTCAATGATGATAGTCTCAGTATTATTACCACAAGGACGATAATCTCAGTATTATTACCCCAAGGATTATAATCTCAGTATTATTACCTCAAGGATGGTAAGCTCAACATTATTACATCAAGGATGATAATCGCAGTGTTATTACCTCAAGGATGATAATCTCGGTATTATTACCTCAAGGATGGTAGTTTCAGTATTATTATCTCAAGGACAATAACCTCAGTATTATTACCTCAAGGACGATAATCTCAGTATTATTACCTCAAAGTTGGTAACCTCAGTATTATTACCCCAAGGATGATAATCGTAGTGTTATTACCTCAAAGATGGTAATCTCTGTATTATTACCCCAAGGATGATAATCTTAGTATTATTACCTCAAGGATGGTAATCTCTGTATTATTACCTCAAGGATGATAATCTTAGTATTATTACCTCAAAGATGGTAATATCTGTATTATTACCCCAAGAATGATAATCTTAGTATTATTACCTAAATGATGATAGTCTCAGTATTATTACCTCAAGGACGATAATCTCAGTATTATTACCTCAAGGACGATAATCTCAGTATTATTACCACAAGGATTATAATCTCAGTATTATTACCTCAAGGATGGTAATCTCTGTATTATTACCTCAAGGATGGTAATCTATGTATTATTACCCCAAGTATGATAATCTTAGTATTGTTACCTTAAGGATGGTAATTTCTGTATTATTACACCAACGATGGTAATCTCTGTATTATTACCCCAAGGATGATAATCTTAGTATTATTACCTCAAGGATGATAATCTCTGCATTATTACCACAAGGATGATATTATCAGTATTATTACCACAAGGATGGTAATCTCTGTATTTTTACCCCAAGGATGATAAACTTAGTATTATTACCTCAAGGATAGTAATCTCTGTATTATTACCCTAAAGATGATAATCTTAGTACTATTACCTCAAGGATGGTAATCTCAGCATTATTACCCCAAGGATGGTAATCTCAACTTTATTACATCAAGGATGATAATCTCAGTATTATTACCTCAAGGATGGTAGTCTCAGTATTATTACCCCAAGGATGATAATCTCTGTATTATTAACTCAAGGATTGTAATCTCAGCATTATTACCCCAAGGATGGTAATCTCAACATTATTACGTCAATGATGATAATCTCAGTGTTATTACCTCAATGATGATAATCTAAGTATTATTACCTCAGGGATGGTAATCTCAATATTATTACCCCAAGGATGATAATCTTAGTATTATTACCTCAAAAATGGTAATATCTGTATTATTACCCCAAGGATGATAATCTTAGTATTATTACCTCAATGATGATAGTCTCAGTATTATTACCACAAGGACGATAATCTCAGTATTATTACCCCAAGGATTATAATCTCAGTATTATTTCCTCAAGGATGGTAATCTCAGCATTATTACCCTAAGGATGGTAATCTCAACTTTATTACGTCAAGGATGATAATCTCAGTATTATTACCTCAAGTATGGTAGTCTCAGTATTATTACCCCAAGGATGATAATCTCAGTATTATTACCTCAAGGATGGTAATCTCTGTATTATTACCCCAAGGATGCTAATCTCTGTATTATTACTCCAAGGATGATATACTTGGTATTATTACCCCAAGGATGGTAATCTCAGTATTATTACCCCAAAGGTGATAATCTTAATCCTATTACCTCAAGAATGGGAATCTCAGCATTATTACATCAAGGATGGTAATCTCAGCATTATTACCCCAAGGTTGGTAATCTCTGTATTATTACCCCAAGGATGATAATCTTAGTATTATTACCTCAAGGGTGATAATCTCTGCATTATTACCCCCAAGGATGATAATCTCTGTATTATTACCTCAAGGATTGTAATCTCAGCATTATTACCCCAAGGATGGTAATCTCAACATTATTACGTCAAGGATGATAATCTCAATGTTATTAACTCAAGGATGATAATCTAAGTATTATTACCTCAGGGATGGTAATCTCAATATTATTACCCCAAGGATGATAATCTTAGTATTATTACCTCAAAGATGTTAATCTCTGTATTATTACCCCAAGGATGATAATCTTAGTATTATCACCTCAAGGATGGTAATCTCTGTATTATTACCTCAAGGATGATAATCTTAATATTATTACCTCAAAGATGGTAATATCTGTATTATTACCCCAAGGATGATAATCTTAGTATTATTACCTAAATGATGATATTCTCAGTATTATTACCTCAAGGACGATAATCTCTGTATTATTACCTCAAGGACGATAATCTCAGTATTATTACCCCAAGGATTATAATCTCAGTATTATTACCTCAAGGATGGTAATCTCTGTATTATTACCTCAAGGATGGTAATCAATGTATTATTACCCCAAGTATGATAATCTTAGTATTGTTACCTCAAGGATGGTAATTTCTGTATTATTACACCAAGGATGGTAATCTCTGTATTATTACCCCAAGGATGATAATCTTAGTACTATTACCTCAAGGATGATAATCTCTGCATTATTACCACAAGGATGATATTATCAGTATTATTACCACATGGATGGTAATCTCTGTATTTTTACCCCAAGGATGATAATCTCAACTTTATTACGTCAAGGATGATAATCTCAGTATTATTACCTCAAGGATGGTAGTCTCAGTATTATTACCACAAGGATGATAATCTCAGTATTATTACCTCAAGGATGGTAATCTCTGTATTATTACCCCAAGGATGCTAATCTCTGTATTATTACTCCAAAGATGATATGCTTGGTATTATTAGCTCAAGGATGGTAATCTCTGTATTATTACCCCAAAGGTGATAATCTTAATCCCATTACCTCAAGGATGGGAATCTCAGCATTATTACATCAAGGATGGTAATCTCAGCACTATTACCCCAAGGTTGGTAATGTCTGTATTATTACCCCAAGGATGATAATCTTAGTATTATTACCTCAAGGGTGATAATCTCTGCATTATTACCCCCAAGGATGATAATCTCTGTATTATTACCTCAAGGATTGTAATCTCAGCATTATTACCCCAAGGATGGTAATCTCAACATTATTACATCAAGGATGATAATCTCAGTGTTATTACCTCAAGGATGATAATCTAAGTATTATTACCTCAGGGATGGTAATCTCAATATTATTACCCCAAGGATGATAATCTTAGTATTATTACCTCAAAAATGGTAATATCTGTATTATTACCCCAAGGATGATAATATTAGCATTATTACCTCAATGATGATAGTCTCAGTATTATTACCACAAGGACGATAATCTCAGTATTATTACCCCAAGGATTATAATCTCAGTATTATTACCTCAAGGATGGTAATCTCAGTATTATTACCTCAAGGATGGTAATCTCAGCATTATTACCCCAAGGATGGTAATCTCAACATTATTACATCAAGGATGATAATCGCAGTGTTATTACCTCAAGGATGATAATCTTGGTATTATTACCTCGAGGATGGTAGTTTCAGTATTATTACCTCAAGGACAATAACCTCAGTATTATTACCTCAAGGACGATAATCTCAGTATTATTACCTCAAAGTTGGTATCCTCAGTATTATTACCCCAAGGATGATAATCTTAGTATTATTACCTCAAGGATGGTAATCTCTGTATTATTACCTCATGGATGGTAATCTCAGTACTATTACCTCAAAGATGGTAGTCTCAGTACTATGGCCTGAAACACAAGCTGACCGACGCTGGGACAAAGAGATCAGGAAGCGGAACACATGGCAAAAGCAGTGATGTGAATAGGAGAGATTCAATTTTAGAAGACATTGACAAGAGGGAGGTAAATCATTCGCATCTGAACTCACCTGCGACCAAGGTCCTAGCAGAAAGCATAAATAGGACTACTAATAAGATGGGGATGTGTGGGGGGTGTCGGTGCGGGAGTTGGGGGAGGGTGTTAGAGAATATGGTGGGGGTGGGGTAGTAGGGAAATGAACGAAACCTGAAGACAAATGAACGAGGAGATGGGGGTGGATGACAGACTAAGGAAAGGAACAAAGATGTCAATGGACAAATAAGGTTATAAAACACGAGTATGAAAGGTCTGTTAAAAATAAAACTAAAACAAAAAATTAAAACAAACAAGATGAATTAAACTGCCTGTACAGAAATGTACACAGCATCCAAAATAAAACAGGGGAACGGCAGACAGTAATCCAGAGCAAGAGGTCAGGTGTAGTAGCAATAACTGAAACATGTCTGGGTGGTAACAAAATATTATCGGTTATAATATGACCAGAAGGGAAGGGAAACAAAAAAGGGAGTGGAGTAGCTGTATTAATTAGAGATAATATAATGGCATTAGCAAAACCTAACGAACAGCAGATTCAAAACAGAATCCATGTGGGTGAAATAAAAGGTAAGGGATTGGTCATGCTAATAGGGGTAAACTACGTACTCCCACCTAATAAAGGAGTTGGAAGGAGAAATATGTAGGAAAACGTGTGACATTAGTAAAGAACTGAGAAAACTAATAGAGGAAGGTGATACCTATCCCCAAATAAACTGGCAAATGATGTAGTGAAAAGGGTACCGAGAATGGAGTTTTGACAATGTCTGAAGAACTCCTTTTTTACCCAGTAAGTGAAAAACCCAACAGGAGAGAGAGCACTGCTGGATTTCACTAATGGGAAATGAACCTGAAGAGACAAGAGAAGTCGGTGGAGGGAAAAATCTGGACAATAGCAATCACAACATAAGAAGGTTTAAGATAGGGATTGAGAAGGACATAGTGGGTGCAATTGTCTGGATTTGCCACTAAGCGTAGTATTGGGCACTTACCCAGTGGCCGCAATGGTGGTTTCTCACACTGTATCGTTTCAAACCCACTGCATTAATTATGCATTCCTGGGAAACATGCAGTTGTGTTGGTGAGGGGGTGGGTCTCATTTTCCCGACACGCCGTCAGCTCACTGCTTCATCACACTGCCGCATTTCAAGTGTAGCCGCACAAACACCTCTCAGTGCTTCCAGCCCAGCACTGCTGCAAAGGAGACATGGCCCCAAAAAGCAAGAAGACTGCAGCCCCTCCCCAGTTCAATGATGTGGCCCTTGAGCACCTTTTGGACACAGTGGAGGCTCACCATGATGTTCTCTACCCCGACTCTGGCCACAGGAGGGGCAACAACATCACATTGGGGAGCGGTGGCAGTGGTGGTCAGCGCCAATGCCATGCAAAAGAGGACAGCCACCCAGTGCCAAAATAGGATGGATGATCTCTTCCGTTCCACCAGGGTAAATCACTCTTCTCATCACCCTCAACTCACACACTCAAACCCATCACACATCCACAGGGCCCTCACTCACTGCCAGTTCAAGAGACATCACCATTCACTCTCTCACACACACCGTCATTGTCCTCATCCTGCCCATGAGACCATTCAGCACCCACACATGCTAGGCATACTTATCATCTGGCCCGGCAAGTGTTCTGCTTACATTCTCCCCAACTCTATTTATGCAGGACAAGCAGGCACACAACAAAAGGGAAAGGTCACAGACTGGTAGAGGAATGCCTGACATATGTCCTTACGGACTTTGAAAATACAGCCATCCAGCTGGCCGGTGATGATCTGGACCATTCCTGTGCTGACAGTGAGGTCGGCGGTGCTCAACCAAGTGAGGGTCCAGCAGTGCAACATCCATCAGACAACCATGCTGTGAGTCAGTTCCCCACTCCACAGTCCCCTGCCATGCACTGATTATCTCTCCTTGCTTTCACAGGCACAATCGGGAAACAGCCGATGGAGTCCACAAGGCAGGGCCTCCAATCAAACCCTGAAGAAACCTCTGAAGAGGAATCTGAAGGTACCCTCCTTGAAGTCCCATCACAGCACTCACCCACACCCTCCACCAGCATAGAGAGACACACCTCAGTGCGACCTAGCTTTAGAGTAGCCTCGGGATAACAATCTGGTGAGCACATCGCACTATCTGATCCACTTCCTGATCCACTTTCTGATCCACAGCAGGCAGTGGCAGGGACTTCCCAATTTTCTGGCACTCGGAGCACTGCTGGAGGCCAAAAATCTGCTTAGACTGAGTCAGCTGAGGAGCCTCTGGACTCAGTCATGTCACAGTTGCTGGAGCTGCAAAGGCAAGCTAGGGAACATCAGGAAGGGAAGTCTGCTGCACTCCTCAGATTGTTAGGCACAATAGAGGAGTCCGTCCACCTTCACTGGGAGACTAAAATAGAGGACATGACATTAGAAGGAAAGATCAAAAAAAGATATAAAGACACAAGATAGAAAGGGAGTAGATAATTGATAAACTAAACAAACTTAGAGGGCATAAAATCCCTGGTTCAGATGGATTGTAATCCTGCATACTAAAGTAAGTTAATAAATAGACAACAGAAACATTATATATTTACAAAAATTCATTAGAAAAGGGAATAGTGCTAGAGGATTGGCAGACAGCTAACATAAAATCTATATATAGAAAAGAGTATAGAACAAGCCCCAAAAAATTGTAAACCAATAAGCTAAACACTCTTGGTTGGAAAGATAATGGAATTCTTAATAAAAGATATAATAGTGAAAACATATAGAAATTGAAAGGATAATAAAGTATAGTCAGTAAAGATCCCAAAACGGAAGACCATGCTTGGCCAAGCTTACTGAATCCTTTGAAGAAAGAGGTGGCCAGCGAGGTAGTTGATGCATTGGTGTTAATTTTCTAAAATTCACTAGATTCTGGGAAGGTTCCATCAGGCTGGAAAGTGGTAAAAATAATCCCTCGGTTCAAGAAGGGAGGGAGGCAGAAAACAGGAAATTATAGGCCAGTTAGCTTGACTTCTGTCATGGGGAAGTTATTAGAATCAATCATTAAGGAGGTTATAGCTGGGCACTTAGAAAAGCTCAAGGTAATCGGGAAGAGTCAGCATGGTTTTGTGAAAGGGAAATCATGTTGAACCAATTTATTGGAGTTCAATAAATTATTGGAGTCCTTTAAGAGTAACATGCACTGTGGATAAAGGGGAGACTGTAGACATAACGTACTTGGATTTCAAGAAGGCATTTGATAAGGTGCCACATCAAAGATTATTGCAAAAATAAAAGCTTACAGTGTAGGGGTAACATATTATTATGGATAGAAGATTGGCTGACTGGCAGAAAACAGAGTATGGATAAATGGGTCTTTTTCTGATTGGCAGGACGTAGAGTTCCACAGGGGTCTCTGCTGGGGCCACAACTTTTTACAATTTATATCAATGACTTAGATGAGGGGAGTGAAGACATGGCAGATGACACAAAGATAGGTAGGAATGTATGTTGCGAAGAGAACATAAGGAGGTTGTAGACAGATGTAGATAGTTTCAGTGAGTGGGGAAAAATCTGACAGATGGAGTATAATGTGGGAAAATGTGAAGTTGTTCACTTTGGCAGGAAGAATAAAAAAGCAGCATATTACTGAAATGGAAAACGGCTGCAGAATTCCAAGGTGCAGAGGGATCTAGGTGTTCTAGTACATGAGTCACAAAAGGTATAGAATGCAGGTATAGCAAATAATTAAGAAGGCTAATGGAATGCTATCCTTTATTAGGAGAGGAATTCAACATAAAAGTAAGGATGTTATGCTTCAGTTATACAGGGCATTGGTGAGACCACATCACGAACACTGTGCACAGTTTTGGTCTCCTTATTTAAGGAAGGATGTAAATGCATTGAAGGCGGTTCAGAGAAGTAAAAACAAAAAAACTGCGGATGCTGGAAATCCAAAACAAAAACAAAAACAGAATTACCTGGAAAAACTCAGCAGATCTGGCAGCATCGGCGGAGAAGAAAATTTCAATTATATTTCAACTCTTTCTTGGACTCGAACTCAAGTTCTGTCGAAGGGTCATGAGGACTCGAAACGTCAACTCTTTTCTTCTCCGCCGATGCTGCCAGACCTGCTGAGTTTTTCCAGGTGGTTCAGAGGAGGTTTACTAGATCAATGTCTTGAATGATGTCTTATGAGGAAAGGTTGGACAGACTGGGCTTGTTTCCACTAGAGTTTAGAAGACTGAGGGGTGGCTTGATTGAAGTATATAAGATTCTGAAAGGTCTTGACAAGGTGGATGTCAAAAGGATGTTTCCTCTTATGGGTGAGTCCAGAACTAGAGGGTATTGTTTTAAAATTAGGGGTTGCCCTATTAGGACAGAGATGATGAGAGTTTTTTTCTCTCAGAGGGTTGTATGACTTTGGAACTCTACCTCAGAAGGTGGTGGAGGCGGGATCATTGAATATTTTTAAGACAGAGGTAGATAGATTCTTGTTAGGCAAGGGAATCAAAGGTTATCGGGGTTAGATGGGAATGTGGAACTCGAAACACAAGCAGATCAGCCATGATCTTATTGAATGGTGGAGCAGGCTTGAGGGGCCGAATGACCTACTCCTGTTCCTATTTCGTATGCTCATAAATAACAGAAAGATTGAATAAAGGCAAGGCAGAATATGCAATTGATTTGGATTTCCAGATAAGGTAGATCCTGAATCAAGGTCAGAACATATGGAGTCAGGGAAGAAGTAACAGAATTGAAGCTGAAACTCTTTTCTCCAGAAAAGAGAAGACTGAGGGGTGTCCTGTAAATATTTATAACCTGGGACCCTTTTATGGAGATGGTTTCTCATTAGGAATTTTCTCATTGTTAGAATCATATCTCTCAAGACTGAATTTTTCTTTTACAAAATGGAAGGACCTGGCATGATCTGTACATTTGGATGTTAACCTGGGATTTTTTTTTCTAGGATAGTTCACCTTGGAACTATCAACAAGTAGGTCTCTTCCAAGAAATCAAGTTGTGAACCTGCTGGTTTTTGAAGTCAGCCTTGTTGGGGAACAAGCTGATGACAGAAGGCTACCCTAACTGTTTCTCTCTCTCTCTCTGTCTCTCTGTACACCTTGCCTAAAATTGTGTATGCTTATCAACCTGTAGCTGGAGATCACTTATCTGAGTGTAATTGTTCTGCACTTGAACCTGCAAAGCTGAGACCAGTCGGTGAGAACGTCCAGATGTCCACTAGGACCAGCTGTCTTCACACAAGGGAGCTCCAGGTCGACAGCATTGAGACCCTGTGGACTTTGTCTTTTATTTTATAACGCCCATCCTTTAGAACCTATCTCTGCAGAGAAACTCCATCTGTTTGTCCTTTGTTTATCTGTGTGTGTTTGTGTGTGTATGTCTGTGTGTGTGCTGGGGGAATTCTTTAGGAAGAGATAGATAGTTATACTTTCTGATTACAATTGTGTGTTAACCAGTACTTGCAACTTGTTAAAAGAAGTTTCGGTTTATAAGAAATTAACGTTCTGAGTTTATTAAAAGAAGCCTGGTCGGAGGCTTTTTTATTCTGAGCATCAGTAGGGGAAATAGGAAATTGGCTACTTAGGTGAGAAAATTAATGGTAAAGCCTGCAGAGTAGTGAGGCTAGATCATAGGCGCACTCCTCCATCCTGGTCATAACACTGACAGAGAGAGAGTCTGACCTTTATGAGAGACTTCCACCATCAGGGATCCATAAGACCATAAGACATAGGAGCAGAAATTAGGCCATTCGGCCCATCGAATCTGCTCCACCATTCAATCATGGCTGATTAGTTTCTCAACCCCATTCTCCCACCTTCTCCCCATAACCTTTGATTCCCTTACCAATCAAGAACGTATCTATCTTGGTTTTAAATACACTCAATGACCTGGCCTCCACAGCCTTCTGTGGCAATGAATTCCATAGATTCAACAGTCTCTGGCTAAAGAAGTTTCTCCTCATCTCTGTTCTAAAAGGTCTTCCCTTTACTCTGAGGCTGTGCTCTCGGGTCCTAGTCTCTCCTACTAATGGAAACACCTTCCCCACATCCACTCTATCCAGGCCTTTCAGTATTCTGTAAGTTTCAATCAGATCCCCCCTCATCCTTCTAAACTCCATCGAGTATAGACCCAGAGTCCTCAAACGTTCCTTATATGTTAAGCATTTCATTCCTGGGATCATTCTCGTGAACCTCCTCTGGACCCTCTCCAGGACCAGCACATCCTTCCTGAGATACGGGGCCCAAAATTGCTCACAATATTCTAAATGTGGTCTGACCAGAGCCTTATAAAGCCTCAGCAGCACATCCCTGCTTTTGTATTCTAGTCCTCTCAAAATAAATGCCAACATTGCATTTGCCTTCCTAACTACCGACTCAACCTACAAGTTAACCTTAAGAGAATCCTGGACTAGGACTCCCAAGTCCCTTTGCACTCCAGATTTCTGAATTCTCTCTCCATTTAGAAAACAGTCTATGCCTCTATTCTTCCTACCAAAGTACATGACCTCACACTTCCCCACATTGTATTCCATCTGCCACTTCTTTGCCCATTCTCCTAACCTGTCCAAATCCTTCTGCAGCCTCCCCACCTCATCAATACTACTGTCCCTCCACCTATCTTTGTATCTGCAAACTTAGCCAGGATGCCCTCAGTTCCTTCATTTTGATCATTAATGCGTAAAGTGAAAAGTTGTGGTCCCAACACTGACCCCTACGGAACTCCAATAGTAACTGGTCGCCATCCTGAGAAGGAACCCCTTATCCCCACTCTCTGCCTCCTGCCAGACAGACCCCTTTCATAAAGGCAGTCTCACCATCAGGGACCCTGTTACATAAAGAGTCTTATTGTCAGGACTCCTCTTATAGAGAGAGTCGCACCATCAGGGACCCTGTTACATAAAGAGTCTTATTGTCAGGACCCCTTTTATAGAGTCTCAACATCAGGGACCCCTTTTATAGAGAGAGTCTCACCATCAGGGATCCCTTTTATAGAGAGAGTCTCACCAACAGGGACCCCTTTTTTTGAGTCTCACCATCAGGGCTCCTTTAATAGAGAGAGTCTCACCATCAGGGACCCCTTTAATAGAGAGAGTCTCACTATCAGGGCCCTGTGTGTAGAGAGATTCTGGTGTTTTTTGATCACTGGTTCAGGATGGGACCTGCATTCTCTGATCTGCCCTTCCCCTTTCCTAACTGCCAGTAACAAACCCATTATTCTGGGTAGAGGACAGCTGTCCATGTGCTGGGTGGACTCTCTGGTCTACCTCTCTGCAATGGGGCAGGTTGCAATCTGCTGCTGATATGAATGGAGATGTAGCAGTCGGCCCCATGCCTCTTTTAGAGGGATTTTTTTTTAGAAGGATGCTGGAGAATGGCAGAGCGCTTCAGCTCACAGCCAGGATGGGAAACAAGGAGTCACAGAGCAGCTACAAAATGGGCCAAACTGAATTATAAGAGAATGTTCCTCAGTCCAAATGAATGTGGCTCCTGAGTTGTCAGCCTCTGTGGAGAGAGAAGCAGAGTTAACGTTTCAGGTCTGTGACTTTTCATCTAACAAAAGGTCATCGACCTGAAATGTTAACTCTCTTTCTCTCTCCAGAGATGCAGCCTGGCCTGCTGAGCATTTCCAGCAGTTTCTGTCACTATTTCAGATTTCCAGCATCTGCAGTATTTTGCTTTTGTATGAGTTTTCAGCATGAGTGCAGTGTTGATTAGAGTAACTCCAAGTATTAGTAGGAATCCCAGTGAGGGCTTCAATGGACATTGGTTGTCTGGTCCACCTTGCCCATGGTGACCATGCCCTTCAGGGCCCACCTGTGTGGAACTGGAACCTCTGAAACGGTCTTGTGTTGATCTTTTCTCTTCCATCCATCATGGGTCCACCTGATCGCACTGGAAGCTGAACTGAGGCGTTGTTACTCTGGGATAGGACAGGGCTGCTGGACACATATATAGGTGATGGGAATACTGGTGTCGGTTCTTGGATACCTAAAAAAATCCAAGTCCAAGAGGCTGCTCTTGTCAGTGAATACAATAAATACAATTCAGAAATACATTAAATTCTAGGGAACAAATGGACCTCAGTTCCAAGATAAACAATGATCATCTTATTTTGAAATGTTAGTCTTAACCCATTGAATTAACAGTAATTCCAAACTGTAGCACAGCAAAGCTCAATATATGCAACAATGATTACTGAATCAAACAAAGGTCTAAAGAGGCTTAAATTTTCCAGCTCAAAGAACAAGGTAAATTGCTACAGAAAGCCATTGAAGCTGACAGTATAAATGGTCCCTATCTAACACCAGTGTGGCAACATCATATCCACCAGGGCTGCAGTGGTTCAAGGAGAAAGCCCATTGCTTCTCAAGGCAACCAGGGATGGACAATAAATCAAGTCTTGCCAGAGCTGTTCAGGTTGTTAGAATAAATATTCTTTAAAATTATAATCACCTTATGATTTTGTTAAACACAGTGTGGTGAGGAAGCACTCTCCCCTGGTGAGGAGGTGGGTATCTGGGATTGATCAATGATAATGGATTGTGCTTTATTAGGTCTAACAATTTTTTAAATCTATATCTACGAATGCCCGATTTTGTCCTATTTGAACCTGAGTTAAGTTCTAATCCTATATCCCATCATCAAGACTGTTTATTTCAATCATTGTTCAGCTCAACTACATTATGGAGGAAACTCCCATCCACATTCATTACTCCATGATTCACCTTCTTCCACGGCCTCCTGAGTTCCTCCTCACTCAAACTCCACTCATTCAAAAGTCGCTGCCGCGTTATTAATCCCACCCACCGTCAGCCCCATCCTCACTGACTGTTGTGCAGAGTTAGAAATCCTGGTCCATGTTTTCAAGTTCTTCTGAGACATTGGTTCATCCTACTTTTGTAACCCTGGTCATTGCAATGTTCCTGCCTCTGTCTTTCAGTCCTTCAACTCTAGTCTCCTGCGCAACTGAGGGATCCTTCAGCATAATAGATAGAAGGTTGGGAATCCATTGTCAATGCAGACTGATTGGGCAATTAGTCTTAAGAGTTGGCAATCAGGCAACAAGATGGCAGTTTCAAAATGGACTGTAGTTTGAAAGGAAACAGCAACAAACGAGCGGTCCGGATTGCTTAGAAAGAAGGTTGTTGACTCACACTCTATTTTTAAACGTCCTTAATTCTTCCTCCACCATCCCGGATGTGAATGTTTGAATTGTTACTGGTTTACCCATTGATCTGCATTATGTAGCTACCTAAAACATACCAGTACACTAAATCCAAGTCATGTTAACCTTTCCCCCTAGATTTTTTACAGAGTTGTAGAGACTTCAGGGACCTTTAAGAATGGCAGACAGGGCCTAGAACCAGATGTCCCACCTCTATTTTTACGAGGGGGAGGGGAGTGGATGAATTGGGGTGGAATGTGACTTACGCATGAGGGGAACCCAAACCCAGTAGGGCCACTTGGACTCAGTGCTGTATTCAAATAGACCTCATTTACACTGTTGGAAAGGCTTTGTTTGTGAGTTCTGAATTTTTACAGTAGATGCAGATGTCTGAGAAGGGTCAGTAAGATCTTTGGAACTGAAAAGATGTCAAGTTATTTCAATAGTCTGCTCTTTAAAAATTAAAAACAAACAGCCTGCCTGTGTCTGAATTGAAAAAAAATTGTGCTAGCTCTTTTAATAACTGCTGACATAATCCTAACTCCTATCTTTATAGCATTATTACTGCTTGATTGCCTTCTACAAGCTATCATTATCACAGTGGCCTGTAAATTCACAGTTTGATTAACAGCTCAAAGAAGTTATTGAAGGACGAGCTGTCTTTGGTGTGGGGTTATACATACAAATGCTTGTTTTTATAAGGGATTAAATACTTGTGGTGATTTAAATGTATTGAGTGGGCTTTCATGAATTTTTATATGTTTTCATATTTTTTCATGTTTTTTATATAGTGAAGTTTGCAACAGATATTTAGGACATTATTTTATTTCATGGTCCCTAATGTCTGTTCATGGTAGATACTGGCTGAGTTGGCATGGAGGGTGTAAGGGCAAAGGGTGGTGGGTGAGAGGGGTATTAAGTTGGCATGGGGCCATAAGGAGCCATGAGGATAGGTGGGGGTCATATGTTGGCACTGAGTTGGCATAGAGGTTATATGAGCCCAGTGGGTGGATGAGTGACCATGAGTTAGCATGAATTGGCATTTATCAGCATGGGCAGCGGATCGTGAGGGTTAGAAGGCCAAATGTTTAAGAAAACAACTGCTACGAAGTCCTAGAGAACCAAGGCGGGCCTATTAACCAACCTGCCTCAGCACTCAGCAGCCCCTGTGGATGCCTCCGATCTGCATCTGGAGTGGCAGGACTGACTCCATCTTGCACCCATTCCCTCAGAACGGAGATCCCAGCATTCAGGGCACTTTCCCAAGGCAGGTGTGGCAAGTCGGGAGATTTCCCCAATCTCCATACCTGCCTCGGGAGTGAAAATCCAGGCCTTTATGTACAATCATTATTCATCCAGGTGAATTGTCATGATCTGAAATGCACTGTTTGAAAGGGTAAAACAAAAATCAAAATACCTGGAAAAACTCAGCAGGTCTGACAGCATCTGCGGGGAGGAATACAGTTAAAGTTTCGAGTCCTTTTGACTCTTCAACAGAACTAAGTAAAAACAGAAAAGAGGTGAAACATAAGCTGGTTTGGCGGGGGGGTTGGGGGGGGATGGGAGGGTGGGACAGGTAGAGCTGGATAGAGGGCCAGTGATAGGTGGAGATAGCCAAAAGATGTCATAGACAAAAGGACAAAGAGGTGTTGAAGGTGGTGATATTATCTAAGGAATGTAAGGAATATGCTAATTAAGGGTAGAAAGCAGGACAAGCAAGGTACAGATAGCCCTACTGGGGGTGGGGTGGGGTGAAGGGAAGGGATTGAAATAGGCTAAAAGGTAGAGATAAATAATGGAAATAGGTGGGAAAAGAAAAATCTATATAAATTATTGGATAAAAAAAGGGGGGATCAGAAAGAGGGTGGGGATGGAGGAGAGAGTTCATGATCTAAAATTGTTGAACTCAATATTCAGTCCGGAAGGCTGTAAAGTGCCTAGTTGGAAGATGAGGTGCTGTTCCTCCAGTTTGCATTGAGCTTCACTGGAATAATGCATCAGGCCAAGGACGGACATGTGGGCATGAGAGCAGGGTGGAGTGTTGAAATGGCAAGCGACAGGGAGGTCTGGGTCATGCTTGCGGACAGACCGAAGGTGTTCTGCAAAGCGATCACCCAGTCTACGTTTGGTCTCTCCAATGTAGAGGAATCCGCATTGGGAGCAACGAATGTAGTAGACTAAATTGAGGGAAGTGCAAGTGAAATGCTGCTTCACTTGAAAGGAGTGTTTGGGCCCTTGGACGGTGAAGTGGAGGGAAGTAAAGGGGCAGGTGTTATACCTTCTGCGGTTGGGGAAGGTGCCGTGGGAGGGGGTTGAGGTGTAGGGAGGAGTGGACCAGGGTGTCCCGGAGGGAACGATCCCTATGGAATGCTGCCGGGGTGTGGGACAGGGGGGTGGTGAAGGGAAGATGTGTTTGGTGGTGGCATCATGCTGGAGTTGGCGGAAATGACGGAGGATGATCCTTTGAATGCATAGGCTGGTGGGGTGATAAGTGAGGACAAGGGGGATCAGTGATCCCTGAGCCTGCTCCAATGTTCTAGAGCCCAGCACGCTTCTCCAGTGATCCCTGAGCCTGCTCCAATGTTCTAGAGCCCAGCACACTTCACCCAGTGAACCCTGAGCCTGCTCCAATATTCTAGATCCAAGCACACTTCATCCAGTGATCCCTGAGCCTGCTCCAATGTTCTAGATCCCAGCACACTTCACCCAGTGATCCCTGAACCTGCTCCAACATTTCCAGTGGTCCTGACAGCAGTTGGAAGTGTCTGTCAGCAACACAGCCAGCCGACCGGCTAGCAGGAATTCCTCCTTGGTTGTACCAGGGGCAGCTCATTAATAAGCTGTCACCAGAATTGCCATCCTGTTCAGGAGACCAGTCAGAGGACTGGCAGTTCAGCAGTGCCATCAGGGGTGGTATTGATACATGCAGAGGCCCTGCAGCAGCCGGAAGGTAGACCAAATGCCTTAAGTGATGGAGGGGTGATTCTACTGAGCAAGTAGCTAGGGCTGCGGGGATTGCCTTCTCTGCCCACCGCCCCCTCTTTGATTAAAAATACACCCCCCACCCCCTGGGCTGTTGCTGGGAGGCCGCCTGCATTCATCTGGGGCCTCCCCACCGATGGGGTGTGGGTTAGCAATTGTCTGGTCTACAATTCCCTGGATTCTCTCTCTGGCTTTTCTTAAATTGTAGAGTGACGTGTGCAACCTTCCAATCTAAAGGGACTGTTCCTGAATTGAGAGTACTTTAAAAGATCAAGCTTAAGGTACCTGAAAATGTTTTTATTTACTTTGTTTAAAACCCTGGTATGGGAACCACCGGCCCTGGTGATTTGTCAATCTTTGGTGTCATTATTTTCTTCATTGCTATGAACTTGCTTATGTTAAAGATGATGAGTCTGAAAGATGTTATTTTAAAGGAGAGCTGGTCATGCGTACATACACATACGCAGGATAATTTGAGAAGGCTATCAAAAAGACATATGGGTTCTTAGACATTATAAATAGGAGTAGAGGGTAAAAAGTAAAGAAGTAATGCTTAATCTGTATAAATCACACGTTGGACCCCAGTCAGAGTATTGCATCCATTTCTGGGCACCAAACTTTAGGAAGGATGCAAAGGCCTCAGAGAGGCTTCAGAGGAACTTTACTAGAATGGTAGCAGGGATAAAAGACTTCAATTGCACGGAAACATTGGACAGCCTAGGATTGTTCTCCATAGAGCAGAAATGGGGAGATTTGACAGAGGTATTCGGAATCATAAAGGGTTTTGATAGAGTAAGTAAGGGAGATACTATTTCCAGTGGGAGAAGGATGGGTGACCAGGGGACACTGAAGTAATTGGCTAAAGAACTAGAAGTGACATGAAGGTTTGTTTTATACATCAAGTTGTGCTGATCTGGAATGAGCTGCCTGAAAGGATAAAGGAAGCAAATTCAGTGACAAGAAAATTGAATAAATACTCAAAGGGGAAAAATGCAGGGCAATGAGGGAAAAGTTCAATAAAAAACAAGCAGGATGGGGTGAAGAGTTTCTCTCAGTGCTCAATTTTATGGTTCTGCGTCTGATTAGAACAGGTTCTGTGAAAGAACAGGATGGAACTTATCATATTCTCATTCTGTTTCTTTGTTTTATAAGTGAGTCACCTTGACAACAATCTACTTCCTGGTGAAGCTGGAACTGTCACTAACCATGGGGAAGAGGAGAATTGGTTCGATCAAATGTGGAGATATTTGAGGGGGAGGGGATGGGAACTGGAAGAAATCACCAATAAGGAAATGCACTGACTCATATCTAGAAGCAATGTGAGAACTGATAGCTCATGTACAGTCAGCATGTACTGGCTAAGAGGTCAAATATGGATCCTCTTCTAGGAGGGGAACTGATTGAGAGGAAACTGCACAGGAATTGTGTTAAAAAGCTGCTGCTGGATGAGGGTAATGGTTCAATGTAACTAAAAGTCCATTAGAGATTTTCTTTCACATTTTTGAGATGTTTAATGTGTCCTGGCACAAGGACAACAGTTCTTGGACTTAGGATCTTTGCAATATCACTGTAGAGCAGATGATAAGTGGTGTTGTATACTTTTTCAGGTCCAACTAACAACAGAAAGCTATCTGCCAGGTAATAATACAGATACCATTGGCTGCCTGGCTGAGGTGTGTCCCACTGACCTCCCTGTGCAGTAACCAGGGTTAGAGTCCATTCAATCGACTGACACAGAAACCATTTGGAAACTTTCTAAAACTCCCCAGTATCAAACAGCTCTAACTAGTTTTTCCAGCAGTATTCTATTCACTTCTCTCTCTATATTTTATGATTCACTCACCCATTTACTGCACAGAAGCCTTGGCCCTGTGCCACTTTAAGCAAGCACAGCACATTATTTATAATGCATGGGAAGATTAAATACATAGGAATGTAAGTCTAACATGCACTGAGAACTTAATGAGAAACATTTCGGAATTCCATTCAGAGAAACAATTATGTCTGAAGCTTGTTTCACCCCTGTCCCAGAATGAAGAAAAAAACAGTAAAAACCGGGAAATAAGAATACTGGTCCAAACTCATTTTGTATACTTTAAAATGGAACCCCAGAGAGACCGCAGAGTGCTGATCTGGACTGTTTTTTCCTTCTAGGGTGTATTTCAAAAGCAGTAAAATTGCAGCCAGTTTTTGATTGGATTGATTTCCAATTCATTTGAGCAGTTACAGGAAATCCAGGGAATTGGTGAAGAGAGATGTCAGGAAGAAATAATAATTCCCATAATGTTACTGGAATTTATTGTAAAATAGTGGTGCGTGTGTGTGGGCGTGCACGTGCATGTGTGTGAGACTTAATTGGATTAAAGACACCTGGTCTGACGGCTTTGATGTGGTGGTAGATGAGCTAGGTGGAAATGTTAAGTAGGTAAAACAAAAACAGAATTACCTGGAAAAACTCAGCAGGTCTGGCAGCATCGGCGGAGAAGAAAAGAGTTGACGTTTCGAGTCCTCATGACCCTTCGACAGAAGGTAAACTTAGGTGTCAAGGGAACACTTGCATTTTTAAATAAACCAGACTAGATTGTTTTCAAAGGAGGGGTGACATGTGTTACCTAGCCAGGTGAAGTTTAGAAACAGTGTGTTTATTTTTCACAAAGATTACTGGTAAAACTTTATTATCAGAAAGGTAAAGTCCACGCACTTTCGGAATTTTGTAGAAACCTATAAGACTTGGTGGTCTTATGATGACTGAATTCAAGGCACGCATCTCAAAACTTATACAAATTGCAAAACAAATTGTGGCAGTTGCTTCAAGTTTCCCTTTGGGATTTGAACAACTCAGCATTTACCATTGGCTGTTCTATAACATAGTTGGGAGCTGGTCTGGGATATATTTGAAATTCCTTGGATTGGAGTTGGTGAATCTTAAGGTTATGAGTATGAGAGGCACTTTGAGTTCAAGAGTTGGGGTGAGGTTTTTTATAGTGGTGAGACTGAAATATGGCGTTGGCAGTTGCTCAGGCTTGTCTGGGAGTTGAAGTTATAACTTTGGCTGGTTTACGAAAGAAAATTAATGTTAAGTTAATGGAATTGGCAGATAAATTACAATTGGTGTTACCTGCAGGGGTGAAGAAAGCAGATATAATTGAAGGTATTGAAGGTATAGCACAACATTTAAAGTTGGAAGTGATAAATGAGATTAGGTAGGTAGGTTAAGTGTTTCTCACGTGTTGGTGCAGACTCAATGGGCCTCTTCAGCACTGTGTGATTCTGTGATACCTGACTGTCACAGCGAGTCACAGTTGGGGGTAGTGAGACTTCAGTTAGTAATAAAGAGGCTTGAATTTGAACCAGCAAAGGAACTGAGAAAACTTGAATTGGAGGCAAGTGAAAAGGAAAAAGAATTGGAAATGAAAAAAAAAAACTGGAAGTAGAGGCAGCAGAAAAAGGGAAAAAGAGAGATTATTCCAAAAAGAAATGGAAATACAAAAACTTGATCTCCAGAGGGAAAAGTCAGCAATAGAAAAGAAAAAGAAGGAAAGAGACAGAGAATATCAGCTTACAATGCTGGATTTTAAAAAGGAAACATCAGATGCTGAGGAAAGTTCTGATGAAGAAAAAGGAAAAATCCTTTAACCTAAAACCCAGTGGGGAGATGTTTAAATTTGTACAAGCTCTTCCAAAGTTTGAGGAAAGAGGTGTTGAAGCATTCTTTATTTCATTTGAGGAGGTAGCTAAACAGATGAAATGGCCACAGGAAAACTGAACATTGTTGTTACAATCTAAGTTGGTGGGTAGAGCACATGAGGTTTATGCTTCACTGTCAGAAGAAATGTCGGTGAACCATGATGTGGTAAAAAAAAAGGCTATTTTGAGTGCATATGAGTTGGTTCCTAAGGCATACAAGCAAAAATTTAGGAATATGAGGAAACAGCCTGGGCAAACTTATACTGAGTTTGAAAGAGTAAAACAAAATAATTTTGATTGGTGGATACAGGCATTAAAGATAGAAACAAGATATGCAGCTAAATCTTATGGAAGAATTTAAAGATTCAATTCCTCCGGTAGTGAGAACTCATGTGGAGGAACAGAGGGTTGAAATGGTGAGAGAAGCAGCAGAGATAGCTGATGATTATGAGTTAGTTCAGAGATGTAAATCTTTTTTTGTCACCCTTTTAAATCAGAAAAGGATAGAAAGTGGGAAGGTGAAAGGAAGGTGGTAGTCAGTGAAGAGAAGGAGTAGGTGGATATTCGCAGGAAATGTTTTCTCAGAATGAAAAGGAAGGTGCTGAGGTGACACTCGAAAATTGAGGTGTTTTCATTGTAATAAATTTGGACATATGAAATCTGTGTGTTGGAAATTGCAGAAATATTACAACAAAGAAAATTGTGGAAGAATTAACTAATTTTTTTTAGAAGATATGGTTTACCTAAGGAAATACAATCAGATCAGGGTTCAAATTTCATGTCACAGCTGTTTAAGGGAGTAATGAACAGTTTGAGAATAAAACAATTTAAGTCAACAGTTTATCATCCTGAGTCACAAGGAGTTTTGGAAAGCTGGCATCAAACTCTAAAAACCATGATGAAGGTGTACAGTTAGAATTATGCACAGGATTGGGATGGGGGAATTCCATTTTTGTTATTTACCTTTAGGGACGCTCCTAATGCATGGACTGGTTTTAGTCTGTTTGAACTAGTTTATGGTCATGAGGTAAGGGGAACACTGAAATTGATTCATGAGAAATTGGTGGGTCAAAATTCAGAAACTACTCTCCTGGATTATGTACAAACTTCAGAGAAAGATTGGATAGAGTATGTGAGTTGGCTAGGGAACAATTAAAGATATTACAGCAAGTGATGAAAATGAAAGCTGACAGGAAAGCTACAGCTCATAGTTTCATCACTGGGGAGAAAGTGTTAATTCTGTTACCAGTACTGGTTAACTCATTAAAGGCAAGGCTTAGTGGGCCTTACAGGATTGAAAAGAAATTGAGTGAAGTAAATTATTTAATAAATACTCCAGATAGAAGAAAGAAGCAGAGAGTGTGCCATATAAATATGCTTAAAAAGTACTTTGACAGAGAAGAGGACCAAAAGGAGGTGTTAGTGATGGTGGATGAAGAGAAAGAGGTAGGAATGCAGGATTCTGAAATTGATTTTCCTCTAAGCAAATTGGATAATGAGAGGGTGTTTGAAAGTTTAAATGCAATATTGAGTTACCTTCCAGGCAAGTATCAAAGTGATTTGGAAAAGCTATTGTGGTCACACAAAGATATTTGTGGAAATAAGCTGGGAAGGACAAATTTAGCTGTACATAATGTATGTGTAGAACTTTCACCTTCACTAAGGCAACATCCTTATAGACTAAATCCAGCAAAAGTTATCATAAGTACAGAAAGAAATCAAATTCATACTTTAAAAGTATGTTATTGAGTCTAGTTGCAGTAACTGGAGTTCGCCTATTGTACTGGTACCAAAACCAAATTGAACAAAAGACTGTGTGTGGACTATCGAAAGGCAAATGCGGTGACAAAAGCGGATTCATATCCTATACCACGGTTGGAAGATTGTATTGAGAAAGTTTGACAAGCAAAACTTATCACAAAGATTGACTTACCAAAAGGATATGGCAAGTACCATTATAGGAGAGGGCAAAGGAGATATCAGCTTTTGTGATGCCAGATAGATTGTATCAGTTTAAAGTCATGCCGTTTGGTATGAAGAATGTGCCTGCAACATTTCAAAGACTGACAAAGTAATTGCAGGTCTGAGCAATTGTGCTGTTTATATTGACAACTTAATAATTTTCAGACATACATAGGAGGAGCATTTACTCGATTATAAGAAGCTAACTTGGCTAAAAATGAATTTGCAGAAGCGCAAGTTACGTATCTAGGCCATACCATTGAACATGGTAAGGTGGCTCTGGGAGGTGTGAAATTCAAGGCTATTGTGGATTTCCCTGTGCCTACAACAAAATGAGAAGTTTTGAGATTTCTGGGCATGAGTGGGTTTTATCAGAAATTTGTACCAAATTTTAGCCAAGTGGTTGCTCCACTGACTGAACTATTAAAAAAGAACAAGTAGTTTCAATGGACACGAGAGGGTCAGAAGTCATTTGACAGTTTGAAAACTGTATTAACTACGACACCAGCTTTGGCAGTGCCCAATTACGCCAAGAAATTTAAGTTGGCCATTGACACAAGCGATATAGGCATTGGGGCCGTACTGTTACAAGGAGATGAAACTGGAATTGAAAAACCGATAGGGTATTTTTTATGGAAGTTGAATGTACAACAGAGAAGATATTCAATGATCAAAAAGGAGACTTTGGGTTTGGTGTTAGCATTGCAGCATTTTAAGATTTATGTTGCAAATAATTCATCAGAAACAATTGTTTATACAGACCACAATACTTTAAAGTTTCTGGACAAATTTCAAGATGGAAGTGCATTGCTATTCAGGTGGAGTTTATTACTGCAACCATTTAATCTACAGATTATACTTGTAGCAAGATGAAAAAATCTGATTGCAGATGCAATATCAAGAGTTGAAGCTTAAAGAGAAAATTGGACATTTAAAATCTGGACACTGAACTGAAATGATTTCTGTTGATACAAAGGGTTTGTGTATATATATATATATATATATATATAGTTATGCTAATGCATGCATTTAGTAGTGTAACACTGTAAGTATATAGATAAGTATAGGAAATAGTATAAGATGGGTTAATAAAAATTAAGCTGTCTTTTTAAAGTTCGGCGGTTCATCTTGTAATAAGGAGGGGGTTGTCAGGACAATATAATAATTCTTATAATGTTATTGGAAATTATTGTAAAATGTCAGTATCTGTGTCTGTATTTATCAGTATCTGAGTCTGTATTTGTGTGTGTGTGTGTGTGTGTGTGTGTGTGTGTGTGTGTGTGTGTGTGTGTGTGTGTGTGTGTCTTAATTGGATTAAAGGCAGCTGCTCTGAAGGCTTTGATGTGGTAGAAGATGAGCTAGGTTGGAAATGTTACACAAGTAAACATAGGTGTCAAGGGAACATTAAATAAACCAGACTAGATTGCTTTCAAAGGAGGGGTGAAATGTATTCCCCAGCCAGGTGAAGTTTAGAAACAGTGTGTTTATTTTTCCTGAAGATTACTGGTAAAACTTAGTATATTGAGAGATTTTTATTATCAGAAATGCATTACACTTCGGAATTTTCCCAGAATTGCACTTAGTGCAGTAGCGGGCAGGTAAAATGGGGTCCTGCCCGCCGACAAAAATGGTGGCTTTTCACACTGTATTGTCCCAAGTCCGCCTCATTTATTCACTCCCATGAAACACGTCATTTCAATGGTGAGTGAGCTCTAACTTGCCCACCCACCATCACCCCGCTGTTGCATCATGCTGGCCGCCATCTTTACGAGGCAGCCGCCAGCAAAGCATTCATCACCACCAGCTCACCACCGCTACCTGGGAGACATGGCCAACAAAGGAAAAAGACTGAGGTCTCCACTTCAACAAGGGGTCCTTCGAGCGACTGCTGGATGCCATGGAGGCCCGCCGGGATGTGCTCTACTCCCACTCTGGCCGCAGGATGGGTAGCAAAGTTACCAACCCGGCTTGGGAGGCGGTGACAGCGGTGGTCAGTGCCAATGTCCTGCAGAGGACAGCCACCCAGTGCTGCAAAAGGGTGAAGAATCTCCTCCGTTCTGCCAGGGTAAATCACTCTTTTCATCACTCCTAACTCACACACTCACAAACCCGTCACACATCCACAGGGCCCTCACTCACTGCCAGTTCAAGGGACATCACCATTCACTCTTTCACACACACCATCATTGTCCTTATCCTGTCCATGGGACCATTCACCACCCACACAGGCCAGGCCTACATATTATCTGGCCCGGCAGGCGTGATACACTCTCCCCATCTCTATCCATGCAGGACAAACTGGCTCACAACAGGAAGGAAAAGGTCACAGACAAGTGGAGGGATGCCAGAGATCAAAGTTCTGACAGAATTCAAAAACAGAGTCATCCAGCTGGCCGACGACCAGTCCTGTACTGATGGTGAGGTCGGTGCTGCTCTACCAAGTGAGGATCCAGCAGTGCAACATCCATCAGCCAACCATGCTGTGAGTGATGTGTCCTGTTTCACAGGCCACTGCCATGTACTAATTATCTCTCCTTGATTTCACAGACACATCTGGGAAGCAGCCGACAGAGTCCATGACCCAGGGCCTCCAATCAAACCCTGAAGAAATCTCTGAAGAGGAATCTGAAGGCACCCTCCCTGAAGTCCCGTTACAGCGCTCACCTACACCCTCCACCAGCATAGACACACACACTTTGGTGGGACCTAGCTTTACAGTAAACTCGGGACCACATTATACTTTCTAATCCACAGCAGGCAGAGGACTGCTGGAGGCCAGAACATTGCTGAGTTCGAGTCAGATGATGAGCCTCTGGACCCGGTCATGTCTCAGTTGCTGGAGCTGCAAAGGCAAGCTCAGGAACATCAGGAAGGGATGTCCACTGCATTCTTCAGATTGCAAGGCACGATGGAGGAGTCCATCCATCTTCAGGCTGAGGTGATAGCGCCGGCATCACAACGCACTAAGGTCAACACTGGCGGCCACCATGGAGACCTTGGTCCAGGACATCACTCCTGCACTACTGTGCGGGCTTAACTCCATCGCTGATGCCATAGTTGGCCTCCAACAATCTGTACACGAGAGGGGTGCTGGGCAGCTCGATCTCACTCCAGCTTCCCCTTCTCCTCACGGACGCAGCTAGGGGCCCTCGGGCACCCCTAGGGAGGAGGATCAACAGGTGCACACCCCGCAGCCAACCACCCAGGTGAGCCTGGGAGTCACTGGCCCATCCGAATCCCCTCTCCCTGTGACTCCAGCAGCTCCAGCTCCACAGGCCGAGGAGGGTGTCATTGCCACACAGCAGGACCCTGAAAGCAGGCCAGAGCCCTCCAAGTCTCGGCCCTCTAGAGGACGCCCGCCAAGGCCATCATAGACAGGGTGTCACAGTCAGCAAGCTGCCTCCACCTCTGCTGTGGATGTCCAGAGAGCAGCAAGATGTAGCGGCAGGGTTAGGAAAGTTAGGTAAACAGTTTGGCCATGGCTGTTGATCACTTGTATATACTGTTCACTATTGTCAATAAACTGCTAAGAATGTCTCCCTGCCTGTGGCTCCTTGTTCTGATGAGCAGTGTTCTTGTCACTCAGATGTGAAACCTTTCTGCACAAAATAAAGGCAGGTGCCTCAGTCCAGGGCCTTTTCCCTGTGCTCTGTGTAGCCTTCAGACCACAGTGATGGTCCAGCCTCACACTCCCTGGAAACATTACTGATGCCTGCACCTTGGCGGTGCTGGTCATTGCAGCCAGAATGTAGTGGGCAGGTGCCACAGAGTTCTCTCATTCTCTCTGTGTGCTCTCAGCACCTTTAAGGTGGGGCTGGCCCCCATCACACCAGCATCTGTAACCAGTGATGCTGTGCACCAGCTCCTGAAGGGCTGAGGTGCTGAAGGCGGACACAGCATCAGATGTATCTAAAGTTTCATGGCTGCGTCTCTGAGATGGCCCTGATCATGGAGCACAAGCAAGCTGCCCTTGGCCGGACAGGAGTCAGACATTCTCTGAAGCTGTGTGAAGATCTATAGAGTGTCCTCACTACATGTTATCAACATCCTCCTGTGATCGAGTGACTATTAGGGCCTCCACTGCATCTCCGTGACAGGAACATTCTGAGATAAGCTAGACTGGAGTTAAACGTTCATAACTGCGATGTGAGGATCTATGAGACACCTCACTGCATGTCGCCATCATCCTCCACAAATCTGGCAGCTATGAGGGCCTCCCGAGCAGGCCTGCCTCAGCTAGCCAGTGCAAAAGCCTCATCCTCGTCGTCATCACCACCGAGGACCCCCTCACCCCCATCCCCATCAGCGTCTTCCTCATCCGAGGAGACCTTCAGCTCCTCAGCCAGTTCCTCTCCCCATTGCAGTGCCAGGTTGTAATGCGTGCAACAGACAATGATGATGCATGACACCCTCTGTGGACTGTACTGCAGGCTCCACCAGACCGGTCCAGGCACTGGAACCGCATCTTCAGCATCCCGATGGTTTGCTCCACCAAGCTGAGAGCTGCAGCATGAGCCTGGTTATACCTTCACTCTGCTGCAGTCTGAGGCCGCCACACAGGTGTTATCAGCCACGGCCTCTGCAGGTAGCCCTTGTCTCCAAGGAGCCTTCTCTGCAGCCTCTGTGGACCCTGGTAGGCTGCAGGGATCTGCGAGCGACTCAGGATGTAAGCATCGTGCACCCTCCCTGGAAACTGTGCGCACACCTGCAGAATGCGTTTCTGGTGGTCGCACACCAGCTGCGCGTTCAGTGAGTGGAAGCCC
Source organism: Carcharodon carcharias (assembly GCF_017639515.1). NCBI lineage: Eukaryota > Metazoa > Chordata > Chondrichthyes > Lamniformes > Lamnidae > Carcharodon > Carcharodon carcharias. Next base: position 59,959,981 of record NC_054475.1, on the reverse strand, counting down.
TTGCAGTTGATGAAGTCCACTGAGTGCAGCGATGGAGACCTGAGCGCCATGTGGGTGCAGTCAATTGCACCCTGAACCTGTGGGAATCCCGAGATCAGGGCGAATCCAATGGCCCTTGCATCCTGGCTGTCCCGGTCCTGGGCAAAATGCACAAACTTGTGTGCCATGGAGAAGATGGTATCCGTGACCTCACGGATGAATTTGTGGGTGGCGGATTGTGAAATCCCACAGAGGTCACCTGTGGAGCCCTGAAAGCAGCCGCTGGCATAGAAATTGAGCACCATGGTTTCACAGCCACTGGCAGTGAATGCCCTCCATTCCCCTTGGCGCCAAGTCCCGTAGTAAGTGGCAGATGTGAATGACCAGGTCCCTAGACATGTTCAGTCATTGGTGACACTGGTTCTCCCTCATCTGCAGGAATGGCAGGCAGTGTCTATAGACTGTGGGTGTTGCTAGGCATTAATCAGCCACGGCTCGCTGTCGCTCCTGGGCAGCGTGTGCAGGAGCCCCAGCTGCCCCTTCTTCATGAGGTTGCTGCTCCTGCCTCTGTGCAGCCAGGTTCCTCAGTCGCTCTCTCCTCTATCTTCTCCGCTCTGTGTAGGCCATCAAGCACATAGCTAGGTCACCAGGATCCATAATCCAGACGTGGTCCTCCTGCAGCATGAAAGAGAGAGAGACGTGGGTAGGATGGGTGTACTTAGCACCTTTCCTGGCCCTGTGTGACCGCCCCTTAATGCTTCCCGGAGAGTGCTGGTCACCCCTCGGATGGCCAGAGATGAGTGCGCAGGATGGCTGCCCTCTCAGCCTGTGACATGGGAACACAGCTCCTAACTAGGTCGCTAAGAATGCAAGGGGCTGTAAGCACCTCCAGCAGTGACTGCTACATGGCCAGTGTTAGCGAGGAGATTGTACAACGTGTTCAGTCCAGCTGCACCGCCGTCCAATAAAGTGGTGGCGGTCTGTGCCGGGAGGGTAGGGCTGTGGGGGGTGGGGGAGGGTAAGGTATGATGCGCTTGGTGGCCCTTTGGTGCCACCACATTGCTTGCCTGGGTGGGCAGGCTAGAACCTGACCCCGATCATATCACTGTGACTGCACCTGACCTGTCTCAGTTGCAGAGGCATGGTCAGTTTATACAGGCGTCCCTAAAACGTGGCCATTTCTCTCGCTTATCCTGACCCCCACCTCGAATGCCTGTGTGTGGGATGCAGCACCAGGGCAGCACTTGATACTCCCCCCTTCAGCAGTTGCCTACGAAGCTGGCCAGCACTTGTCCCTGGACACAACCCACCCCCGGACACCCTCTCAGCAGTTGCCCCCGACGGCCCTGAGGCCTGTAAACAAGAGGCGAGCTATGGTGAACGCTGCTGCTCACTCACCTCAGTTCCCCCAAACTGAAGGCTGCCAAGTGCACGTCGCGTGTGAGCTGTTGTGAAACACATCGACGTGCTTTCCCGCTGATGAGGATGGACAATACGGCGGGGATCCAAGAGCCTGGCGGGATGGCCTTTTAATTATATGTTGATGTATTACAATTAACTCCCTGCTGACCGATGGCACAAAACGTGGCCTGCCGTTGTCGGGCTGTGCGGATGATCACAACCTGCTTTCATGCCATTGTGAAACAGGACACACCATATTTTCCGTTCATGCTGCCTATCATGCCAGCGGGCTCAGAAAATTCCACCCATAGTGCAACAATGGGAATTTGCATTCAAAGGGGAAAATATGTATAAAGGAGAGAAGGCTGAGTGTAAGGACAGGAATTCTAAGATCTAACAAGTGTGAAAAGACTCCAGCATCTAAGCCTCAAGCTGCTGTTGACAAAGAGCCGAAGTTAAGAAAACTCACTTTGAATTTGACTGTTCAGGGTATCATGTTTCTTTGCCTGGGTCTTTTAAATCTACGTGCCTTACTGTTTCCTAATGAAAGTGTAACTGAGGGTCAGATTAAGTAGGGGCCTTTAGAAGTTATCATAGTAGTAATTTGTAGACACATGTATGTGCTTAAAAATCATTTTTCTTGTTAATAAATGTTTAATCTAGTTTTGTAATAACCTGTAAGACTTGGTGGTCTTATTACTACTGAGTTCAGGGCGCACATGTCAAAATGTATACAAATTACCAAACAAGTTGCGGCAGTTGTTTCAAGTTTCCTTTGGGATTTGAACAACTCAGCATTTACCATCAGGTGTGCCATAACAGAGGTTTGATCCTCTGGCTCCTTCTCTCACTGTTTCTGTCACTTGTGATGGAACAAGACCTAACCATGCTCCAGGTTATAAGAATTCCTCTGATGTGGAGTTTTGTGTGAATTTATAGCTACGCTCGCGAACTGAGATTTTTAAAGTGGAAACTTTGGTTGCTAAATTCTTTTGTGTTAATGTGAGGGCCCAGGTGGAATGTTACCTCACAGTATTCCCTGTAGCAGACTTTGATAGAAAAGTCTCACCTTTGCTTGAAAACATTCCTTATCAGTTTGAAAGTAGTTTGATTGAACTCCAGCAACAATTCAGTAAAGTTGCCAGTGCAAGAAGGAAATAAAGACGGAGTCCTTATCTGTAATGGCTGTCCCAACATGGGTACGCTGCAAGCAACAACCTTGCCTTTGTGGCAGATTTTCCTCAACCTCAGGCTATGCAAATCTATTTGAGACCAGGGGTTTATTTTAAAATCACCCCACCTTCATCACTGTCTCTGCTAGGCAGAGGCATAAGGGGAGATGGGGGGAAATTGGGGATGAGTGGGGTGGGAAGGTGGTGGTCAAAATTAAGTGTGGCACTTACCCACTCAATTTCTGCTCTGGTCTGGCTAATTGCAATCTTAGATGACAGGCGGCAAAGACACCCACACTATTCTTGTCACCACAGTTAAAAAAGGAAATTTATTTATCTCATAGGTTGCACAAAAGAGCAACAGGAATGATCGCCAACGTGACAGAAGTAAGCATAAGGAAAGATTAGAAAATATTAAGTTCTAATGATTAGAGGGGAGGTATCGAGTGCACTATAGAGAGTTTTAATTGGTATTGAGAACACCTTTCTCTCGTCCACTCAATTAACTCTTCATAATTTTAATTTTAGACGCTTCTGATCATTCCCAACCGATAAAAACAGCCCCATTTTATATTTCCTCATATCAGGCAGCATCCTGGTAAATCTGCATCATATTTTCTCTATTGCCTCCACATCCCTCCTATAGTGTGCAGCCCAACACACAATCCAAATGTGCTTTACTAAACTTTCTTGATGACAACCATTACATCTTGGCATTAATATTCATATATTCATATATTAATATTCATATATTAACATACCTCTTACCATAGAACCCATTATTCCATTCATTTTTTTAATGACCTGATCCACTTGAGGGGCTGCTTTTCACGTCTTGTGAACTTGAGCCTCAAATCCCTTGGTTCTTCCACTCATCCAGTTTAACATCAAAGTATAACTACTTTCTTTAAAATGCAAAATCTACCATTTCTGCAACGCTGTGCTTCACTACACACTTTGAACCACCCAGAAAATAACTTGTACTCTTGTTTCCAACATTCTAACCAGTTTTTGAGCCAAATTTGTTACCTTTTCCCTAACTCCATAATCCCTTAATCTTCTCTCGTAGCTTCCTGTGTTGTACCTTGGCAAAGACTTTCTTAAGTCCATATTTACCATATCCATTTCATTTTCCCTGCCCACCATATCCGTCACTTCCTCAAAGACACTCTCTGATTTGCCAGGCACAATCTTCCTTTCTGTGTTGACTTCTCCTATTATTTTCCATTCATCTAGAATTTTAGGAATTTTGTCTGTAATTAAAGATTTAAAAATGTTACTGACCAGAGAGTTTAAACTAACTGGCCTGTAATTACTAGTGTTTGTCCTGTGTCCCCTTTGAACAATGAGTGTCACACTGCTCAATCTTCAGTTCTCTGGTATGTATAACTCTCAATACAACCTCATAGAACAATTACTGTGCCTTCTACTATTTCTTCCTACTTCTCCCTCAGGATCTGTGGTAGAATTCCTCTGTTCACATTTACTAGGGGTGAGTGTGCCCTACAGTGAGGATAAAATAGGGAGATGGTGCTGGAGTAATATCAGGAATTAAAATAGTCTCAGGCTATAAAACTGTCATCAATTGTTGTAAAAACCCATTTGGCTCATTAATGCCCTTTAGGGATGGAAATCTGTTATCCTTAACCGATCTGGCCTCCAGAACCACGGCAACGTGGTTGACTGCAGTTCAAGGGTAATTAGGGACGGGCAACAAACGTCTAGACTTGCCACAGTGGCACTCACGTCTCATGAAAGAATTAAAAAACAAACCTGACTGGATGCTGTACATTGACATGTTGCCATGCTGTAATTGATATTAGGATTCAGGTAACCCAACCGGTTGCCCAAAGGACATTGACGTCATACCTCTGAATGTTCTGTGCAGAGCTACATGTGGGGAGTGGATGGCCTGTTCTGCTGCTGGGTTCATGATGGAATTCCTTTGTGCAAAGCTCCTGTAGTTATTGATCTGTTGAAGTATTTCATACAGCACATCCCCTAAAAAGAGAAAACTGATCAAACCCTTTCTATTCAAGGATTTCTGGATTTTTTCAACATTATCAGTAGGATTGTCTCAACATTAGCAGCTGATCCATGCAGGAAAGCCTTTAAAAGCTACAGATTCAAAGTCAAGGCAAGCATTGCTGGCCTATATCATAAACTCTGAACCAATCACTGTGCTGCGGATCGAGTATTGTCTTCATGGCGGAATAGCCTACAGGCATGTTATCAAGATTCACATGAAGAATGATCCTTGGGTAAGATACTAGAAGGCTGTAGAAACAGCTGAGTTATAGGGTTGATTCCCTTCCACTGACACACTCTTAGACAACCATAGACGGTTATGCCTTTGTTATATAATGGTCTACTTTGGTGCAAAGTAAAGAAACATCCTTCCTTTCCTCCCATACCCGATCCTATGGGTAAACAGGTGATCTCTTCCTGGATCTCCACCATTTTGGCTCTGGAGCATTGTCTAGAACCAGCCATTGGTGGGGGCACAGGGTCAATTAGAGAAAACCCCTTTTAATTTATTGTCCCTCCTTTGGTTCTCAGGGTAGAATGCTCAATGGTACTGCTTTATAGAAGATTGAACTTCCTACCCCTAGAAATGTTGTGTATCTCAGGTTGTTACAGGGGGCTCCTATTCCAAAATACAAGATATATCTGAGCCTTGCACACTTGAATTCCTATCAACATTGCTTGAATCACGCCAATCTGGTATTTGCTCCCTCCTAGTGTGTTGAAAGATATGTCTAAAATCACAAATGACATTTTTTGTGACCATGCCATATTGGGCAGAATTCTCCCAGATTTGCATTAAGTGCAATAGTAGGCAGGAAAAAGTACATTTTACCCACTGGCCGCAATAGCGGGTTTTTGTGCCGTATCGTCCCAATCCCACCTCATTAATCATGCATTCCCGGGAAACATGCCGGGTTGCTGCCAGGATAGCCTCTGATTTGCCCACCCCGCCATCATCTCAGGCCTTCAGTAATCCAGGCGCCGTATTTAAAGGCTGCCCCTTTAAAGGCTGCCCCTGCACAGAGCTAGCTCTCTTCAATGGATAGGAAGCTGCTGGGAACCAATTGCTGCCAAAGGGAGGAAACATGCTGCCCGCAAACTTAGCCTCCCTTGAATGCCTGCTGGACACAGTGGAGGTCCGCTGCAATGTCCTCTACCCCTGATCAGGGCAAAAGCCAGCAGGCAAGGTCACCAATCCAGCATGGGAGACAGAGGCAATGGTGGTCAGCGCCAACGCTCTGCAAAAGAGGACAGCCACACAGTGCAGGAAGGGGATGAATGATCTCCTCTGTTCCACCAGGGTAATTCACTCTTCTTATCACTCTCAACTCACACACTCACAAACCCATCACACATCCACAGGGATCTCACTCACTATGAGTTCAAGAAACGTCACCATTCACTCTCTCACACTCACCTTCATTTGCCTGCAGATCATGTCCTCATCCCATCCGTGGGACCACTCACCACCCACACATGCCAGGCATCCTTATCATCTGGCCTGGCAGGTGTCCTGCTTACACTCTCTCCATCTGTATTTGTGTAGGACAAGCTGGCACACAGCTTGCAGAGGTTGCTGACTGGTGGAAGAATGCCTGAAATCAAGGTCCTCACAGATGTTGAAAGTAGAGCCATCCAGTTGGCCAGCGAGGATTTGGACCTGTTCTGTGCTGATGGTGAAGTTGGTGGGGCTCAACCAAGTGAGGATCCAGCAGTGTAACATCCATCAGATAACCATGCTGTGAGTAATGTGTCCTGTTTCACGGGCCACTGCCATGCACTAATTATCTCTCCTTGCTTTCACAGGCACATCTGGGAAGCAGCCGAGAGGATCCACAAGCCAGATCCTCGACTCAAGCCCCAAAGAAACTTCAGAAAAGGAATCTGATGACACCTGCATTGAAGTTCTGTTACAGCGCTCACCCACACCCTCCACCAGCGCAGAGACACACACCTCGGTGGGACCTAGCTTTAGAGTGGCCTTGGGATCACAATCTGGTGAGCATCTCACACTGTCTGAACCACAGCAGGCAGAGACAGGGTCTTCCCAGGTCCCCGGCACTCGGAGGACTGCTGGAGGCCAGAACACTACTGAGTCCGATTCAGATGATGAGCCTCTAGACTTGGCCATGTCACAGTTGCTGGAGCTGCAAAGGCAAGCTCAGGAACATCAGGAAAGGATGTCCGCTTCCCTCTTCAGATTTCAAGGCACGATGGAGGAGTCCTTCCACCTTCAGTGTGAGGTGATAGCGCTGGCATTGCAACGCACTGAGGTCAACACTGGCAGGATGGCAGCCACCATGGAGACCTTGGTCCAGGATATTGCTCCTGCACTGCTGCCCGGGCTCAACTCCTCGCTGACGTCATAGTTGGCCTCCAACAGTGTCAACGTGATTGAGATGTGAGGCAACTCGAACTCACTCCAGCTTCACCTTCTCCTCAAGGAGTCAGCCAGTGGTCCTCGGGCATCCATAGGGAGGAGGATCAGCAGGTGCACACCCCGGGGACATCCACCCAGGTGACTCCGGGAGTGTCCATCTCATCCAGATCCCCTCTTCCTGTGACCACAGCAGATCCAGCTTTGCAGGCCGAGGAGGGTGTCACTGCCACACAGCAGGACCCCGAACGCAGGCCGGGGCCCACCAGGTCTCAGCCCTCCAGAGGATGCCTGCCAAGGTCATCACAGACAGGGTGTCACAGTCATCAGACTGCCTCCACCTCCGCTGTGGATGTCCAGGGAGCACCAAGATGTAGCGGCAGGGTTAGGAAGGTTAAGAAGATGTAGTTGGGCACAGGTGTTAATCACTTGTACATAATGTTGACAATTGTAAATGAATTCGCAAGAATGTCTCCCTGCCTTTGTCTCCTTGTCCTGATGAGCAGTGATGTGTCGCTCAGATGTGAAACCTTTCTGCACAAGATAAAGGCAGGTGTCTCAGTCCAGGGCCACTTCTCTGTGCTTTGTGCAACCCTCCCAGCACACTGATGATGCACCTTCACTGTCACTAGACACATTAGTAATATCTGCACCTCAATGGGGCTTATCATTGCTGCCAGAATGTCCTGGGCTGGCGGCACAGAGTTCCATCATTCTCTCTGTGCTCCCAGCAACTTTGAGTTGGGGCTGACCCCCCCCCACCCCCATCTCATCAGCACCTGTGTCTGATGACAGTGTGGTCCTGAGGGGTTCGGCTCACAAAGGATGTCATAGGATCAGGACAAGCTAAAGTTTTACCACTGCATCTCCATGATATGACCCTGTTCACAGAGCGCAATCGATCTGCCATCAGCCAGACAGGAGACAGACATTCATGTAAGCTATGTGAGGGTCTGTGGAGTGTCCCCACTGCATGTTGTCATCATCCTCCTGGAATGTAGGAATTATGGGCATCCACTGTGTCTCCATGACATGAGCATTATCACAGAGGGTATGTGCGCTGCCATCAGCCAGACCAAAGTCAAATACTCATGGATGCAATGTGAGGATCTATAGTGTCTCCTCACTGCATGTCGTCATCATTCTCTATGAATCTAGCAGCTATGAGGGCCTCCTGAGCACGCCTGCCTTGTCTGGCCAGTGCAATGGCCTCATTGCCTTCATTGTTGCCTCCGAGGACCTCCCCTCCCTCATCCCCATTGATGCCCACCTCATTGGAGGAGATGTGCAGCTCCTCTACCTCCTCTTCAGCCAGCACCTCTCCCCGTTGTAGTGCCAGGTTGTAATGGGCGCAGCAAGTGATGATGATGCGTGACACCCTCTGTGGACTGTATTGCAGGCTCCACCAGACCGGTCCAGGCTTTGGAACTGCATCTTCAGCATCCCGATGGTTTACTCCACCAAGTTGTGAGTTGCAGCATGAGCCTCATTATACCTTCGCTCTGCTGCAGTCTGAGGCCGCCACACGGGTGTCACCAGCCACGGCCTCTGTGGGTAGACCTTGTCCCCAAGGAGCCATCCCTGCAGCTTCTGTGGGCCCTGGAAGACACCAGGGATCTGAGATCTACTGAGAATGTAGGAGTCATGGACAGTCCCTGGGAATCATGTGCAGACCTGCAAGATGCATTTGTGGTGGTCGCACATCAGCTGCACATTCAGCGAATGGAAACCCTTACGGGTCAACCACTTGTTGCCACTGAGATCTGAGCACCACATAGTGCAATCGATGACACCATGCACCTGAGATCTGGGCAAATCCCAGCGCTCTTGCTTCCTGGCTTTCCTGATCCCAGGCGAAATGCACTAACTTGTATGCCTTTGTGAAGATGGCATCCGTGACCTCATGGATGTATTTGTGGGTGGAGGCTTGTCACCTGTGGAGCCCTGAAAGGAGTCACTTGTGTAGAAATTGAGCGCCACGGTCACTTTCACAGCTACTGGCAGTGGATGCCCTCCATGTCCCCGTGGTGCCAAATCCTGCAGCAGGTGGCAGATGTGACCGACCAGTTCCCTGGACATGCAGTCTTCAGCGACACTGGTTCTTGCACATCTGCAGAAATGATATGTAACATCTATAGACCCTGTGTCTAACTAGGCACCAACCAGCAACAGCTCGCTGTGGATCTTCAGTGGCATGTGCGGGAGCCCTCTTCTTCCTGAGGGTGCTGCTCCTCCGTCACTATCTTCTCCTTCATCTCCGCTCTCTGTAAGCCATGAGGCACACAGCCAGGTCACCAGGCTCCATGCTCCTGATGTACTCCTCCTACAGGATGAAAGAGAGAGACATATGGGTTAGCATTGGATATACTAAGTCTGTTAAGTCTGAAGACCTCCTAATGCTTCCTGGAGAGTGCTGGCCACCACTTGAATGACCAGAGTTCAGCGCACTTCATGGCTGCCCGAAACCTTACCCACCTCCGCCCCACTCCACCTGACCGATTGGCAGCAGCTTTGCCCACTGGACTGCATGCTGTGCTCTCAGCTCAGGCACAGGCATTCTCCTAACCCACACTGCAAGGCTGCACTGTTAGCTTGAACCATGGGGGAGACTGGTCCAAACCAGGTTGATGACATTGCAAGGAGCTGTGAGCACCTCCACCAGTGACTGCTCCATGACCAGCTTTAGCAAAGAGATTGTACAATGTGCCCAGTCGTCCAATTGTTCTGCAGTCCACTAAAACGCTCATTAGTTTGCAGTCTGTGCCCAAGGGGTGAAAAGCTCTGGAGCAATTGGTGGCACTTTCATGCCTCTGCATTGCTTGAGTGGACAGATAAGCTAGAGGCCCAATTGTAAGCATGTCAGTGTGGCTGTGCCTGAACTGTCTCAGCTGCAAGGGAATGGTCACTTTATACAGGTTCCCTAATGCGTGGCTGCTTCCCTCCCCACCTCCACCGCATGTGCTTGTGCACTAACATCAGACCATGCAGCCTTGCCCCACTCTCCCCAGCTCGCCTCAATAACAGTGCAGCCCTTCCAACCCCAACTCTCCTCAATCACAGTGCAGCAGTTCTCCCTCCCAACTCGCTTCCGACACAGTGAAGTCTTTGCGCACCCCACTCAAACTCGTCTCAGACACAGTGAAGCCCTTGCGCCCCCCCAAACTTGCCTCAAACAGTGAAGCCCTTGCGCCCCCCACAAAACTCATCTTAGACACAGTGAAGCCTTTGCGCACCGCCCCCCCCAAACTCACCTCAGACAGTGAAGCCTTTGCGCAGCCCCCCCAACAAACTCACCTCAGACACAGAGAAGCCCTTGCGCAACCCCCCAACAAACTCACATCAGACACAATGAAGCCCTTGCGCACCCCCCCCACAAACTCACCTCAGACACAGAGAAGCCCTTGCGCACCGCCCCCCCACAAACTCACCTCAGACACAATGAAGCCTTGCGCACCCCCCCCCACAAACTCACCTCAGACATAGTGAAGCCCTTGGCACACCCCCCCCACAAATTCACCTCAGACACAGTGAAGCCCTTGCGCACCCTCCCCACAAATTCACCTCAGACACAGAGAAGTCCTTGCGCACCCCCCTCCACAAATTCATCACAGACACAGTGAAGCCCTTGCGCACCCCCCCCCACAAACTCACCTCAGACACAGTGAAGCCCTTGCGCTGGCACCACCTGTAACCCAGCTGGGAAAAAGCGACTTGCCTGTGCCCTCGTTTGAATTCAACCTTGAAGTCAAACAGGCGACCCTCAGAAACACTGCACAACATTAGTGAGCACTCACCTGAGAGTTCCCCTTGAAGTTCAGCTTGCCAGATGCACACCTATATATGCTGTTGTGAAACACATTGGCGTGATGCTCGGATGATCCAGTATGGGGGATGATTCAGATGAGCAGGGCTTATAATGATATGCAGATATATTGAAATGACATTCCCGATGTCCAGCGGCGGGAAATGTGACCCACCATTGATGGATGGAGCGGACATTTGCAAACTGGCTTCACAATGTCGTGAAATCAATTTTCAGCCTTCCCGCCATATTGTCCACTCACGCCTGACACCCGATTCCAACAGGGACGGAAAATTCGACTCATTATCTCCACTTGTTCTTGGCAATCTCTTCAGCCTGTCAATAGCCAATCACATCATCCTCCTGAATTGTCTACCTTTGTGGGACTGCAATTACCAGATCCTACTCTTAACCAGATTAGGTCACCTTGGAAGTCTACCAAGGATCCCCCTCTTTTTCCTCACCTACATGTTCCACCTTGGCAACATCATCAGGCATGAATCAGCTTCCATACTACACTGATGTGACCCTGTGCTACCTCTCCATTACCACTCACAACCCCTCCACTTTCTCTGTGTTGTTAGGCTGCTTGTCCGACATTGGATGAGCTGCAGTTTCTTCCAGTTAAGCACTGATAAGTCCAAAACCATAGTGTAGGTCCTCACAAATTCCTTCCCCCTCTCCAGCCACGCTCTTGGATTCAACCAAGCTGCTTGTAATGTTGGCATCCTATTTAACTCAAACTGACTTCAAACCCCATAATCCTCTGCATTACAAAGCCTACCTCCATCCGTCTCTATAATATTGTTACTGTTTCCACCTCTGCCTCAGACCATCTGCCTCTGAAATATTCATTCATGCTTTAGTCACCTCCAACCTCAACTATTCCAAAGTTCTTCCGGGCAGCCTCTCATCTTCCACTTGCCTGCATCTTAACTCACACTAAGTTTGGCTTACCATCACCCCTGCTTTCACTGCCCAACATTGGCTCTTAGTACGCCATGCCTCAAGCTTAAAATTTTCATCCTTGTGTTTAAATCCTTCCATGGTTATGCCCCTGGCTCTTTAACTTTCTCCAGTGATATAATGCAACCCTCTCCTACCCCAACCCATACCCCTTCCCACCCCTGAACTCCCAGCTCCTATAGCTGGTCTCTCATGCAACCCCAATGCCAGTGATTGTATTTTCAATAGCCAGCGCCAAACTCTGGAATTTCAGCTTCTTTGGTTTGTTGTTTTTTATTCCTCTGTGAAGTACTTTGAGCTGCTTTCAGAGAATCATTATTGTCAAATCCCTGTCTGGTACACAGAACTGTTGTCCCCATATTCCTGACATATCCCAGACAGGTACACTGTGCTACTGTCTGCATATACCCAATATATCCCACACTGGTATGTGGATCTCCTTTCCCTATATACATCATATAGCCCAGACTGGTAAACTGTGCTACTTTCTGCATACCCCAGACTGGTACACAGATCTCCTTTCCCCAAATATCCAATATGTTTCAGACTGGTACTCTGTGCTGCTTTCCCTGTATACCCCAATATATTCCAGACTGGAACACTGTGATGCTTTTCCCATATACCCAGTATATACTGGGCTGGTACACTGAACTACTTTCTGCATATTCCCAATATACCCCAGACTGGTACAATGTGATCCTTTTTCCATATACCCAATATATCCCTGATTGATACACTGTGTTGCTTTCTGCACATACCCAATACATCTGAGATTGGTACATGGAACTCCTTTCCCCATATACCCAATAAATCCCAGACTGGTACACTGTCCTACTTTCCGCATATTCCTGATATATCCCAGACTGGTACAATGTGATCCTTTTGCCCAAATGCCCAATATATCCCAGATTGGTACAATGTGCTACTTTCCGCATATAGCCGATATATCCCAGACTGGTACATGGATCTCTTTTCCCCTCTTACCCAATATATCCCAGACTGGTACACTGCACTACTTTCTGCATATACCCAATACATCCCAGACTGGTACAAGGATCTCTTTTCCCCATATACCCAATATATCCCAGACTGGTGCACTGTGCTACTTTCAACATATACCTGATATATCCCAGACTGGTACACTGTGCTACTTTTTGCATATGCATGCTATATCCTAAGCTTATGTTGCAACAAATTCCCAATGAAACACTGAGTGGTTCTTACCTGAACTGGGAGAACGGTACCGGAAGTCATCCTTGGTAAGCAGACAGAGGGCCTTTCCATTCATTTCAAACTTGTTTTCCTCAATGTAGCACAGGGAATATTCTCTCTCTGCCCATTTTAGCCACTGTGTGACATCTGTCTTGCTCCAGAGAGAAGGCTGGGTTTCTGCAGATCAACAACACAACCACTATTACAGGAGCATTCAAGATGTATTTACACTAACATTAAATGTATCATTCCCAAGACAGGGAAAAGACTTTGATGCAATGACATCAAGTCATGACACTCCACTGAAACAAGACAATGGGTCACATTTACTCTACCAGGGCAATCTGAATGGAATGGTGGCACATTGGTTATGTTACCAGTTTATAATCCAGAAGTGTGGAAGAATATTCCAGGGAAATGAGTTCAAGCCCTATCATGGCAGCTGGGAATTGAAATTAAGTGAACTAAATAACTCTGAAATAAAAAGCCTGTCTCAGTAATGGTGACCATGAAACTACCATATTGTTTAAAAACCTCACCTGCTTCACTATTGTCCTTTAGCAAAGGAAATCTGCCAACCTTCTCCATCTGGCTTCCATGTGATTCCAGACTTTAAACCTCCCTCTGAAATGGTCTAGGCTGTAGTTGTATCAGGCTGCTACAAAAAGAGTCTAAAAAGAAAAAAGAATGGACCGACCACCCGGCACCACCCTAGCCATTGGAAACAACAAAGGCAAACCAGGCCCAGTCAACCCTTCAAAATCATCTCCTGATGCAAGTAACTCACCTCCTGACTCCCCAAAGCCTGTCCACCATCTCCAAGGCACAAGTCAGGAATGTGATGGAATACTCTCCACTTGCCTGGATGAGTGCAGCTCCAACAACATTCAAGAAGCTTGACACCATCCAGGACAAAGCAGTCCACTTGATTGGCACCACATCCACAAACATTCGCTCCCTCCACCACTGATGCACAGTAGCAGCAGCATGTACCATCTACAAGATGCACTGCAGGAATTCACCAAGGCTCCTTAAACAGCACCTTCCAAACCCGTGATCTGTGCCACCGAGAAGAACCAGGGCAACAAAGAGATGGGAACATCACCACCTGGAGGTTACCCTCCAAGTCACTCACCATCCTGACTTGGAAATATATCACCGTTCATTCACTGTCACTGGGTAAAACTCCTGGAACTCACTTCCTAACAGCACTGTGGGTGTACCTACACTACATGGACTGCAGCGGTTCAAGAAGGCAGCTCACCACCACCTTCTCAAGGGCAACTAGGGATGGGCAATAAATGTTGGTCTTGTCAGTGATGCCCACTTCCCATGAACAAATAATAAAAAAAGAACATTTATTCTCTTGTGATGCCTGGCTTCTTGGCCAAACCACCATTTTCCACACAGTTCTAACAGGTTGTGCCCAATCTTGTCCTCACCAGATGGCCACTGTTCCAGCACGAATCACTGGATAGCAATCGGGAGTGGCAATTTTCACTTCTCTAAATCAGGGACACTGAGCACTGCCTGCTTGAGATCACACAACAGAATTTGATCCTTGTACCATCCCAGTCTAAATGATTTAGTTGCTCACTTGCTGAGTTGAGGCTTTGGGAAGTTTGATGCCACGAATCAGATCTTCATGACAGCCATCATCAGACCTAGATCTGCCATTATGGCTAGGAGGGGAATAATTACCCAAATAATTCATGCTAATGTTGAGTGGGAAATTGGGATGAGCTTAGTCTAGTTCTCCTTGTGATGTCGGCTTTAATCTCTATAACTCTGCGTGGATTTGAGTTTCAGGAGTTGAGTCAATTCTGGTAACCCCCACATGGGCCACATTGAAGGCTTTGCTGTGGGTTCATGGATCAGGGCACATGCCATTCACTTTGATTCTATTGTCTCCTTGCCTATACATTACATTTCTCGGTTGTGTAAGAAGGTACTCGCCAGATTCAAACGAATGTCTTGGTTAATCCTTTGCTGTTCTTTTTGCATCTCAATGATGCAATGCTCTCACCTTGCCAAGTAAAGGTCAGCACTTGGCATAAACCCAACCTGCTCATTTACCTGCTTGGAGCTGGAAACTCCCAATCCACTGGGTGTATCCAGCACTCCTTCAGGAAAAGGGCCAACTGATTGTTTAAAACAAAAGAGATTTCTCTTGATGGGTCTACATATGAGCTACTGAAAGAGCTTGAAATTGTTGGGTATTTCGTGAGGGAACAGTAGGAAGCAGCTTCTACACTAAAACTCAACACACTGAACTGTTAATTAGAGAATCATCTCCAGGGAAGGAGGCAACACCTACAACCAGGGAGAGAAAAATAGAGCAAGTGAATCAGCTCAAGTTACTCTGAGTGGCTGCCACACAACAACACTGGCAGAGATGATGGAGCAGGTAGCAACCATCAAGGAATGGTTTGTATTGTCGCCTGGAGGTAGCCAAGGGTTAACTGGGGGTGAATTGGGAAAATTAATATCTATTTAACGATAAGAATGGGGGAAAAACTAATGAAAATGGAGATGGACCCATTCCAATCATCTAAAATGTGAAGTTTTCTTTTTAAAAGTCAAGACAATAAAGACTAAAAATTAATGTGAGTGAATGAGACGCCATATATGTCACATGGCGTGGGATTTTCCACCCCCACCACCGTCAGGATTATCCAGTCCCTCCGAAAGTCAATGGATTTTTGGCTAAGCTGTCAAATCTCCCATGGTGGGTCCCGCCACGATGGGGCTGGAAAATCCTGGACATAGTCCTTTGGCTGGAGGTTAACAAATGGGTTACTGTCTGGATCCCTGTCCCTCTTCCTCTTGGACCTGTAGAAGGTTCCATAGAGAACCCGACTCTCACAAGGCTGGAATAGATTTATAAAGCCTGGATGTTGCTGACTGACTTTAACATAATAAAACACCCCAAATGCTTCACAGGAGGGTTATAAAGCAACATTTGACACTGGTGTATGCAAGGAGATATTCAGGAAGATGACCCAAAAGCTTGATCAAAGAGATAGGATTCAAGGAGCAGCTTATAGGATGAAAGAGGGGCTGAGGGGTTTATGGAAGGAATTCCAGAGTTCCCGGAAGCTGAAGGCACAGCCACCTGTGGTGGAATGATTAGAATCTGAAATTCTCAAGAGGGCCACAGATACCTGAGGGTCAATGGCATAGAGGAGGTTACAGAGAGGCAAGGCCATGGAGGGATTTGGACACAAGGATGAGAATTTTAAAATCTTATCTGGGAGCCAGTGTAGGACGACAAACAAGGAGTGGTGGGTGAGTTAGAACTCAGGCAACAGAACTGGTGCCCAGATGTGAACCAGTGCCCACTTGTGAACCAGTATCCTTTGTGAGCTGATGTCTCTCTGGTAGCCAGTTTTACCGTGAAAGCCAGTGCCAAAGGCCTGGTATATAAAATGTAGGCCTGTGTATACAAGCTCCTTAGCCCAAGCCAGGTGAAATCTGGATCTATTAGTCTGACAAAAAGGGCTTCTGCTGATTGCAGCAACTTCCTGCTTGAAACGTTTCCAAGTTTCACAGTTAAACAATGTTGTACACCCATGTTAAAATTGTAAAAGCATCACATATATTGTGACTAGGTTAATACCAAACTCGAGAAACTATGCAGCAATCAATTATATCCACATTCTGACACTCTCTGATAAACACAGCACTGTAGACCAAGACAGGGATATCGTCAATAGTAAACTGCAAATATTCTGAATAAATAGATGCCATTATAAAGGAGATGGCTTCAAGTTTCAAGGTTACATGGATGAATATCAATTTCTTTGGTTCCCATGTTTGTAAGGCCAGCTGTAGATACAGATATATATAGGTATATCGGTCTGATATGTAGGTATAGGTATGATATATATATATATCAACCTGATATGTAGGAATTGGTATGATATATAGGTATAGGTAAAGGTGCCCTTAATATCAAGACAGAATTTGGCAGCATCAAGGAGCCCTAGCAAAACTGGAATCAATGGGGGAATTTGATTGGGGGAAAACTCTCCGCTGCTTGGGGTCACACCTAGCACAAAGGAAGATGGTTGTGGTTACTGGAGGTCAATCACCTCAGCTCTAGGACATCACTGCAGGAATTCCTCAGGGTAGTGTCCTAGACCCAACTATCTTCAGCTGCTTCATCAATGACCTTCCCTCCATCATGAGGTCAGACGCGGGGATGTTCACTGATGATTGCACAATGTTCAGCACCATTTGCAACTCCTCAGATACGAAGCAGTCCATGTCCAAAGGCAGCAAGACCTGGACAATACCCAGGCAAATAACATTTGTGCCACAGAAATGTCAGGTAATGACCATCTCTAACAGGAGAGAATCTAACCATCGCCCCTTGATGTTCAATCACATTACCATCGCTAAACTCTCCTCTACCTACATCCTGGGAGTTCCCATTTACTGACTAGAAACTGGACTAGCCATATAAATACTGTGTCTACAAGAGCAGGTCAGGGGCTAGGAATCCTGTGGCAAATAATTCACCTCCTGATTCCCCAAAGCCTGTCCACCATCTACAAGAGAAAAATCAGGAGTGTGATGGAATACTCTCCCCTTGCCTGGCTCTAAAAATACTCAAGAAGCTTGACACCATCCAGGACAAAGCAGCCCACTTGATTGGCACCCCATCCATAAACATTCACTCCCTCCACCACTGATGGACAGTAGCAGCAGTGTGGACCACCTACAAGATGCACTACAAGAACTCCCCAAGGCTCCTTCGACAGCACCTTCCAACCCCACAACTACTACATCTAAGTGGACAAGGGCAACAGATACAAAGGACATCACCACTTGCAAGTTCCTTTCCAAGACATTCACTTTCCTCACTTAGAAATATATCGCCGTTTCTTCACTGTCGCTGGGTCAAAATTCTGGAACTCCCTCCCTAACAGCACTGTGGGTGTACCTACACCACACAGACTGCAGCGGTTCAAGAAGACAGCTCACCACCACCTTCTCAAGGGCAACTAGGAATGGGCAATAAATGCTGGCTCAGCCAGTGACGCCCACATCCTTTGAATGAATTTAAAAGAAGGTAATGATATATAGGTATATCGACCTGATATAAAGATACATTGGTCTGATATCTATGTAATTCCGACCCCAATGATGTTGGGCGTCATGGCGGACGTGGGGTTACAATGTGACGAGAAGGCCAAAAATGGGTTTCATGCCGTTGTGAACCCAGTTTGCGATTGTCTACACTGCCTGTCAATGGCGGAACGTGCTTCCCGCCCCGCATGTCAGGAGCCTAATTTCAATGCTTTAGCATCCTATTATAAGCCCTGCTCACCAGAACCATCCCCCCCTCACTGGATCATCCAGGAACGCTGACGTGTTTCACAACTGTACATAAGCAACATGCACCTGGCGAGCTGCTCTTCACTGGGGACCTCGAGGTTTGTTTGCTGATCTTGCTTCAAGCAGCGGTCATCAGCTCCAGGCTTCACAGACAGCACCACATCACTTTCAGAGGGGCTCACGGGCAGGTCACTACCGTCCAGATCAGCTGTAAGCTTTTCAACAGCTGCAGGGCTAGGGCTTGCTTGGGGAAGGGGGAGAAGTGGCCTCAGGCAAGGGAAGAGGCTACGGGGTGAGGGCTGTACTGGGGAAAGAGGATATCCCATGGTGTGTGTGGGGGGCACATGTTGATCTGTGCAAGTGGCCTCAAGGTTGAGGGCTGAGGAGGCATTCTCCAGAGGAGATGAGGCCAGATGGAGATGTGAGGGTGTGTGTGTGTGTGAGAGAGTAAGTGGTGATGTCCCTTGAGCTGGCAGTGAGTGAGATGCCAGTGAATGTGTGATGGCCTTGTGAGTGTGTGAGTTTAGGGTAATGAGATGGTTGCCTTGCCCTGGCGGCACGGATGAGATCATTCATCCATTATCTGCACTGGATAGTCGACCTCATGTGCAGCGTTGGCACTGACCACCTCTGCCACCACCTCCGAAGCTGGAGTGGTGAGACTGATGGGCCTCCTGCGGCCAGAGCAAGGGTAGAGGGCATCATGGCCGGCCTCCACCACATCCAGAAGGCGTCCCAGGGATGCATCACTGAATCGGAAGCTGCAGTCTTCTTGGCTTTTGGGGTTGTGTCTTCACCAGAGCAGTCCTCCACTGCAAGCATTGAGGAATGTGCACATGGCTGCAATTTAAATATGGCACTCTGAGTGAGGAAGCGGTGAGATAACGGTGTGACGGGAAAATCATAAACTGCTTGCCAGCAAGACACACGTTTCCTGTGGCTGCATAACTAATAAGGCAGGAATGGGACGATACGGCACAAAAACCGGCCATTGCAGCCAGTGGGTAAAGAAATGTTTTTCCCGCCTGCTACCACACATAGTTCAAACCTGAGACGATTCCATCCTAGATATGATATATAGGTAGAGGAACAATATATAGATAAGGTATATAAGTATATAGGTCTGATATATAGGTATGGAATGTAAGCATATAGGTCTGATATATAGGCCTGATATATATGTATAGGTATATCAATCTGATATAGGTTTAGGTGTGATAAAAAGGTAAATAGGTATGGTATATAGGAATATACGTCCGATATATAAGTATAGGTATGATATATAGGTATACAGGTCTGATATATAGGGTATATAGATATGATATATAGGTAAAGAAATGATATGTGAGTACATAGGTCTAATCAAAATGAGAGAGAATACAAGAAAATAAGGCAAAGTGTTAAGAGAAGAACAAGGGATGCAAGGTGAAAAATTAAAAAGGAACAGTAAATTATTCTACAAATAAATCAATAAAGATAATTGTTGAATGCAAGGAGAAAGGTTAACAGGAAATTGTAAGGATGCGAGCTGAGGTGAGAGTGACTGCCTTTGACATTAAGGCTGCATTTGACCGAATGTGGCATCAAGGAGCCCTAGCAAAACTGGAGTCAATGGTAATCAGGGGGAAAACTCTACGCTGCTTGGAGTCATACCAAGCACAAAGGAAGATGGTTATGGTTGAAGGAGGTCAGTCATCTCGGCTCCAGGACACCACTGCAGGAGTTCCTCAGGTTAGTGTCTTCAGCCTGATCATCTTCAGCTGCTTCATCAATTACCTTCCCTCCAACATGAGGTCAGAAGTGGGGATGTCCACTGATGATTACACAATGTTCAGCACCATTCACTACTCCTCGGATGCTGAAGCAGTCCATGTCCAAATGCAGCAAGACCTGGACATTATCCAGGCTTCGGCTGATGTGTAGCACAAATGTTACTTGCCACCTAAGTGCCAGGCAACGAACATCTCCAACAACCATCTCCTTTTGATATTCAAAGGCAATACCATTACTGAATCCCACATTATCAACATCCTGAGGGTTATCATTGACCAGAAACTGAACTGGACCAGCATGTAAGTACAGTAGTTACAAGAGCAGATCAGTGGCTGGGAATTCTGCGGTGAGTAGCTTACCTCCTGTCTCCACAAAGCTTGTCCACCATCTATAAGATACAAATTAGGATTGTAATGGTATGCTCTCCACTTGCCTGAATGAGTGTGGCTCCAAAAACACTCAAGAAGCTGGACATCATCCAGGACCAAGCAACCCGCTTGATTTACCACTGTAAACATTCACACCCTCCACCACCAATGCACAGTTGCAGCAGTGTGCACCATCTACAAGATGTACTACAACATCTCACAAAGTGTCTTCCAAACACATTCCAAACCCATGACCTCTTCTACCTGGAAGGACAAAGGAGATGGATGGGAACACCACCAACTGTAAGTTCACCTCCAAGCCACTCACCATCTTGACTTGGAAATCTATCGTCACTCCTTTTCTGTCGCTGGGTCAAAATCCTGGAACTCCCTCCCTAACAGCACTGTGGGTGTACCTACACCACAGCGACTGCAGCGATTCAAGAAGGCAGCTCACCACCACCTTTTCAAGGGCAATTAGGGATTGGCAACACATGCTGACCTTTCCAGCAATGCACACATCCCGTGAAAGAATAAAAAAAGTAATTACGTAAGGGTTTATGATGGAAAAGAATACTGGCAAAGGTAAATCCTCAATTGGCTAAAACTTGGATGAGAAATAATGTAATAATTAAACTAAAGATTTTAGAAGTTTGTTATGCTAATAGAGGGCAATGTGTCAGGGTGCAATGGAATAAATCTGAGAAATGTGAAGGAAATGGGGAAGAGACAGCAAAGGACTGAGAAGTGAAATTTCAGGTTGTACTAAGAGTGCAAAAGCAAAATACTGTGAATGTTGAAAATTTGAAATGAAATCAGAAAAAACTGGAAATGCTCAGCAGGTGAGGCAGCGCCTGTGGAGAGAAATAGAGTTAACGCTCCAGGTCTGTGACTGGTCATTGACCTGAAACATTAATTCTATCTCTCTCCACAGATGCTGCCTGGCCTGCTGAGTACTTCCAGCATTTTCTGTTTTATTGTACTAAGATTGCATGTATGCTGGATGGAGGACTGGAGAGTAAGTAATAAGGGGAGACAGAGCAAACCCAGGTAATTACAGGACAGTTTGTTCAGCATCTGTGAAAGGCAAATTTTGGCATCTTTAATTAAAGGTGAAGCTCTAGAAATTTGAATATATAATTCCTGTAATTCAAGTGAGAAATGAACATTGAGCGTCCAATATGGCGCGTAGTGTGTGTGCAATAATTTCATGCAACAAGTTCTGCTACACCCTGTTATGTATTCACTGATTGCTGTATATTTTATTTATCTCAGAGGAATGCAGAGGTGATTCTAGTTCTAAATCCAAACGGTTTATTTACAGAGCTTTAAAAGATCTCAGAACTTACAGGAATTTCAACACACACGGTCTCTGTAGGGAACCCCAGCCCCTTTCTGAAACTTTCTCATATTTCTTAACTCTCTAGCTCTGCCCACGGGCTTAAGCAATCAAGCAAGTGTACAAGGAGTAGCATAATCAAACACAGATGAAACAAACTATTGAACACTACACACACACTACATTGGATAGAATGCCATGCAATCACCCAGGAAGTCCTCCTAAAACAGGAATTGGATTCATTGTTTTCACAAATCAAGGGCTTAATGTCTGCTTCAGACTCCTTTGGCAAATTGGACCCTACGTCGGGAAAAAAAACAACATATTTTTAAGGGACCACTAAAAGGTTAAATAATAAAATGTTATAAATCCCTGGATGTGGATACAAGAAGAGCAGGAATGTTCCTTCTGGCCCCTCATTAAAACTGCAGCCTGCTGCTGCTGGCTTGATTGGGTTTGACCCCTCCTGATATTCTCCTCCTCCATATCCACTTGCTGCCTTTGACACAGCACCTCAGGCAGCTTATCCCACTCCTCTCCCCTTCCCCCACCCATGTGATCCACCTCTTGCTTCCTAAACTCCGATCTCACAGAACTGCCGGCCACCTTGTTATCTGTCACTGTGGTGGTGATTTTCACTTTGAGTGGCAATCATGTGGGCCCCGGGAGCCTAAAGAAGTTGGTGTGAGACAAAATGGACAAGGTTCCTTTGTCCTCATGCTAATTTTGATGATACGCTCTGTCAACACAAAACACACCAACATGAAGGCAGCAAATCAGATGGGGTGCCCCAATGTATAAGACATACACTGCTGCCACTGTACATCAGTAGTGGAGGGAATTAATGTTTCATCCCTTTCATTTTTAGAAGATGCTTTCCAACAGCAAATGCAATTCCTCTGGTCAGTTTGTTTCCCTCTCCCTCCTCTCATGCAAGTGTTGACCCCTTGCTAAGGTACGAGTCACAGGTGTTAGTCACCTTTTCATCTCTCATCCAAGTGACCATTTTCATGTGGAGATCTTGACCATAAGTCCTTATTCAACTGTGCAGTGCCTCACTGTCCCATTCTAGCAGATATCTCTAGATAGGAAATAGGAGAAGGTAACCTGGCCTATTTTCTCCTTCCTACTGTGGGATGTTAGAGCCAAATGCAGCGCTTCAAATACCATCCATTTGTAGCATTGGCACTGTCATTGTGCGGGCAAAGGATAGGAGTAACAGGCATAACCAGTTCATTCCCTGGGAGGTAACTATTCAAAGAAAGGGAGGAATATGTAAAGTAGTGCAGAGCTTCGCTTGAGAATCCTTAAGCGTGGAAGCCTCTTTAATGTACACAAAAGATTCAGTTGTTACAAATATGAACCACCCAGGCGGAGACTGATCAAAAAGACTGGAAGGTGATGACAAGCAGAGACAGGAGAGCGAAGCTCATTTTCAGCTCCATACAAGAGTAGGAAACAGCACTGAAGCTGGATTATCAATCAGGTAAAGCTAGAAGGACAGCCACAATGATTGTTGTACATATCCAATAAAAGCTCCTGTGCCAAATAGATCAT
Organism: Carcharodon carcharias; assembly: GCF_017639515.1. Classification (NCBI taxonomy): domain Eukaryota; kingdom Metazoa; phylum Chordata; class Chondrichthyes; order Lamniformes; family Lamnidae; genus Carcharodon; species Carcharodon carcharias. The sequence continues at coordinate 59,936,664 of NC_054475.1, read as the reverse complement.
AATCAGCAGGTAAATAAAACACTCCAAAGTAATACAGCAACCTTGTGCTCCTGAATGGAGAGCCTCTCTCATCAAAGTCACACAACAGAAATTCATGGTGCGTTCTCACTGAGCCTGCCTCACTGTTTTACAGCAATGTTTGGCTGTCTGTGAACGGCCTGCTTAGAGAATTACCAGCAACTGAAGCCTGCTGTACAACACCACTTCCTCCAGTGTAATAAAAGGAATTGTACACTCCAATGTACACATTACAACTCACTAGAGTACATACCTTTGTACACATCACAACACACAATGGGAATTCACGCCTTTGTACACATTACTACACGCAATGGAGTACACACCTGCACACATATTACCATGTTTTGGAGTAGATGCCTATGTACATATCACAACACACAATGGGGGTACATATCTGTACACACATAACAACACATGATGGGAGTATGCACCTGCATATACATTACTACACATGGGAGTGGATGCCTGCATACACATTACAACATACAGGGAGAGTATATGCATGTGAACAGATTACAACACATGGGGTACATATTTGTGTACATATGGCATATGTGCTGGATATATGGAATATTTATTTCTGGTGATATTGGCCAGATGTGACAGTGTCATGTAGAATTGGGCCCTTGGTTATTTTTCAGACTGACACACACATACACCCACACACTGACACACCTACGCAACCACTGACACACCTACACTGACACACACACAAGTCATACAATCACGGATCTGATAGTGTCAGGTAGAATTGGGCCCTTGGTTATTTTTCAGACTGGGACACGGGTGCAACTGGAACATGAGGTAAAATTTTACAAAGTGGGTTACACTGTGGCATCTCATCAGCTCCAGATGGCACACACTCATGCAGCAATGATGTTGATGTGCAAAGATTACACAATCAATACTTACTCAACTTCCTGGGCAAGTGGCTGAGCTCACCCTGAGAGTGACTGTAGACGGTGGTGACTAGTCTAGGCTGAACTTGGGGGGAGCCTGCCCTTGGCATTGGGCTGCGGGTTGGCACTTCACATACTTGCTCTTCCTGGAGAAACAGAAATCCAAATTTGATGACAGTTTCTGGAGCTCAATAAAAACCAGTGCGTACCATTACAATCACACCTGGACTACATGTAGAATGCTGCATGGTTAACTGTTACCACCACCACCCCCCCACCCCCCACCCCACACTACCCTCCCAGTGAATGAAAACAAACAACCCATGAGCCTGCCAATATTCAATCCTTATTCCTTTACAAATGAAATTGATTCATTTTTGTCTGAGTCTAGCACCTGTCAATCAAATTAACAGGGATTCCTCCAGTCAAACTGGCGTATAACAACATCATGGGGATGAAGTTTCCCAGTCCCATGAAGATGGGTTTGGAGGCCGGGGGGTCGGGGGGTGTGGAGTGGCGTCAGGGAAAATAGGAGGGAAGCCAAGTTGGGATGCTAACTGGCATAGTTCAAGCCCCAATCTTGTAGCTTTGCCAACATTTTGCTGGAGGCTTCCAGCTCAATGGAGGCAACTTCCTTGTGGCAGGCCAGGGCAATGAGATAGTTGGTGGGGGGGGGGAGCACATCAGATCTGCAAGTATCATTACACAAAGATTGGGCTGTGGGCACAAAATGTCACAATCGGGGCTGAGATCAATCCAGTATAGACCTTCCCTCTCCATTCACATGTACCTGGCGGCTTGGATCCTTTCATTCCCTTACAGCTTTGAAGGCCAGAGAGTGCACATCCGTGTTGAGGGAGCCTCAAGGTCCCTGGTTTGCCTCAGGAGTACCCACCTCTGACTGGCCCTGCAGCATCAAGAGCCCAGTGCTGTTTTTAATTGGACGGTGAGCATGGAGCCAGCCAATTAGGAGGCTGCCTCCAGGAAGCTCGCTCCACTGGGCTTTCTCGTGGCAAGTGTGGGCTTAGGACCCTCATTTGGTCCCGAGGCCAGGATCCCAAAGACCACAGGACCATCCAGCTCATAGTCTCATCCTGCAGAAACAAGGCAATCAGTACATACATGCCCTTCTGGTCAATCTCACACTTCTCAAGCTGTCACATAGGGGTCTAGTAGCATAATAATTGTAATAGTGCACTGTTAATCCAGCCACATGAATTCAAATCCTACCTTGGTTACTTGAGAATCTGAATTCTGTTTAAAAAGCTGATCATTAATGTTCTTTAGGGAAAGAATTATGTTGTCTTTATCCTGCCTGTCCCACACCAACGAAGATGACTCTTAACCAGTCTCTGAAGTGGAGGAGCAAACCATTCCATTGTATCAAGCCCTGGGGCAATAAATGTCAACCTTGCCATGAATGAGCACATCCCAAGAGCAATATAAAAGATGTTAGTGAACTGAAGACAAGCAAGTGCAGTGAGGAGATCAGCGTTCTCAGTGATGGCTGCATGCACTGTTGGGTATGATGGTATATAACCACTGCCCCATCTGGAATACTGTGTGAAACTTTGGCCTCTATGTTTAAGGAAGGATATACTTACATTGGAGGCAATAAAGGGAATATTCGCTAGTATTGGTACCTGGGATGAGAGTGATGTCCTTAAATGAGAGGCTGAGAAAATTGGGTCCACATTCTCTGGAGTTTAGAGGAATGAGAGGTGATCTCATTGAAACAGTAAAGATTCTGAAGGGGCTCGGCAGGTAGATTCAGGGTTGTTTCGCTGCACTGAGATATCTAAAACTCGGTGCACAGTCTCATGGTAAGGGGTCAATCATTTCAGAATGAGATGGGGAGAAATTTCTTTGCTCAAAGGGTTGTGAATCTTTGGAATTCTCTACCCCAGATGGTTGTGGATGCTCCATCGCTGAATACATTTAAGGCTGGGATAGACAGGTTTTTGGTCTCTCAGGGAATCAAGGGATATGAGGAGCGGACAGAAAAGTGGAGTTGAAGCCCAAGGTCAGCCATGATTGTATTGAATGGCGGAGCAGGTTCGATGGGTCATATGGAATACTCCTGCTCCTATTTATTTTCTACATTCAGTCCCTCCACCATCAATGCACAGTAGCAGCAGTGTGTACCATCTACAAGATGCACTGCAGGAATTCACCAAGGATCCTTCAACAGCACCTTCCAAACCCATGACCTCTACTAACTAGAAAGTCAAGGACAGCAGATAGATGGGAACACCACCACCTGGAAGTTCCCCTCCAAGCCACACACAATCCTGATTTGGAAATATATCGCTGTTCCTTCACTGTCGCTGGGTCAAAATCCTGGAACTCCCTCCCTAACAGCACTCTGTGTACCTACGCCACATGGACTGCAGTGGTTCAAGAAGGCAGCTCACCACCACCTTCTCAATGGTAGTTAGGGATGGACAATAAATGCTGGCCCAGCCAACGACGCCCACATCACATGAAAGAATAAAAAAGCATTTACATTGCGGCAGTACAAAAGAACAAATAAACTTGCATTTACATAGCACCTTTCACATTCTCAAGACATCCCATGATGCTTCATTGCTAACAATATATTGCTTTTTAAATGGAATTGCTGCTGTTCTTTAAGAAAGTGCAGCAGACAATTTTTCCACAGAAAGGTCCCACAAACCCGAATGAGATGACAGACTAGATAATCCGTTATTTGATGGTGTTTGCTGAGGAGGAATGTTAACGAGGGCATGAGGGGAATTTCTCCCCTGTTCTTCAAATAGCCAATCTCATATTTCTACATGAACAGGTAGACAGGGGCTTAATTTAAAGAGTAATCTGAATGGCAGGACCTCAGATAATGGAACACTTCCTCAGCACTGTGCTAAAATTCGTGTCTCAAGAATCAGAGCAGCTCGACTGTGAAATCCTCCAGGTCCACTGGGTCAAGGGGAGTTTTCAGGATTTGTGCGTTCATGGGATTAGTCAGATCCTCCATATCAAGAAACACCTGCCTTCAAAAACCCTCTTTGAAAATATCCAAGTTGTAATCTGTAAATCTGAAATCTGTCAGTCCTTCACCCATGCCTTTGTTTAGACTGTATGGGGTAAACACAAAGAGCTACACAAAGGAGGAACAGACCTCATAGCAGGGGCATTATAGAGGAGCAGTGGGAGAGTGAATGAGGCCGGAGAATGAGATTGAGGATTCATCTGATTTTGGCCTCAGCTCTTGCAGATGTAAAGGGTATGGATGTAACAAGTCAGTTCCTGCTCTCTTGGATTGACTCACCATGACAGTTCCTGCTCAGATAGGAAGTGCCCAGTTCCTTGCCTGAACACCAGTCGTGCCACTTCCCCCTGCATCCTGTTTGAAAATCTGAACCAGGATAAATGCTGAGCTCAGGACTTCCCTCTGCAAGTTTCAGTTAGACTGCATGAGCCCATTTCAATATCCCATTTAAATACAGAATATAACTAACAGCACACAGACAACCTTCCTTACAGTGACATTACAGTTCTCAACGTTGGATTTACACGTGATAGCTCTTTCCTTGTGTGACTTGGTGCCTTTAAATCAGATTCAAGTGTCTTTCACTCCGGGGCCCAAGGAGTCTGGGGACGGGGTGATCCCTGTGTGTGAGTGTGTGTGTGCGTGTGAAGTAGTCCATGGGCAGAGGCAGGGGCATGATCAGGGACAGATTGAGGGTTCTGGGGACAGGGAGACAGAGGGGCAGTCCAGGACGGGTGGGTCACAATGGGGGCGGGTTCTAGGGGCAGGGTGGGTCAGGAACAGAGGTGGAGGTCCAGGGGCAGGGGGGTACAGGGACAAAAGGGAGCAGGGACACAGGGTACAGGCACTGTAGGGGGTATAGGGAAAGGAGGTATAGGGGCAGGGGGTACAGGGGTAGAAGAGGGCAGGGACAGGGGGCACAAGAACAGGGTGTACGGGAGAAGAAGGGGCAGGTACGGAGGCAGAAGGGGGCGGGGACAGGGGTCAGAGGGGCAGAAGGGGGGGTGGGGACAGAGGGTACAGAGGCAGAAGGGGGTGAGGATGGGGGCACAGGGGCAGAAGGGGGTGGGGACAGGGGGTACAGGGGCAGAAAGGGGTGGGGACGGGGGTACAGGGGCAGAGGGGGCAGCGACAGGTAGTACAGAGGCAAAGGGACAGGGATACAGGGACACGGGGTACAGGGGCAGAGGGGCACAGGGATGGGGGGTACAGGGACAGGGGGTACAGGGTCAGAGGGGGCAGGGACGGGGGGGCGCAGGGACGGTGGGGGGAGGGGGGCGCAGGGACAGTGGGGGGGCAGGGACAGTGGGGGCGCAGGGACAGTGGGGGCGCAGGGACAGTGGGGGCGCAGGGACAGGGGGGCGTAGGGACAGGGGGGCGTAGGGACAGGGGGGCGTAGGGACAGGGGGGCGCAGGGATAGGGGGGGCGCAGGGATGGGGGGGCGCAGGGATAGGGGGCGCAGGGACAGGGGGGCGGCGCAGGGACAGGGGGGTGGCGCAGGGACAGGGGACGGCGCAGGGACAGGTGGGGCGCAGGGACAGAGGGGCGCAGGGACAGAGGGGCGCAGGGACAGGCGGGCGCAGGGACAGGGGGGCGGCGCAGGGACAGGGGGGCGGCGCAGGGACGGGGGGGCGCAGGGACGGGAGGGCGCAGGGACAGGGGGGCGCAGGGACAGGGGGGCGCAGGGACAGGGGGGCGTAGGGACAGGGGGCGGCGCAGGGACAGGGGGGTGACGCAGGGACAGGGGACGGCGCAGGGACAGGTGGGGCGCAGGGACAGAGGGGCGCAGGGACAGGCGGGCGCAGGGACAGGCGGGCGCAGGGACAGGCGGGCGCAGGGACAGGGGGCCGGCGCAGGGACAGGGGGGCGGCGCAGGGACGGGGGGGCGGCGCAGGGACGGGGGGGCGGCGCAGGGACAGGTGGGGCGCAGGGACAGAGGGGCGCAGGGACAGGCGGGCGCAGGGACAGGCGGGCGCAGGGACAGGGGGCGGCGCAGGGACAGGGGGGGCGCAGGGACAGGGGGGGCGCAGGGACGGGGGGGCGCAGGGACAGGGGGACGCAGGGACGGGGAGGCAGGGACAGGGGGCATGCAAGTACATGCGGGGCGCAGGGACAGGGGGGGCACAGGGACAGGGGGAGCGCAGGGACGGGGAGGTGCAGGGACAGCGGGGTGCGCAGGGACAGGGGGCTGCACAGGGACGGGGGGTGCAGGTACAGGGGGGGCACAGGGACGGGGGGGGCGCAGGGACAGGGGCTGCACAGGGACAGGGGGTGCGCAGGGACAGGGGGTGCGCAGGGACAGGGGGCTGCGCAGGGACAGGGGGGCGCAGGGACGGGGGGGCGCAGGGACGGGGGGTGCGCAGGGACAGGGGGGTGCACAGGGACGGGGGGTGCACAGGGACAGGGGGGTGCGCAGGGACAGGGGCTGCGAAGGGACAGGGGGGCGCAGGGATGGGGGGCGCAGGGACGGGGGGGCCCCGGACAGAGGGTACAGGGACAGGGGGCACGGGGCAGAGGGCACAGGGCAGAAGGGGGTACAGGCACAGAAAGAGGCAGAGACAGAGGGGGCAGGGACAGGGGGTACAGCGGCAGAAGGGGCACAGGGACGGGGCAGAGGGGGTGGGGACTGGGCGCACAGGGACAGAGGGGGCACAGGGACAGGGGGTACAGGGGCAGGGACAGGGGTTACAGGGGCAGAGGGGGCAGGGACAGGGGTTACAGGGGCAGAGGGGGCAGGGACAGGGGGTACAGGGGCAGGGACAGGGGCTACAGGGGCAGAAGGGGGCAGGGAAAGGGGGTACAGGGGCAGTGGGTACAGGGACAGAGGGGCAGGGACAGGGGGTACAGGGGCAGGGAGTACAGGGACAGAGGGGGCAGGGACAGGGGGTATGGGGCAGAGGGGCAGGGACAGGGGGTACAGGAGCAGAAGGGGGCAGGGACAGGGGGTACAGGGGCAGAAGGGGCAGGGACAGGGGATACAGGGGCAGGGACAGGGGGTACAGGGGCAGAAGGGGGCAGGGACAGGGGGTACAGGGGCAGAGGGGCAGGGTCAGGGGGTACAGGGGCAGAAGGGGGCAGGGACGGGGGTATGGGGCAGAAGGGCACAGGGTACAGGGGCAGAGGGGGTGGGGACTGGGGGCACAGGGGCAGGTGGCTCCCGCTGACAGAAGTTAGACTTGTCCAACACTGCCGAAGGGTCAGGGTTATCTCTGTCTCTTGCTCTCCGCAGAGGCTGCCGGACCTGCTGAGGATTTGCAGCATTTTGTGTTGGGGTTGCAGATTTGCACATCCGCTGTCCGGGCAGCTGCCGCTGGCTCTCGCCGCTTACCTGGAGCCTGCAGCGTGTCTCACAATTTGTCATGGTCTCTCCTCAACTTCAGGCAGCCCAGGAAAACTGTGCTGATTCGCAGCGCCCCCGACAAACACTCCTCACATGAAAAGCGGACACAGGCCGAGAAAGGAGGTAAATCGCCAGCCCTGACTCCACTCACATCGCCCGCATCCGAATTCTTCCGGGAAACCAAAACGAAAGCAGCGGATTTGGAGAAGAGATGTGAGAGGGAGGGACACTTCCTTAGGGAACGGCGCTGACACTGAAACAGGTAAAGCTGGTTACCTGAACCATGAATCAGCGAAAGAAATCATTAGGTCAACACGTTATTAGGGATGTGACCAAGAAATGGGCAGCATTTGCACAGATAATACATGTGACTGGCTACTTTTTAATTGGGTAACTGCTTTTCGAAATTTTGAACAGATAGGCGGGCTAATGTCGAGGTTTGGAAGGTAACTTATGGTTTAACTCAGTCATTTCTCCTCGGGACCCACACCTTTTCAGAGCTAGGGGATAGGATTCATGGAGCAGACAGCAGTGGAGTAAATGATTCTGCACCAACAGAAACTCGCATATCAATAAACTCAACACGAACAAACTCCTCCCCCCAGAACACTAAACACCAGGAAGTCTCAACACTTCTCCCACCTAGAGGGAGCTGGAAAAGGCATTAACTTAGGAGAGAGAAACAGAGTTAACCTTTCAGGTCTCTTTCATCAGAGCTGTCAGAGACAAGAACATATTTCTTCATGTTGGGCATTCCTGCAAGAGGAGTGGCAGGTGGATTAAACACGAATACAACAGCAAAATGCTGCAGATGCAGGAAGTCTGGGATAAAAGCAGAAAATGCTGGAAACAGCAGATCAGACAGTATATGTGGGGAGAGGAACAGGATTAATGTTTCAGCTCTGTGACCTGTCTGATACAGATTTTGATGAATATCTCCAACATTCATCGCAACATTGGTCAGACAGGTCACAGATTGGAAACATTCAGATGGTATCCTATGAGAGTTGACCATATTGTGACACTGCCCTCTTTGTTGGCAGTGTGAATAAAGTGTGTGGCAATATGATGAAGTTGAGCCTCTGCGTGAGTTATTTCCAGTCCAAAACAGCACAAAGTTGGCAATGAGGAAGGGATGGAATGGTTTTTTATGTTCCATTTGAATAATCAAGAACTGGAGAACATTGTGACACACTTTTTTGGAATTCCTAAAGTTAAATTTGAGAATGTTTTGAGCGTTTCAAAAAATTACTCCGACTACATGTCACATTTTGTGAATAAATCACTGAGTTAGTATACGTAACGTTGTGTGGATAATATTACATTTGTGCATCACTGTTGTAGGAATTGTGATCAAGTATGATTTTAGACTCAGTGCTGTATGTAATTGAATGGAAAAATGTTACAAATGCATATTTGGGGTCAATGGGGAAATTCAATCCAATAAAGAGGACTGGAATACTTATGAACAAAGACTTCACATTGGGTGAAAGCAAATAAAATAGCCAATGAGAATAAGGCTTTCCTCATCATGATGTAGTTTTGTAATGTCTAACCAGACAGCTCACAATACTATGAAATACGTTGAAACTAGTGAGATTCTGGACGACCGAGAATGAGATTGCACAGAGTGTTACATTCCATCAAAGGAAACATTTGTCAAGTGAGACTGTAGTGGATTATATTTTTGAGTTGAAGAAACTTGTCCCTGTGGATATGACGTAAACCTAGAAATCAACCTTAGAGACAAGTTCGTAGGAGGTCTAACAAACAATACAATCCAGGCCAAGCTTTTGAGTAAAGGAAATAAGCATCATCAGCCTTGTAGGGTTGGAAATTCCAAAAAATTTGGTGGGATCCAGACCATGGCAGCAAAGTATGCAGTCTCAGAGTCAGAAGTTCAGATGTTATCGTTGCCATGGTAGCCACCAACCATCCAAACTCTAGCGTCGGTTCGCAGTCAAGCATCAGGTCAAGGTCATGGTAGATCCAACACTGGATCAGGATCCTGGAAGTCCTCAAACATGTCTAGGATAGATATGGAAACAAAAGCTGAGGTTATTGAGCAGGAAGATCAAGAGCTGTGCTCAGTCAGAGACCAAGAGAAACAGCACATGGAAGATAAGAGTAATGGGGCTGAAGATATAATTCCAGCACCCACAGTAGAAATGAAAGTCAAAGTTTCACAATTGCTTTCATTGTTGATACAGCTGCAACTGTGTCTGTTATCTCTGGAGCATGGCAGAAGAAATCCATAAGTCATATTCCCTTACTCAAAACTGGTGTGAAACTGACTAATGCCAAAATCAGTATTCCAGTGTTAGGCGAAGTTAGTGTTGGAGTGGAATATGATGATACATCCTATTACTTGCCATTGGTATTAGTTAAATGGAAAAAGCCTCCCTAATGGGAAGGAATTAGCTTATGAAGATATGGTTAAACTGGGCCGAGTTATTTACAGTAAGAGTACATCTGACATAGAGGAAGTGTGAGGAGAGCACAACAGTGATTTTTGAGCAAAGAGGACCAAATGATAAAATTAGGCATCACGAAGGCGAAGTTAAGAAAAAGGACAATGTACAGTCAATATTTTGCAAGGCTTGGCACAGTTAGAAGCAGTAAATGAAGAGTTGAATAAATTATAAAGAACAGGGGCAATTAGAAAGCTGAAGAGCAGTGAATGACTTGCACCTATTGTGGTAGTTCAGAAAGCAGATGGGTCTATTCGGATTTGTAGAGAGTATAAGCAAAAGGCAATCAAGAATGATACTTACCCACCTCCTAGCAATGATAATTTGTTTTCTAATTTAGCAAAAGGAAAGATATTGAATAAGATAGATCTGTCACATGCATAAATATATAAGAATATCGGAAAAAGGAGCAGGACTAGGCTTTTTGGCTATTCAACTCTTCTCTGTCATTCAGTAAGAACTCTAGTTTCCTGCCTGACCACCCCCCGCCATTCCCCCCGCCCCAATTAACCCTTGACTCTCTTGTAGATCAAAAATCTGTCTAAATCAGCCTTGAATATTTTCAACGGCCTAGCCTCCACTGCTCTCTGGGATAGAGAATTCCAAAGATTAATCACCCCTGAGAGAAGAAATTCCTCCACATCTCTGTCTTGAATGAACGACCCCTTATTTTGAAACTGTACCCCTAGTTCCAGATTCCACCATGACTGGAAACATTGTCTCAGAATAGACTGTGTCAAGCCTCCTCAGAATCTTATATGCTTCAATAAGATCTCCTCTCATTCTTCTAAACTCCAACGAGTACAGGCCTAAGCTGTTCAACTTTTTCTCATAAGACAACCCCTTCATGCCAGGAGTCAGCCTAGTGAACCTTCACTGAACTGCAACCATTGCAACTATAGCCCTCCTTAGATAAAACTATACGCAGTACTCTAGCTCTGGTTTTATCAATGCCCTGTCCAGTTGGACTTCCCTGCTTTTATACTCCATCACCAGGTCCATCACCAAAATTAGCCAACATTCCATTTGCCCCTGCTGCCCATTGCTTCCACCGTTTGAGGAAGAGAGTTCCAAAGACTCACAATTCCCTGGGGGAAAAGAATTCTCCTCATATCTGTCTTAAATGAGTGACCCCTTATTTTAAACAATGACCCCCTAGTGCTACACACTCCCACAAGAGGAAACATCCTCTCCACATCCACCCTGTCAAGACACCTCAGGATCTTGTATGTTTCAATCAAGCTGCCTCTTACTCTTCTAAACTCCAACCTAGATACAAACCTAGTCTGTCCAACTTTTCCTCATAAGACAACCTACCCAATCCAGGTATTAGGTTAGTAAACCCTCTCTGAACTGCTTCCAATGCATTTACATCCTTCCTTAAATAAGGAGACCAATACTGTACATGGTACTCCAGATGTGGTCTCACCAATGCTCTATAACTGAAGCATTAGCTCCCTACTTTTGTATTCAATTCCCCTCACAATAAATAATAACATTCCATTAGCTATGCTAATTATTTGCTGTATCTGCATACTAACCTTTTGCAATTCATGCACTAGGACATCCAGTCTCTCTGCATCTCAGAGCTCTGCAATCTCTCACCATTTAGATAATAAGCTTCTTTTTTATTCTTCCTGCCAAAATGGACAATTTCATGCTTTTCCACATTATACTCCATTTGCCAGATCTTTGCCTACTCACTTAACCTATCTATACCCATTTGTAGTCTCCTTATATCCTCTTCACATCTTACAATCCTACCTATCTTTGTGTCAACCACACCATCTGTCCCTTCATCCAAGTGATTTATATAAATTGTAAAAAGTTGAGGCCCTAGCACTGATCCCTGTGGCACACCACTCATGTGGATGTGATATCCTGCCAACCAGAAAAAAAAACATTTATGCCAATTCTCTGCTTCCTGTTAGCCAGCCAATCTTCTATCCATGCCAATATGTTATGCCCTTGCACTATGAGCTTTTATTTTTCGCAATCATCTTTGATGTGGCACCTTATCAAATGCCTTCTGGAAATCCAAGTACAGTACATTCACCACTTCCACAGCATATGCTACTTCTTCAAAGAACTCCAATAAGTTGGTTAAACATGATTTCCATTTCACAAATCCATGTTGACTCTGCCTGATTACCCAAAATCTTTCCAAGTGCCCTGCTATAACGTCTTTGATAGTAGCTTCTCATATTTTCCCTATGACAGACATGAAACTAACTGGCCTGTAGTTTCCTGCTTTCTGTCTTCCTCCTTTTTTGAATAAAGGAATTACATTTACTATCTTCCAATCTAATGGAACCTTTCCCAAATCTAGGGAATTTTGGAAAATTAAAACCAATGCATCAACTATCTCACTAGCCATTTCTTTCAAGGCCTTAGGGTGAAGTCCATCTGGACCTGGGGATTTGTCAACCCGCAATATTCAACAATTTTCTCAGTACCAGTTCCCTGGTGATTGTAATTTTCCCAAGTTCCTCCCTCCCTTCCAATTCCTGATTTATAGCTATTTCTGGGATGTTACTTGTATCCTCGATAGTGAAAACCAATGCAAAATACCCGTTCAATTCATCTGCCATCTCCTTATTTTTTTATTATTAATTCACCAGCCTCATTTTCTATACAACCAATGCTCACTTTGTTAAACCTTCTTTCTTAAATATCTATAGAAACTCTTACTACCTGTCTTTATATTTCTACCTAGCTTTCTCTCGTACTCTAAATTTTCCTTCCTTCTCAATCTTATGGTCATTTTTTGTTGTTTTTTTATATTCTGTTCAATCTTCTAACCTGCCATCCATGTTTGCACAATTATGTGCTTTTTTTTAAGTTTGTTGCTATTTTTAATGTTTTTAGTTAACGGAGGGTGGGCCCTTCCCTTGGAATTTTTCTTTCTCGTTGGAATATGTCTATTCTGTGTATTCTGAAATATCTCTTTAAATGTCTGCCACTGTATCTCTATTGACCTATCCCTTAACCTCATTTTCCAGTTCACTTCAGCTGGCTGTGCTTTCATTCTTTTCTCCCTCGAACCAAATGTAAAATTCAATCATATTATGATTGCTGCTACCTAGGGGTGCCTTCACTATGAGGTCATTAATTCCATTGCATAATATCAGGTCTAGTATAGCCTGCTTTCTGGTTGGTACCAAAACATGCTGTTCTAAGAAATTATCCCAAAGACATTCTATGAATTCCTCATCCAGACTACCTTTGCCCATCTGATTTTCCTAGTCCATATGCAGATTAAATGTGCATTCAGATACAGAGCCTTTAGTTTTATTGTTTTATTATTTTTGTAACTGCTAACCGTATTTGCTGATTTACTCTTAGATTTGTACTCCTGCATTCTCTGTTCCTTCCTGTCATGGTCTGTTTGCCATTTCCCACATTAATACCTTTCTCTCGTTCTTCTTCTCTACTCTTTGGTTCACCACATCTTCCCACATCTCCCACACAGCTGTCTAGAGTCTCACTCTTTGCTGCAGAAAACAGTGTCAATCCCCCTCACTATACTGTCCCCTACTACCACTACATTCCTTTTTGTTTCCCCCACTTGAATGGCTTCCTGTACCATGGTGCCATGGCCAGTTAGCTCATCCACTCAGCAACCCTAAATGATTTCCTTTGTGTCTATTTTCACTGAGGAAGATACAGGAAATCTCCCAGATTTAGAGATCCAAGGGACTAGGAAGAATGAGGAGTTACAGGAAATTAGTATTAGTGAGAAGGTTGTATTGGTGAAATTAATGGGATTAAAAGTTGATAAGTCCCTGGGACCTGATATTCTGCACCCCAGAGTGTTGAAAGAGGTTGCTATAGAGAGAGTGGATGCATTGGTGATAATTTTCCAAAATTCTATAAATTCTAAGGTTGTTCCTGAGGATTGCAAGGTAGCAAATGCCCCCCACTATTTAAGAAGGGAGGGAGAGAGAAAACAGGGAACTACAGACCTCTTAACCTCACATCAGTAGTAGGGAAAATGCAAGAATCTATTATAAAGGATGTGATAAATGGATACTTGGATAATCATGACCTGGGAATAGTCAGCATGGATTTAAGAATGGGAAATCATGTTTGACAAACTTGTTGGAGTTATTTGGTTTTTTGAGTATGTTGCAAACAAAATTGATAAAGGAGAGTTGATTGACGTAGTATACTTGGATTTTCAGAAGGCTTTTGATAAAGTTCCCCACAGGAGGTTGATTAGCAAAATAAAAGCACATGGGATAGGAGGTAATATACTGGCATGGATTAAGGATTGGTTAACAGGCAGAAAACAGAGAGTAGGAATAAAGGGGTCATTCTCGCATTGACAGGCTGTGACCAGTGGGGTACCGCAGGGATCAGTACTCGGCCCCCAGCTGTTCACAATATATATCAATGATTTGGATGTGGAGAACAAATGTAATGTTTCCAAGTTCGCGGATGATACAAAGCTAGGTAGGAATGTATGTTGCAAGGAAGATGTAAAGGGGCTACAGGAGGATTTGAACAGACTTAGTCAGTGGCCAAGAACATGGCAGATGGAATATAATGTGGAAAAATGTAAGGTTATCCACTTTGATAGAAGGAAAAGATGTGTAGGGTATTTCGTAAATGTTAAGAGATTAGGAAGTGTAGATGTACAAATAGACCTGGGTGTCCTTGTCCATAAATCACTGAAAGCTAACATGTAGGTGCAGCATGATTAGGAAGGCTAATGGAATGTTAGCCTTTATCATAACAGAATTTGAGCACAGGAGTAGTGAAGTCATGCTTCAATTGTATAGAAGCTTGGTTAGACGGCACCTGGAGTACTGTGCGCAGTTTTGGTCCCCTTACCTCAAAAAGGATGTTATTGCCATAGAGGGAGTGCAACGAAGGTTCACCAGAGTTGTACTGGGGATAGCAGGACTGTCTTATGAAGAGACATCGGGGAAACAGGGCCTGTATTCTCTGGAGTTTCGAGGAATGAGAGGTGGTCTCATTGAAACTGACAAAATACTTAAAGGAATAGGCAGGGTAGATGCAGGTAAGATGTTTCCCCTGGTTGGGGAGCCTAGAACCAGAGGACACAATTTCAAAATAAGAGGGAAGCCACTTAAGACCGAGATGAGGAGAAATTTCTTTACTCGGAGAGTTTTGAATCTTTGGAATTCTCCACCCCAGAGGGCTGTGGAAGCTCAGTCATTGAGTATGTTTAAGGTAGAGATTGATAGATTTCTGATTAACAATAACGTAAAGGGTTATGGGAATAGTATGGGTAAAAGGCATTGAAGTATTCAATCAGCCATGATCATATTGAATGGCAGAGCAGGTTCGACGGGCTGAATGGCCTTCTCCTGGCCCTATGTGCCTATAACCTCCACTCTCATCCAAACAAGTTGAGGAAACCTCAAACCTATTGGACAATTGCCTCTGCACTCCTGCCCTCCTCCCCTTACCTGCCTCACTCGCAGTCACCCTCTCCTGTCCCTGAGCATTGACCAAACCAGAAGACCTTATCCTAAGTGGTGTGACTGCCTCCTGGTACAAATCATCCAGGTAACTTTTCCCCTTCCTGATGTGTCGCAGTGTTTTAAATCTTAGGACTGGAACAGACCTTAACCACTTACCAGATACTCAGCAAACAGATAGCTCCTTTCCTTGTAAGAACCAAATCCTACAGGGTGAGAAAGATAGAAAAGCAAAAGGAAAGGAATATCTCCTTCCCCCAACTCCCCCACTCACCAAACTTCTAGGTATACACTCAGTTCCAAAGCTGCACCCAAAACAGATAGTGAAGATATCCACCCAATGCAGGAGAAATTTGAGGGGATTGTGAAGAAAAAGAGACTGTGGAACAAAAAAGAACTTAGAACAATCATAGGGGTGGTTGTGTATTATCTGAAGTTCATCTTCGGCTTAGCTAATACATTTGCCCCACTGAGTCAACTACTGAAGGATGAAACAGTCTGGGAGCAGCCTGTGGAGCACCAGAAGTCATTTGAAGAAGTGCAGAAAGTACTAGTGATGCTGTTTTGACCTACTATGATCCCACAAAACAACTTGTATTAGTGTGTGATACTTCATCCCCAGGGTTAGGTCTGGCATTATGTCACATTATGGAAAGTGGTGTGGAGAGGCCTGTAGCACATGCTTCATGCATATTTAAGAAGTCAGAGCAAAAGTACTGACAACTTGAGAAAGAAGCATACAAGTACTGTATGGTAGAAAATTCCCTTTGTTAACTGAACTAACAATGGGATTTAGTTCAAAGAAGGGGGTACCATCCCTAGTGGCAGCATGGCTTCAGAGATGGACAATGATTTTGATGGCTCATCAGTACGATATTAAATATAAGTCAGCAGACCATATAAATGTGGACATTCTTCCAAGATTCCCATGACCCTTAGCCACTGAGTTACTTGTGAATTACTTTATATACACAAATGATATGCTAGTGTCTGCCAGAGAAATGAGTGGTATTAAGTAAAACAACTGCTTTTACATGTAAATTACTCAGGTACTAGCAGTCATATACTTATTAGCTGTGATTACAGTAACCCAACCTGTTTCATTTCAGGTATTGCTGATATTGGTTTTGTTATGTTATAGTCTGGGAAATTATGTACATGTACAATTGTACATTTAAATTAACTTGATAAAATAAGAAAACAATAATGTGGTATTGAGAGGTAATCATTGTCTGATTTTTTAAATGGGGAGAGAGTGCAGTATACTGTAAGAGCTGATCATGTTGTGATACTCCCCTCTTTGTTGGGAGTATGAATAAAGTGGGTGGCAACATGGCCGATTAAATAGTCTCTGTGTTATTTCTAGCCCAAAAAAACCACAGTTAACTCTGTCTGTGTCTCTCCACAGATGCTGCCAGACCCGCTGAGTATTTCTGGCATTTTCTGGTTTTCTTTCAGACAATGGCATGGGCAGCGTTTTGCTTTTGGAAAAAAAAACTGTTCCTGATTGGAGGAATGCTGACCAATCAGGGAGCTGCAGTCTTAGGTGAGAATTTGAAGAGCCGCTTGAAGTGCACAGGGAGCTGGTGAGAGTTTTCAACATTACAGCACTGACTGTATTTGGCTAGCAGGATGCTTGCAACCCAGTCCTGTATCAATCCACCACCTGGTGTGGTACTGATGAGCATCATAGCCTCCGCTCTCATTTTCTGTTGAGCTTGCTACTGTCATCCACAGCAGCTGCTGAGCAGGGCTACAATTGGCCTTAATCTCTCTGGGTGGAGGAGAGAGAAATCTGCCAAGGATACTACTGCCCCTGACTTCTATCTCAAGCTATCTGCTGGAAAGGTACTCTCATGCTGGACATTCAGTGAGGACAGGATTAGACTGGGCTTCCCATGACTGAATAATAATCTATAATTTAATGCAATTCAGTTCATATCCTTATAAATTCACTGCTCTGGTTTATGCATGAAGAAGTTGGTGAGGTGGCAGAGGGCCTGCCAGCACATGAGGTACTGCAGCCAATAAAGTCAGCATTTTGGGGGCGGGGGAAGGGGACAGCAGGGGCAAGGATGCTCAAGGGCAGCTTTAAAGTTGACAGTGACTGAGGGATTACAAATTTGCATCTCATGGGTAGGAGGGCAACTAACATTCACACCACACAAGTACCAGGTAATGACCATCTCCAACAAGAGAGAATCTAACCATCACCCTTTGACACTCAATGGCATTACCATTACCGAATCCCCCACTATCAACATCCCATTATCCAGAAACTGAACTGGACTAGCCATATAAATACTGTGGCTACAAAAGCAGGTCAGGGATTGGGAATTCTGTGGTGAGTAACTCACCTCCTGACTCCCCAAAGTCTATCCACCATCTACAAGGCACAAGTCAGGAATACTCTCCACCAGCCTGGACGAGTGCAGCTCCAACACACTCAAGAAGCTCGACACCATCCAGGATAAAACAGCCCACTTGAATGGCACCCCATCCACAAGCATTTGCTCCCTCCACCACCAACGCACAGTGGCAGCAGTGTATACCATCTACAAGATGCATTGCAGGAACTCACCAAGGCTCCATCGACAGCACCTTCCAAACCCACGACCGCTACCGTCAAGAAACAAGGGTAGCAGATACATGGGAACAGTACCATCTGCAAGTTCCCCTCCAAGTCATTCACCATCCTGATTTGGAAATATATTGCCATTCCTTCACTACCACTGGGTCAAAATCCTGGAACTCCCTCCCTAACAGCACTGTGAGTGTACCTATACCACACGGACTGCAACGGTTCAAGAAGGCAGCTCACCACCACCTTCTCATGGGCAATGGGGGATGGGCAATAAACACTGGCCCAGCCAGTGAAGCCCACATCCCATGAACAAATAAAAAAATTGGTGCCTGTAATCTCGCAGACATTAGGAGAACTAATCATTGAGTTTGGAACAGCAGAGGATGGGTGGGTGGCGCAGATGGAGTACTTATCTCCTCTTTTTAAGATGCTGCTTAAACCTTCATTTTTGACCGAGCTTTTGGTCACTGGTCCTCTTCACTCTTTATGTGGCTCAATGTCAAGTTTCATTTGATAATCATTCCTGTGAGGCACTTTGGTCCATTTTAATGTGTTACAGTGCTATATAAATGTAAATTGTTTTTGCTTTGTTTTATCGGCCCCACTCTATCCACAGCTTTGCATACATTAACATTTCAAAAACATAGGCCAGGATTTTCCGTGCCCACTGGTGTCGGACATGTTCGGTGGAATGAGTGGGCAATATGGCGAGAAGGCCAAAAATCGGTTTCACACCGTCGCGAAACCATTTCGCGATCATCTGCTCCACCACCGATGGCGGCCTGCGTTTCCCACCATCGAACATCGGGAACCTCATTGTAATCAGCACATCATTATTAGGCCTGCCCACCAGACTCGTTAACCTCACCCCCTGCCACGTTGGATCGTCCGCCCACACCAGCAGGAAAACACAGCAACATCTTCCAAAACAGCACATAAGTGACGTGTACCAGGCGAGCTGCACTTCACTCAGGACTTCAAGATTTGTTTGCCTACCTTGCTTAGGTCAGCACTCGGAGACATCAGCGCCAGGCTTCACAGACAGCACCACATCACTTTCAGTGGGGCTCACAGGTAGGTCTCTACCTACCAGATCAGCCATATGGGGTGGCTTTTCAATGGCTGCAGGGCTAGGTCTTGCTTGGGGAAGGGGAAGAAGTGGCCTCAGGCAAGGGAAGAGGCTGCAGGGTGATGCTGTACTGGGGAAGGGGGATATCCCAGGGTGTGTGTGGGGTTGGCACATGTTGATCTGTGCAAGTGGTCTCAAGATGGTGAGGACTGAGGAGGAAGTCTCCAGAGGAGATGAGGCCAGATGGAGATGTGAGGGCATGTGTGAGAATGGGTGGTGATGTCCCTTGAGCTGGGAGAGAGTGAGATGTCAGTGAATACGTGACGGGCTTGAGTGTGAATGTTTAGAGTGTTGAGATGGTTGCCATTCCCTGGCTGCACAGATGAGATCATTTATCCTCTATCTGTATTAGATGGCCAACCTCTCCTGTGTAGCATTGGCACTGACCTCCACTGTCACCACCTGCCATGCTGGATTGGTGATGCTGCTGCACGTCCTGCGGTCAGAGCAGGGGTAGAGGACATCACGGCGGGCCTCCATGATGACCAAATGGCATCCCTGGAGACTACAGTCTTTTTGCCTGTTGTGGATGCCTTCCCTGCAGTAGTTGTGGGCTGGAAGCACTGAGGTGTGGTGTGCACAGCTGGACTTTAAATATGGTGCCTGGTGTGAGGAATCAGCGAGGTGATGGCGGGTGAGTGAATGAGAACCTGTCCGCCATGGAAACAGCGTGTTTCCCGGGAATGCATAAGTAATTTGCCGGGTTTGAGACGATACGTCATTTTACCCACCTGCCACCGCTCTGGGATGATTCTGCCCTCGGGCAATTTCTAATACAATTACATTTGGAACACAGACATCAGTGTCATTGTGGTAAACTAACAAGGCAGGATGGTCATCTCTGGGAGTGTGGATAGTTGCAGGCAGCTTTGTAAATTATTGTCCTCCACATTGAGTTCAGTCCTGTCACCAGATTATCAGATGGCAATACAGCTGTCGAAATGATAAAGGCACTGATTTTCTAAAGAACAAGGCTCATTGACAACTGTATGCACTTTCTTAGTAGCGAGTGAGATACTTGACCTATTCACCAACTCAAAGCCAATTTTCAGCTGAGCCAGAGCACTTCTCATTTATAGCCTACATAAAAGAAATAACATTTTTTTACTGTGTGTGTGTGTGTGTGTGTGTGTGTGTGTGTGTGTGTGTAGTTTAATTAAACTGCAGACAGTCAGACTGCAAGGTTTAAATCATCAAAAAGGATAAGGTGTAAAAGAGGCATTTGAAATGGAGGTGGGTAAACTACATGATGAAGTCTCAGCAGATACAGCATGAATGGAATTTGCATTTTTAGATAAGTTGAGATGTTGTTTGATTTTCAAAGGGACGGGATAAGATGTTTAGAGCTGGCAAGATAAATAAGGCAAAGCTATTAAGTTTACTTTTCCTGAAATTGCTATCCATAATGACAACATGAAAGAGTTTTATATGCTGGGAAAAATTACTTCCAAAGTAAGGGTGAAACAATTGGATTTATAGATCAAAAGGGAGAATTGTATTTAAAGAATGCTGGAAAGCTGTATGGGAGTGGCCATGTGAGATCTTGGAAGGTGCACTGTGTGAAACAAACCTGTGGAAAAGCCTCTAGCCACCCTAGAGAAGTTTGCTGTTCCAGCAACCAAGTTGTGTTAAAAGCTTTGGAGTTGCATTGTCAAGTGAGAAGGAGAGAGAAGCTGTGAAATACCTCCCTTACAGCTACAGTGAGTGCTTGTGGCAATATTGCTGGATGTTTTATAGATTAAGAATCTATTTGGAGCATTGCCTGAAAGGGGTTTGTGGCTGGGAGTGTAGTTAAGTAGAAAATTTGTGAGAACTGTTATAAAACTAAATTTAAACTAAAGTGAGGCAATATGGGTAGAGCTCCGGAATAGGAAGGGTGTAGTCACAATGTTGGGGGTTTACTTTGGGCCTCCCAATTTCCAGCGGGAGATTGAGGAACATTTATATAGGCAGATTTTGGAAAGATGTAAAAGCAATAGGGTTGTTGTGGGTGATTTTAACTTTCCCTATATTGACTGGGAATCACTTAGTGCTAGGGGTTTGGATGGTGCAGAATTTGTAAGGTGCATCCAGGAGGGCTTCCTGAGACAATATGTAGATAGTCCAACTAGGGAAGGGGCAATACTGGACCGGGTATAAGGGAATGAACCCAGCCAGGTGGTTGAAGTTTCAGTAGGGGAGAATTTCGGGAAAGGGGTGCACTCCTAGTCCCCTGCATTATGTTTCAGCTGACATTAAAGTTACCCTCATGGTCCAAGCAAGCCGCGAAGCCTTGGAGTGCAGGTTAGGAAAATACCTGCACCTGAGATGAAAGTTCAGGAGGCAGTCGAGTGGCCAGAGCTGCTGCCACTCAGTCATGTGGTGTGGGGCAGTGCTGGGTGTGGACATGGTGAACCATCATGGGCTCTAAACACTGGGCATCCATGTGGTGGCCTGGGCTCTCCGACATGCCTTAAGGGGTCTTGAGAGGCAGCCGCAGGCCATGACCTGACCAAGAAGGTCCTTAGGAGACAATTGCTGACTCTCGTTTCTCTTTTTGATATGGCAGTGAGGAGACCATCAGAAACATGGAGTCTGGTGATCTCACTGTCTGCATTTGGTTTATAGGCAGGAGAGAAGAAGGAGAAGAATGTGACGGAGGCGCCTGGCTCACCAAAGTGAGGGGCAGAACCCTGAAGACCAAGGGGCAGCACAGCCTCCTACACATGGAGAGGATGAACCCACAGAGCCGTCACTTATAGGTGCATCACTAGACCCAGGGTCTACAGATGGCGCATGTGCTACCTGTAGATGAGTGAGAACCAGTGTCGCCGATGCCTGTGCATGTCAGGGGGACGGGTCACTCACATATGCCACCGTCTGCAGGATTTGGCACCACAAGGACTCGGAGGGCATCCACTGCCAGTGGCAGTTAAAGTTACTGCCGCGCTCAATTTCTATGACTGGGGACCTTTGCAGGATCTCACTAGCCTCCACTCACACATGTATCCAAGAGGATGCCATTTTACCAAGGCACACACCTTTGTCAATTTCAACAGGGATCAGACAAACCAGGAAGCAAGAGAGCTGGGAATTGCTGAGATTTCCGGATTCCCACAAGTGCAGGGTGCCATCGACTGCACCCACATGGCTCTTAAATCTCCCTGGCAACAAGCAGTCCAGTTTGTGAACAGTAAAGGCTTCCACTCTCTCAAAGTCCAACTGGTCTGCGACTATAACAAACAGATCATACAGGTGTATGCCAGATACCCCGGAACGATTCATATATCCTCGGCTGGTCTCAGATCCCTGACATCTTCCAGGGTCCACACAGGATGCAGGATTGGCTCCTTGGGGACAAGGGCTACCCATAGAGGACGTGGCTGATGACACCCGTGCGGCGGCCTCAGACTCCTCGTGAGAGAAGGTATAATGACGTTCATGCTGCAACCTGGAGTTTGGTGGAACACACCATTGGCATCCTGAAAATGAGGTTCTGGTGCCTGGACAGATCAGGCGGAGCACTCCATACACTCCCCAGAGGGTGTCACGCATCATCGTGGGCTTGCTGCACATTACACAACCTGCCGATGCAGAGGGGCGAGGCCCTGGATGATGAGGAGATGGAAGAGCTGCACGTCTCCTCCGGTGAAGAGGGAGTTGAAGGGATGAGGGGGATGAGGTCCTGGAAGGCTAGGGTGCAGGTGATGAAGCCACTGCACTGGTCAGACGAGGCAGGCGTAGTTGTGAGGCCCTCATTGCCACAGGATTCCAGGAGGATGATGATGAGATGCAGTGAGGACACTCCTGAGATCTTCACATTGCATCTGGGAAGGTCTGACACCTGTCTGGCTGAGGGCAGTGCACACATGCTCTGTGAAGAGGCTCATTTCATCGAGACACTGCTGAGATACAGCAGCCACATAGACTTTAATAGCGCTTGATCCTTTGTCAGGTTTCATCACCTGTTCCCTTCAGAATCGCACCTTCACCTGTCAGAAATGGTGTCGAGATGGGGGGGGACAGCCCTGCCTCTCAGATGCTGAGAGCACACAGAAAAATCACGGGACCCAGTGACGCTTGGGTACGAGATTCTTGCAGTAAACGCAAGCCACACGGAGGTGCACACATCACTAATCTGGACAGTGACTGTGAAGCTGGGTAATCGCTGTGTTCAGAAGGTTACACTGTGGACAGGGGAGGGGCCCTGGACAGCGACATTGGCCTTAGTTTTGTGCAGGAATCAAGGTTTCACATCTGAGTGACACAAGAACTGCTCAATAAAACAAGGAGCCATAGACAAGGAGTCATTCTTGAGTGTATTTACAATGGTCAACATTACGTACAAGTGATTAACACCCATGCCCAGGCTGTGCGACCAAATCTTCTTGATCTTTCTAACCCTGCCGCTACATTTTGGTGCTCCCCGGGCATCCACAGCAGAGGTGGAGGCAGCCTGCTGACTGCTACACCCTGTCTGTGATGACCTTGGCGGATGTCCTCTGGAGGGCTGAGACCTGGAGAGCTCTGGCCTGCTTTTGGGGTCCTGCTGTGTGGCAGGGTCACCCTCCTCAGCCTGTGGAACTGGAGCTGTTGTAGTCACAGGAAGAGGGGGTTTGGATGGGCTGGATACTCCCAGAGTCACCTGGGTGGATGGCCTCGGGGTGTACACCTGCTGATCCTCCTCCCTATGGGTGCCCCAGGGCCACTGGCTGACTCCTTAAGAGGAAGGGGCAGCTGGGGCAAACTCGAGATGCCCTGCCCCCTCTCGCGTTGACACTGATGGATGCCAGCAAGTGCCTCAGCGATGGAGTTCAGTCCGCGCAGCGGAGACGGACCAATGTCCTGGAACAAGGTCTCCATGGCGGCCGCCATCCTGCCAGTGTTGACCTCGGTGCATTGGCTTGCCGGCGCTATCACCTCAGACTGAGGATGGATGGACTCCTCCATCGTGCCTTGCAATCTGATGAGTGCAGTGGACATCCTTTCCTGATGTTCCTGAGCTTGCCTTTGCAGCTCCAGCAACTGTGATGTGACTAAGTCCAGAGGCTCATCATCTGACTCAGACTAAGCAGATTTCTGGCCTCCAGCAGCCCTCCAAATGCTGGGGGCCTAGGATGTACCTGCCTCCACCTGCTGTTGATCAGACAGTGTGAGGTGCTCACCAGATTATGACCCTGAGGCTACTCTAGAACTAGAAGAGTGTGGGTGAGGATGTGGGTGAGCGCTGCGACGGGTCTTCAATGAGGGTTTCATCAGATTCTTCTTACGAGGTTTCTTCGGGGCTTGAGTCAAGGACCTGGCTCGTGAGACCCCTCAGCTGCTTTCCAGATGTGCCTATGCAAGCAAGGAGATATAATTAGCACATGGCAGGGGACTGCGGAGCAGGGGGACTAACTCACAGCATGGTTGTCTGATGGATGTTGCACTACTGGACCCTCACTTGGTTGAGCACCGGTGCCCTCACCATCAGCACAGGAATGGTCCAGATCATCGCCAGCCAGCTGGATGACTCTATTCTCAAAGTCTGTGAGGACCTTGATTTCAGACATTCCTCCATCCATCTGTGACCTCTCCCTCTTGTGGTTTGCCAGCTTGTCCTGCATGAATACAGATGGAGAGATTATAAGCAGGTCAACTGCCAGGCCAGATGAGAAGGAAGCCTGGCATGAGTGGGTGGTGAGTGGTGCCATGGATGGGATGAGGACACAATCTGCAGGGCAAGAGAAGATATGTGTGAGAGAGTGAATGGAGATGTCCCTTGAACTGGCAGTGAGCGGGATCACTATGGATGTGTGATGGGTTTGTGAGTGTGTGAGTTGAAGGTGATGAGAAGAGTGACTTACCCTGGTGGAACGGAGGAGATCATTCATCCCCTTTTGGCACTGGGTGGCTGCCCTCTTTTGCAGGGCATTGGCACTGACCACTGCTGCCACCACCTCCCATGCTGGATTGGTAAGCTTGCTTGCTGGTCTTTGCGCAGAGCAGGGGTAGAGGACATCACAGCGGTCCTCCACAGCGTCCAGTAAGTGCCCAAGGGAGGCGTCGCTAAATCTGGGGACAGCATGTTTCCTCCCTTTGGCAGCCATCAGTTCCCAGCGGGGCAGGTGAATCTGAGGCTGCCCTGCCAGTGATGCAATGTTCCACTGGGTATGGGGTGAAATTACACCATTGCCTTTAGCGAGTCAAATGCCGATTTACCCACCCGATATCAGACTTTGCTGGTTTCAGGGGAATCCCTGTCCCAAGATTAAATCAGAGAAGGAGAAGCTGTCAGAATCCAGACAACCTGGGAGAGGGGTATGTATTTCAACAACAAGTGCAAAGTCAGGTGGATATCAGAAAGAAAGAAGTGAAGATGGAGAAGTATTTAGGAGCAATATGAGACACCTGTGTAAAATAGAACATCACTGGTGGTCATACCCAAGTGTCAGTGGGCAGGTTGGTCAATATGTAACTACATGAACAATCACCTAGGGCAGGATTTTCGGGTCATTGGGACGGAGCTGTGGGCAAGCCTGGGAGTGGCTGGCAAATGGGCCCCCCCCCCACCGGCTGCGATTTCACAGTGGCTGGCAGATTAACAGGCAGCCAGCATGAAACGCGTACTGAAAGGCTCAGCACTGTCTGGGTGAGGAGGACAGTGGGGAGCTAGGGTGGGGGGGGAATGCGGGAGGAGGCTGAGCACTGAAGTCAGCGTGGGCGTGAGGGGGGTACACAATGAAAACTCCCTGAAGGCAGGGAGCTGAAAAATTAAAAAATCAAAAATAAAGATTTGGAAAGTCTGAAAAAAATGTCCCCACATGGGACTCACTCACATGCACATATACATCTAAAAATCATGTCAAAACATTTTTTCCAAAATTAATGTCGGAAACCTCATCCTGCCCCGTGGATGAAGTTTCCACAAGAATCCAAAGGCCGCCTGGCCGACTCACCTGCCCACCATCCGTAAGCTTGGACGGACAGCAGAAAATCACTCTTAATGAATACGTTAATGGTCTTAATTGGTCTTAAAGGCCCCTTAATTTTTGGCAGACGCGCTGCCGACTCTCGCACACCCACCGACCAAAATATCACATGAGTGTGCGATAACGTCATGACCCTCACTCAACATCATCGGGCGCTGTTTTATGCCCGATCAGGTCAGGCTTGTGTCCACCCGCGGGATGTAAAATTCTGCCTCTAGAGCAGCTCATTTCAAATCCCATAGTGGCAGCTTGAGAAATTGAAACTTTCTGTAAAAATACCAATCTGTCAGATTCTGGTAAAACTGGTTCACTAATGACTTAACCTGGTTGGGTTGATATGTAACTTCAGTCCCACACCACTGCGATTGATTTTTAACTGAGATAGCAAGCCACTCGGTTGTAACAATCTACTGCAGAACACAGCCTAGCAACCCCACTGTCTCAGGGCAGCTGGGGCTGCGCAGTCCACTTACTGAGAAATATTCAGCGAAACAAGTGGAGTGACCTGCTCAGTCCCACAATCAGCAACAAAATAAACTACAGTAAAAGAAGAGAACTGTGATCCAAATGAACATTTTAAATCAGCACTACCACCCAAAACTGTTGAGCAATGCTCAATGCCTGTTACACATTGGTTCTTTAATGAATAGATCCAATCTGATAGAAACACTTCAGTGGGGAAGTCTATATAACATCTCTCCCTCTCATGATGGTATGGAAATTAACTCTAACCTCTCTGATGGGAGCTTCCTGCTTTGCTCAGAATGCCTCCTGGGAATGTGTGTGATGGATATTATTGGTGGAGAAAGTTTTGTTCCCATTGTGAGTGGACATGTCTATGGAACACAGTCCAGATGAAGATCCCAACTAATATGAAAGAAATTTCACTCAAGTTTGAAAGCTGCTGTTTATTTTTTCAGGCTTTAAGATTCAGTGGCATGAGTCAGGTTCCTGTAATTATCATCATGTCTGTGGTCTTTACTGCTCAGGGCTATGTGCAGAATCCCAGAGAGCTGGATAAGAGTTGAAGATTTTCCCCCAAGCTCCTTGCTTTAACAGCCTGTTCCCAGCAAGGCCACCTTATTCTTAGGTGAAGATTTTTGGCAAATGATGTTTCACTGGAGACGCGGTTACAGGGGTTTAGAAAAAACTATAAAATTGTAGGGCCTTATCTTTGGCTTAGAATTGTGTAAATTAGCTTTTGTACTGCAGTTATTCACTGTACCTAATGCTTATGTGTAATTGCTTGTAAGTACACAACACAAAGTTTTAGCCTGAACCTTATGACTGGATAACATAATTACTCCGGTTTGGAATGGACAGTAGAAAGTGCTGGACTACTCACATAGTACCTGCTGTCCATAATGTGGGCATCATAATAATGTGAGACACTATCCCATTCACATCACACTATATTTCCTAGGCAATGAGGAACTGCTTCCAGAACCACTCTTTTACTGTGAACATGACTTAGAAGGGAATTATGCTCCAGAAATATAAAGATATATTATAATGGATTAATGCTTTATAATCAGGGAACAATTGTAATAATCTAAGTGCATACATACAAAAATTGTAAAGGTAACAGAGAGGTTTGATGAGGGGAATGCTGTTGATTTAGTGTTAACTCCTTTGAGTCAAAACAATTAAACTAAATTAACAAAATCAGGGACAAAGTAAAAGGAGCCCCTTAAAATTACAAAAGTAGGGAGGTCATGTTGGAGTTGTATAGAACCTTAGTAAGGCCATAGCTGGAGTACTGTGTGCAGTCTGGTCGCCACATTATAGGAAGGATGTGATTGCACTGGAGGGGGTGCAGAGGAGACTCACCAGGATGTTGTCTGGGATGAAACATTTAAGTTATGAAGAGAGGTTGGATAGACTTGGATTGTTTTCACTGGAGCAGAGAAGACTGAGGGGTGACCTGATCAAGGTGTACATGATTATGAGGGGCATGGACAGGGTGGATAGGGAACAGCTGTTCCTCTTAGTTGAAGGATCAGTCATGAGGGGACACAAGTTCAAGGTGAGGGGCAGGAGGTTCAGGGGGGATGTGAGGAAAAACCTTTTTACCCAGATGGTGGTGACAGTCTGGAATGCACTGCCTGGGAGGGTGGTGGAGGCGGGTTGCCTCACATCCTTTAAAAAGTACCTGGATGAGCACTTGGCATGTCATAACATTCAAGGCTATGGGCCAAGTATGGTAAATGGGATTAGATAGGTAGGTCAGGTGTTTCTCACTTGTCAGTGCAGACTCAATGAGCCGAAAGGCCTCTTCTGCACTGTGAGATTCTATGATTCTGTGATTCTGTGAAAGGGAAACGGCAAAAACCAAAAGACAAAATTCAAAGGAAACTTACAAACATTAAATCAAAATGTGATCAAAAGGGTCTATAAAGTACCCCCAGTCCCCGCAGTGCCCACCGAGCAGGGAAGGCCTTGATGGTGCCGGTAGACACCGCATGCTCCCTGTCCAGGAACATGGATTTCCACAAGGCATTTGATAAAGTGCCGCACAACAGACTTGTGAGGAAAGTTATAGCTCATGGAATAAAAGAGACAGTAGCAACATGGATACAAAATTGGCTGAGTGACAGGAAACAGAGTAGTGATTAACGGATGCTTTTCAGACTTGAGGAAGGTTTGTAGTGGAGTTCCCCAGGGGTCGGTGTTGGGACCCTTGCTTTTCCTGATATATATTAATGACCTGGACCGTGTTGCCCAGGGCGCAATTTCAAAATTTGTGAATGATACGAAACTTGGAAGCATTGTGAATTGTGAGGACAGTGTAGAACTTCAAAAGGACATAGACAAGTTGGGGAAATGGGTGGACAGGTGCAAGATGAAATTCAAGGCAGGGAAATGTGAGGCAATTCATTTTGGTAGGAAGTACACGGAGAGACAAGATAAAATAAAGGATGCAACTCTAAATGGGATGCATGAGCAGAGGGACCTGAGTGTATGTGTGCATAAGTCATTAAAAGTGACAGGACAGGCTGACAGTATGTTTAATAAAGCAAGCAGTGTCCTAGGCTTTATTAATAGGGGCAGAGAGTGCAAGAGCAGGGAGGTTATGTTGAACTTATATAAGTCACTAGTTCTGGGCACCACACTTTAGGAAAAACGTGAAGGCATTAGAGAGAATGCAGAAAAGATGCACGAGAATGGTTCCAGAATGAGGGACTTCAGTTATGAAGATAGATTGGAGAAGCTGTGACTGTTTCCCTTGGAGAAAAGAAGGTTGAGAGGGGATTTGATAGAGGTGTTCAAAATCATGAGGAGCCTGGACAGAGAGGTAGGGAGAAACTGTTCCCAGTGGTGAAAGGATTGAGTATGAGAGGCACAAATTTAAATTAATTGGCAAAAGAAGCAAAAGCAATATGAGGAAAAACTATTTTACACAGTAAGTAGTTGGGGTCTGGAATGCACCTGAGAGTGTGGTGGAGGCAGGTTCAATCAAAGAAGTCAAGAAGGAATTAGACTGTTAACTGAAAAGGAAGTATGTGCAGGGTTACAGGGAGAAGGCGGGGAGTGACACTAGATGAATTGCTCATTCAGAGAGCCAGTGCAGACAGGATGGGCTGAATGGCCTCCTTCTGTGCTGTAACAATTCTGTGATTCTGTAAAGAAACATTTGATACATCTATATTATAAAAACCTGACACATTTTCCTACATCTTGGCCTCCGTACTTCCAGTGCCATGTATATTCAATATAAATTATTGTATCACACAAGAATAAATCCCACCCTGGGTTTCTTTAATCGTCTCAGGACTATCCTTGTCCCAACCTCCACTCCCTGTCCTGATTTCTTCACTTGCCATTAGGCCTATCACTGTCCTGTGCCCGCTCTGTAATCTACCTGGCTGGAGTTGCCCTGTTTCAAACCCCATTCCAATTTCTTTGTTGCTCTTTGACAAATTATCATCTCATCCCTGCTGGCTGCCCTTGGCCCATAAAAAGAAACACATTTCTATGGTGTCTTTCACATCCTCAAGGTCTCCCAAAATGTTTTACAGACAGTGGAGCATCTTTGTAGACACTGTTTCAATGCAGGAAGAACAGCAGACAATTTGTGCACAGCAAGATCCCAGAGGGCTACCATTTGACCTTCACTGTGGCTATCGATCACGAGCAATGTCACCAGACTCTTGGGAAAAGGGCAGTGGAAACAGCAGTGCCAGAAACACTGGGAGTCTGTTCAGACTTGGCAGGGTAGTGTACCTGTCTGTTCACCTAGGCCTCCCAATGTAAAATATACAATTTCATTTTTTTTCAGCCTGGTATTCTTACATTTTTCAAGCCTGCTTACTGACTTTTTCTCTTACCTTTTCTATTCAGTTCTATGTTATTTGACAATTTTCTCCCCTTTTCCCTTCTCTACACCATCCCTCCTCCAGCCGCCCACTGACCAAGAACTCAAGAATGCTGGAATATGGTTTCACGTCCAAAGCGGCCATTCTACATGTATAAATCCAGACAGTGTGCCATCAAGCTATTCGCTTTCATGGGGCAGCAAACTCGAGATCTGGGAATTCCAGCAGAGGGTCACTAGATAACATTGAGGAGTGTGAGCACTGGCTGACTGCTTTTTGCCAAATCCACAGCACTGAAACCAGTTGTTGCACCTTGACCCTTTCAGCTCAGACAGAAGACTGATTCCTGGTTCTGATACTCACATGAACTATTGGGATATTCCTGGATGATAATCTTAAAAGTGGAAATTTGTGTAAGCGCTTTTCTCCAATTGTCCCTCGTACCTTTAAATTACATCCAGTTAGAAAGGAAGTAAAATCAGTTCTGTTGAAGGGTCATGAGGACTCGAAACGTCAACTCTTTTCTTCTCCGCTGATGCTGCCAGACCTGCTGAGTTTTTCCAGGTAATTCTGTTTTTGTTTTAGAAAGGAAGATTGTCCCTTTAAATTGATTCACTGATGTGGCAAATTCCAGAAATCTGTGAACAGCAGCACCACCCAGAGGACAATCAGGAAGGTGCGAGTGATGCTCCCTTTATTCCAGCTGTTGACAATGTTCAAAATATACTCTCAACAATTGCAACAGGAGGTTTGATCAGAATATGTTTTAATTTGTTCCTGGGATGTGAACGTCGCTGGCAACACCGGCATATGTTGCCCATCCCTAGTTGCCTTTGAGAAGGTGGTGGTGAGCTGTTTTCTTGAACCGCTGCAGTCCAGGTGGTGTAGGTACACCCACCGTGCTGTTAGGGAGGGAGTTCCAGGAATTTTTTTTGTGTATTTTCAAAGCAACATTTATTGCTATAATTTCATAAACATTGTATAAGTTTGAACAAAACACACAGTATGCTTCCAGATGATGGTCATTCTCCTGTAACCCATTTCATTCAGCGGTCGTTCACATGATTCGATTGCAAGTCCATATACCTCAGCAGTGGTATCAATGTCCTTGAGTAGAAGATTTGGTCTTTTACTGTCTTTTTATCTCCATATGATATCTTGTAGAACAAGGCGGCCGTGATAGCTTTACCTGGCCATAATTTCCGATAAGCAATAGCGTAGGATTTTATCAACGACCACCATTCTGCAATAGTGCGACCAACCATCGTTTCTTCACTGCTTCAGACCAAGGAAGACCACCAGCACCTTACACGGCTCAAACTGTATATATTGACCCTGTGACAGTGAAGGAACGATGATATATTTCCAAGGCAGGATGGTGAGTGACTTGGAGGGGAACTTCCAGGTGTTGATGTTCCCATCCATCTGCTGCCCTTGTCCTTCTAGATGGTAGTGGCTGTGGGTTTGGAAAGTGCTGTCTAAGGAGCCTTGGTGAATTCCTGCAATGCATCTTATAGATGGTGCACACTGCTGCTACTCTGGTGGAGGGAGTGAATGCTTGTGGATGTGGTACCAATCAAGTGGGCTGCTTTGTCCTGGATGGTGTCAAGCTTCTTTATTGTTGTTGGAGCTGCACTCATCCAGGGAAGTGGGGAGTATTCCATCACACACTGCTAGCCAGCGACACCCACATACCCTGAAAGAATAAATAAAAGAATTCCCAGCCTTTGACTTGCTTTTGTAGCACAATATTCATAGGGCTGATCCAGTTCAGTTTCTGGTCAATGGTAAGCCCCAGGATGTTGATAATGGGAGATTCAGCGATGGTTCCATTGAACATCAAGGGACGATGGTTAGATTCTTTCTTGTTAGAGATGGTCATTGCCTGGCACGTGTGTGGTGTGAATGTTACTTGCCACATGTCAGCCCAAGCCTGGATATTATCCAGGTCTTGCTGCATTTGGACATGGACTGCTTCAGTATCTGAGGAGTCGTGAATGGTGGTGAAAATTGTGCAATCATCAGTGAACATCCCCACTTCTGACCTTACGTTGGAGGGAAGGTCACTGATAAAGCCCATAGTCGCATTTGGCATTGGGAGTTTAAAGTTGTTTTGCACCTGGACTGACACAGGGTCACATGACTGACCAACAGTCCCTCCTGCTCATTGACCTTCCCAGGCACTGCCAACCCCCGCCAGTCATCGCTGACACTCACACAGCCCCTCGCTGCCGCCGAGCCTCTCCCTCACTGATCGTCGGTCTTGCTGCCCTCACCCTTGCTGACACTCATTCTTACTGGTTCTTCCTCTCACTGCCTTCCCAGCGTGAGGATTATTGTGCAGGTTGAAACAGGTCTTCCAGTCTCTCAAAGCTCATTTCCAGAGCCCACGCTCCCAGCAAGGGTTTGGAAGAGGGAAGTGGAATGTCGGAGAGGCGGTGTGTGGGAGGCTTGGTGAGAAGATTTGGAGCAGACTGGGAGGATCGACAGGCAGGAACCACAGTGACTGGGAGGGTCAGTGGGCAGGATCAGCAGTGACCAGGTGGGTCAGTGAGCTGGATCAGCAGTGATCGGGAGGTTCAGTGAGCTGGATCAGCAGTGATCGGGAGGGTCAGTGAGCTGGATCAGCAGTGACCAGGAGGGTCAGTGAGCAGGATCAGCAGTGATCAGGAGGGTCAGTGAGGAGGATCTGCGGTGACCAGGAGGGTCAATGAATTGGTAGAGCAGT
Organism: Carcharodon carcharias; assembly: GCF_017639515.1. Classification (NCBI taxonomy): domain Eukaryota; kingdom Metazoa; phylum Chordata; class Chondrichthyes; order Lamniformes; family Lamnidae; genus Carcharodon; species Carcharodon carcharias. The sequence continues at coordinate 59,903,765 of NC_054475.1, read as the reverse complement.
GATGGGTGGGTCAGGGAGAAGGACCAGCAGTGACCGGGATGGTCATTAAGGAAGATCAGCAGTGACCAGGAGGGTCAGCAAGCAGGATCAGAAGTGACTGGGAGTGTCAGTTAGCAGGCTGAGCAGTGGCCGGGAGGGTCAGTGAGCAACAACAGCAGTGACTGGGAGACTCTGTGAGTAGGATCAGCAGTGATCAGAAGGGTCAGTGAGCTGGATCAGCAGTGACAGGGAGGGTCAGTGAGGACAATTAGCAGTGATCAGAATGGTCAGTGAGCAGGATCAGCAGTGATGGGAGGGTCAGTGAACAAGATCAGTAGTGACCGGGAGGATCAGTGAGGCAAATCAGCAGTGACCGGGATGGTCAGTGAGCAGCATCAGCAGTGACCGGGATGGTCAGTGAACAGGATCTGCTGTGACCGGGAGGGTCTGTGAGACGTATCAGTAATTACCGGGAGGGGCAGTGAGGAGGATCAGCTCTGATCGGGTGGGTCAATGAGATGGAGCAGCACTGACCAGGAGGATCATTTAGGCCGATCAGCAGTGACCAGGATGGTTAGCGAGGGCGATCGGAAGTGACCGGGAGGGTAAGTTAGCAGGATCACCATTGACCGGAATTGTAACCGAGCAGCATCCACAGTTACCAGGAATGTCAGTGAGGAGATTCAGCAGTGACCAGGTTGTTCAGTGGGCAGGATCAACAGTGACCGGGAGAGTCAGTTAGCAGGCTGAGCAGTGACTGGGAGAGTCTGTGAGCAGGATCAGCAGTGACCAGGAGGGTCAGTGACCAGGATCAGCAGGGACAAGGAGGGTCAGTGGGCAGGATGATCAGTGACCGGGAAGAGGATCAGCAGAGACCTGAAGGGTCAGCGAGGGCGATCTGCAGTGACCGCATGGGTCATTGAACAGGATCAGCAGTGACTGGGGGGATTAGTGAGGCAAATCAGCAGTGACCAGGATGGTGAGTGGGGAGGGTCAGCAGCAATGGAAGGGTCAGTGACCAGGGTCAGTAGTGACCAGGAGTGTCAGTGAGGCAAATCAGCAGTGACCAGGAGGGCCAGTGAGCAGCATCAGCAGTGATGGGAGGGTCAGTGACCACGTCAGCAGTGACTGGGTGGATCAGTGAACAGCAACAGCCGTGACCAGGAGGGTCAGCGAGCAGGATCAGCAGTGACCGGGATGGTCAGTGAGGATGATCAGCAGTGATCGGGAGGGCCAGTGAGTAACATCAGCAGTGATGGGAGGGTCAGTGAGCACATCAGCAGTGACTGGGTGGATCAGTGAACAGCAACAGCAGTGACCAGGAGGGTCAGCGAGCAGGATCAGCAGTGACCGGGATGGTCAGTGAGGACGATCAGCAGTGATCGGGAGGGTCAGTGAGCAGCATCAGCAGTGATGGGAGGGTCAGTGACCACGTCAGCAGTGAATGGGTGGATCAGTGAACAGCAACAGCTGTGACCGGGAGGGTCAGTGAGCAGTATCAGCAGTGATGGGAGGGTCAGTGACCACAGTCAGCAGTGACCGGGATGGTCAGTGACCAGGATCAGCAGTGACCAGGAGGGTCAGTGAGGAGTGTCAGCAGTGAGGGGAGGGTCAGTGACCAGGGTTAGCAGTGACCTGGAGGGTCAGTGGGCAAGATCAGCAGTGACCGAGAGGGTCAGTGAGGAGAAAAAAGAACAAAGAAAAGTACAGCACAGGAACAGGCCCTTTGGCCCTCCAAGCCTGCGCCGATCATATTGCCATTCAACTAAAACATTTTGTACTTCCGGGGTCTGTATCCCTCTATTCCCATCCTATTCATGTATTTGTCAAGCTGCCTATTAAACACCACTATCATACCTGCTTCCACCACCTCCTCTGGCAGCGAAATCCAGACACTCACTACCCTCTATGTAAAAAACTTGCCCTGCACATCTCCTCTATAATTTTCTCCTCTCACCTTAAATCTATGTCCCCTAGTAATTGACTCTTCCATCCTGGGAAAAAGCTTCTGACTATCTACTCTGTCCATGCCACTCATAATTTTGTAAACTTCTATCAAGTCGTCCCTCAATCTCCGTCACTCTAGTGAGAACAATCCGAGTTTCTCCAACCTCTCCTCATAGCTAATAACCTCCAGACCAGGCATCATCCTGGTAAACCTCCTCTGCACCCTCTCCAATGCCTCCATATCCTTCTGGTAATGTGGTGACCAGAATTGCACGCAATATTCCAAGTGTGGCCTAACCAAGGTTCTATACAGCTGCAGCATGACTTCCCAGCTTTTTTACTCAATACCCCTGCCAGTGAAGGCAAGCATGCCATATGCCTTCCTGACTACCTTATCCACCTGCGTTGCCACTTTCAGTGACCTGTGAACCTGTACACCCAGATCCCTCTGCCCATCGATGCACTTAAGGGTTCTGCCATTTACTGTATAATTCCTGCCTGTATTAGACGTTCCAAAATGCATTACCTTGCATTTGTCCAGATTAAACTCCATCTGCCATTTCTCCGCCCAAGTCTCCAACCGATCTATATCCTGTTGTATCCTTTGACAATCCTCTTCATTATCTGCAACTCCTCCAACCTTAGTGTCGTCTGCAAACTTACTAATTAGCCCAGTTACATTTTCCTCCAAATCATTTATGTATACTACAAGCAGCAAAGGTCCCAGCACTGAACCCTACGGAACACCACTAGTCACAGCTCTCCATTCAGAAGAGCACCCTTCCACTGCTACCCTCTGTATTCTATGACCAAGCCAATTCTGTATCCATCTTGCCAGCTCAACTCTGATCCCGTGCGACTTTACCTTCTGTATCAGTCTGCCTTGAGGGACCTTGTCAAAGGTCTTACTGAAATCCATGTATATAACATCCACTGCCCTTGAATCGTCGATCATCTTTGTCACTTCCTCGAAAAACTCGATCAAGTCAGTGAGTCACGACCTCCTCTTCACAAAACCATACTGCCTCCCACTAATATGCCCATTTGCTTCCAAATGGTAATAAATCCTGTCACGAAGAATCTTCTCTAATAATTTCCCTACCACTGACACAAGGCTCACGGGCCTGTAATTTCCTGGATTATCAATGCTGCCCTTCTTAAACAATGGAACAACATTGGTCATTCTCCAGTCCTCTGGGACCTCACCCGTAGCCAGTGAGGATACAAAGATTTCTGTCAAGGCCCCAGCAATCTCTTCCCTTGACTCCCTCAGTGCCCTGGGGTAGATCCCATCTGGCCCTGGGGACTTATCCACCTTAATATTCTTCAAGACGCCTAAGACCTCCTCTTTTTTGATCTCAACATGATCCAGGCTATCTACACACTCTTCCCTAGACAAATCGACCGCTAAATCCTTCAGGAGGGTCAGCAGTGATGGGAGGGTCAGTGACCAGGGTCAGCAGTGACTGGAAGGGTCAATGAGCAGGATCAGCAGTGATGGGAGGGTCAGTGACCAGGGTCAGCAGTGACTGGGAGGGTCGGTGGGCAGGATCAGCACTGACTGGGAGGGCCTGTGATCAGAATCAGCAGTGACCAAGAGGGCCACTGAGGACAATCAGCAGTTTCCTGAATGGTCAGTTAGCAGCATCAGCAGTGATGGGAGGGTCAGTGACCACATCAGTAGTGACCGGGTGGACCAATGAACAGCAACAGCAGTGACCAGGTGGGTCATTCAGTAAGATCAGCGGTGGCCGGGATGGTCAGTGGGCAGGCTGAGCAGTGACCAGGAGGGTTGGTGACCACGGTCAGCAGTGAACGGGAGGGTCAGTGAACAGGAACAGTAGTGACCAGGAGGGTCAGTGAGGAGGGTCAGCAATGATGAGAGGGTCAGTGACCACGGTCAGCAGTGACCAGGAGGATCGGTGAACAGGAACAGCAGTGGCTAGGAGGGTCTGTGAGGAAAGGCAGCAGTGATGGGAGGGTCAGAGACCAAGGTCAGCAGTGACCGGGAAGATCGGTGAACAGGAATAGCAGTGGCTAGGAGGGTCTGTGAGGATAGGCAGCAGTGATGGGAGGGTCAGAGACCAAGGTCAGCAGTCACCGGGAAGATCGGTGAACAGGATCAGCTATGACCAAGAGGGTCTGTGAGACGTATCAGAAATGACCGGGGGGGACAGTGAGGAGGATCAGCAGTCACCGGCAGGGTCAGTGAGCAGCATCAGCACTGACTGGGTGGGTCAATGAGCCGGAGCAGCACTGACCAGGAGGATCATTGAGGCCGATCAGCAGTGACCAGGATGGTAAGCGAGGGCGATCGGCAGTGACCGGGAGGGTAAGTGAGCAGGATCCCCATTGACCGGGAGGGTAAGTGAGCAGCATCCACAGTTACCAGGAGGGTCAGTGAGGAGATTCAGCAGTGACCAGGTTGTTCAGTGAGCAGGATCAGCAGTGACCGGGTGGATCAGTGAACAGCAACAGCAGTGACCAGGAAGGTCAGCGAGCAGGATCAGCAGTGACCGGGACAGTCAGTGGGGACGATCAGCAGTGTCTGGGAGTGTCAGTGAGGACAATTAGCAGTGACCAGAATGGTCAGTGAGCAGGATAAGCAGTGATGGGAGGGTCAGTGACCATGGTCAGCAGTGACCGTGAGGATCAATGAGGATGATCAGCAGTGACACGAATGGTCAGTGACCAAGGTCAGCAGTGACCGGGAGGGTCAGTGAGCAGAATCAGCAGTGACCGGGAGGATCAGTGAGCTGGATCAGCTGTGACCGAGAGGGTCTGTGAGACGTATCAGAAATGACCGGGAGGGGCAGTGAGGAGGATCAGCAGTCACCGGGAGGGTCAATGAGCAGGATCAGCTTTGACCGGGTGAGTCAATAAGCAGAAGCAGCACTGACCAGGAGGATCATTTAGGCCGATCAGCAGTGACCAGGATGGTAAGCGAGGGCGATCGGAAGTGACCGGGAGGGAAAGTGAGCAGGATCACCATTGACCGGAATTGTAACCGAGCAGCATCCACAGTTACCAGGAATGTCAGTGAGGAGATTCAGCAGTGACCAGGTTGATCAGTGAGCAGGATCAGAAGTGACTGGGAGGGTCAATGAGCAGCAAGAGCAGTGAGCAGGAGAGTCTGTTAGCAGAATCAGCAGTGAACGGGAGGGTCAATAGGATGATCAGCAAAGACCGGAAGGGTCTGTCAGCAGGATCACCAGTTGCCCGGAGGGCCAGCGAGGACAATCAGCAGTGACTGAGAGGCTCAGTGATTAGGATCAGCAGTGACTGGGAAGGTCAGTGACCAAGATCAGCAGTGACTGGGAGGGTCAGTGCCCAGGATCAGCAGTGACCGGCAGGGTCAGTGGGCAGGATGATCAGTGACTGGGAACAGGATCAGCAGAGATGGGAGAGTCAGCAGGGGCGATCTGCAGTGACCGCGTGGGTCAGTGAACAGGTTCAGCAGCGATTGGGAGGATCAGTGAGGCAAATCAGCAGTGACCGGGATGGTCAGTGTGGAGGGTCAGCAGTGATGGGATGGACAGTTACTAGGGTTAGCAGTGACCAGGAGGTTCAGGAGGACGATCAGCAGTGAACAGCAGGGTCAGTGAGCAGGATCAGCAGTGACCAGGAGGGTCAGTGATCAGGATCAGCAGTGATGTGAGGGTCAGTGACCATGATCAGCAGTGACTGTGAGGATCACTGAGGACGATCAGCATTGAGTATCATCACCAGTGACCGGGAGGGTCAGTGGGCAGGATCAGCAGTGACCAGGAGGGTCAATGAGCAGGATCAGCATTGACTGGGAGGGTCAGTGAGGGGGGTCAGACGTGATAGGAGGCTCAGAAGTGATGGGAGGCTCAGTTTGCAGGCTGAGCAGTGACCGGGAGTATCAATGACCAGGATCCGTAGTGACCAGGAGGGTCAGTGGGCAGGCTGATCTGTGACCGGGAGTGTCAGTGAGCAGGATCAGCAGTGACCGGGAGGGTCAGTGAACAGGATCAGCAGTAACCAGGAGGGTCTGTGGGGTAAATTAGCAGTGACCTGGATGGAGAGTGAGCAGGGTCAGCAGTGATTGGAGGCTCAGTGTGCAGGCTGAGCAGTGACTGGGAGTATCAGTGACCAGGATCAGCAGTGATCAGGAGGGTCAATGGGCAGGCTGAGCTGTGACTGGGAGGGTCAGTGAGCAGAATCAGCAGTGACCGGGAGGGTCAAAGGGCAGGTTCAGCAGTGACCAGAAGGGTCAGTGACCAGGATCAGCAGTGACCGGGTGAGGTCAGTGAGCGGGATCAGCAATGACCAGGAGCGTCAGTGATCCGGATAAGCAGTGACTGGGAGTAATAGTGAGCAGGATCAGGAGTGACCAGAATGTTCAGTGAGCAGGACCAGCTGTGACCGGGAGGGTCATTGGGCAGACTGAGCAGAGACCAGGAGGGTCAGTGAATGGGGTCAGCAGTGACCGGGAGGGTCACAGAGCAGGACCAACTGTGACCAGGAGGGTCGGTGGGCAGAATCTACAGTGACACAGAGGGTCATTGAGCAGGATCAGCAGAGACCAGGAGGGTCATTGAGCAGGATTAGCAGTGTCCAGGAGGGTCAGTGAAGACATTCAGCAGTGACTAGGAAGGTCAGTCAGCAGGATCAGCAGTGGCCCAGAGGGTCAGTGAAGACATTGAGCAGTGACTAGGAGGCTCAGTGAAGATGATCAGCAGTGACCGGGAGGATCACTGAGCAGGACCAGCAGTGACCAGATGGGTCAGTGAGCAGGATCAGCAGTGACCGGGAGGGTCAGGGAACAAGATCAGCAGTGACTAGGAAGGTCTGTGAGGCAAATTAGCAGTGACTGGGATGGTCAGTGAGGAGGATCGGAAGTGATGGGAGGCTGAGCAGTGACCGGGAGTATCTGTGACCAGGATCAGTAGTGAACAGGAGGGTCAGTGGGCAGGCTGAGCTGTGACCGGGAGTGTCAGTGAGCAGAATCAGGAGTGACCGGGAAGGTTAGTGGGCAGGCTGAGCTGTGACCGGGAGTGTCAGTGAGCAGAATCAGCAGTGACCGGGAGAGTCAGTGGGCAGGCTGAGCAGTGACCGGGAATATCAGTGACCAAGATCAGCAGTGATCAGGAGGGCAAATGGGCAGGCTGAGCTGTGACCGGGAGTGTCAGTGAGCAGAATCAGGAGTGACCGGGAGGGTCATTGGGCAGGCTGAGCAGTGACCGGGAGTAATAGTGACCAGGATCAGCGGTGACTGGGAAGGTTAGTGGGCAGGCTGAGCTGTGACCAGGAGTGTCAGTGAGGACATTCAGCAGTGACCAGGAAGGTCAGTGAGCAGGATCAGCAGTGACTGGCAGCGTCAGGGGGCAGGATTAACAGTGATAGGAGGGCCAATGGCCACAGTCAGCAGTGACCAGGAGGATTAGTAAACAGGAACAGCAGCGACCAGGTGGGTCAGTGAGCAGGATCAGCAGTAACCAGGAGTATCAGTGACCAGGATCAGAAGTGACCGGGAGGGTCTGTGAGGCAAATTAGCAGTGACCGGGATGGTCAGTGACCAGGATCAGCATTGACCAGGAGGGTCAGTAGGCAGGCTGAGCAGTGACCGGGAAAGTCAGTGAGCAGAATCAGCAGTGACCGGGAGGGTCAGTGAGCCGGATCAGCAGTAACCAGGAGTATCAGTGACCAGGATCAGAAGTGACCGGGAGGGTCTGTGAGGCAAATTAGCAGTGACCGGGATGGTCAGTGACCAGGATCAGCATTGACCAGGAGGGTCAGTAGGCAGGCTGAGCAGTGACCGGGAAAGTCAGTGAGCAGAATCAGCAGTGACCGGGAGGGTCAGTGAGCCGGATCAGCAGTAACCAGGAGTATCAGTGACCAGGATCAGCAGTGACCGGGAGGGTCAGTGAGCAGGCTGAGCAGTGACCAGGAGTGTCAGTGACCAGGATCAGCAGTTACTGGGAAGGTCAGTGGGCAGGCTGAGCTGTGACCGGGACGGTCAGTGAGGACATTCAGCAGTGACCAGGATGGTCAGTGAAGATGATCAGCAGTGACCGGGTGAGTCAGTGAGCAGGATCAGCAGTGACCAGAAGGGTCAGTTACCAGATTCAGCAGTGACCAGGAAGGTCAGCGGGCAGGATCAGCCGTGACCAGGAGGGTCAGTGAGCAGGATCAGCAGTGGCTTGGAGGGTCAGTGAAGACATTCAGCAGTGACCAGGAGGCTCAGTGAGCAGGGTCAGCAGTGACCGGGAAGGTCAGTGAGCAGGGTCAGCAGTGACAGGGAGGGTCAGTGAGCAGGGTCAGCAGTGACAGGGATGCTCAGTGGGCAGGATGAGCAGTGACCGGGAGAATCAGTGAGGCAAATGAGCAGTGTCCGGGATGGTCATTGTGGAGGGTCAGCAGTGATGGGATGGTCAGTGATCAGGAGTAGCAGAGACCGGGAGGGTCAGTGAGCGGGATCAGTAGTGACCGGGAGGGTCAATGAGCAGGATCAGCAGTGACCGGGAGGGTCAGTGATCAGGATTAGCAGTGATGCGAGGGTCAGTGACCATGGTCAGAAGTGACAGGGTGGGTCAGTGGGCAGAATGAGCAGTAAAGGGGAATAGGATTAGCAGAGACCTGGAGGGTCAGCAGGGGCGATCTATAATCTGTAGTGACCGCGTGGGTCAGCGACCAGGATCAGCAGTGACCGGGATGGTCAGTGTGGAGGGTCAGCAGTGATGGGAGGGTCAGTTACTAAGGTCAGCAGTGACCAGGATGTTCAGGAGGATGATCAGCAGTGAATGGCAGGGTCAGTGATTGGGATCAGCAGTAGTGTGAGGGTCGGTGACCATGATCAGCAATGACTGTGAAGATGACTGAGGACGATCAGCATTGAGTATCATCAACAGTGACCGGGAGGGTCAGTGATCCGGATAAGCAGTAGCCGGAAGTAATAATGAGTAGGATCAGAAGTGACCAGGATGTCCAGTGAGCAGGATCAGCTGTGACCGGGAGCCTCAGTGGGCAGGCTGAGTAGTGACAGGGGCGGGGGGTGGGGGGGGGTGGGAGGCGGGTGGTGGGGGTCAGTGATCAGGATCAGCAGTGACCGGGTGGGGTCAATGAGTGGGATCAGCAGTGACCAGGAAGTCAGTGAGCGGGATCAGCATTGACTGGGAGGGTCAGTGGGCAGGAGCATCAGTGACCGGGAGCATCAGTGGGCAGGATCAGCAGTGATAGGAGGGTCAATGGCCACGGTCAGGAGTGACCGGGAGGATTAGTGAACAGGAACAGCACTGACCAGGTGGGTCAGTGAGCAGAATGAACAGTAAAGGGGAATAGGATCAGCAGAGACCTGGAGGGTCAGCAGGGGCGATCTGTAATCTGTAGTGACCGCGTGGGTCAGTGACCAGGGTCAGCAGTGATGGGAGGGTCAGTTATTAGGGTCAGCAGTGACCAGGATGTTCACAAGGACGATCAGCAGTGAATGGCAGGGTCAGTGATTGGGATCAGCAGTAGTGAGAGGGTCTGTGACCTTGATCAGCAATGACTGTGAAGATCACTGAGGACGATCAGCATTGAGTATCATCAACAGTGACCGGGAGGGTCAGTGATCTGGATAAGCAGTGGCTGGAAGTAATAGTGAGCAGGATCAGGAGTGATCGGGAGTGACCAGGATGTCCAGTGAGCTGGGTCAGCTGTGACCGGGAGGGTCAGTGGGCAGACTGAGCAGTGATCGGGGGTGGGGGAGGTGGGGGGTGGTGGGGGAGGTGGGGGGGGGGGGTGGTCAGTGAGCAGGATCAGCAGTGACCAGGAGGGTCAGTAAACGGGGTCAGCAGTGACCGGGAGGGTCACAGAGCAGGACCAACTGTGACCAGGAGGTTCAGTGGGCAGAATGTACAGTGACACAGAGAGTCATTGAGCAGGATCAGCAGTGACCAGGAGGGTCATTGAGCAGGATTAGCAGTGTCCAGGAGGGTCGGTGAAGACATTCAGCAGTGACCAGGAACGTCAGTGGGCAGGATCAGCAGTGGCCCAGAGGGTCAGTGAAGTCATTCAGCAGTGACTAGGAGGCTCAGTGAAGATGATCAGCAGTGACCGGGAGGTTCAGTGAGCAGGATCAGCAGTAACCGGGAGGGTCAGTGAGCAGGATCAGCAGTGACCGGGAGGGTCAGGGAACAGGTTCAGCAGTGACCAGGAAGGTCTGTGAGGCAAATTAGCAGTGACTGGGATGGTCAGTGAGGAGGGTCAGAAGTGATGGGAGGCTGAGTAGTGACCGGGAGTATCAGTGACCAGGATCAGTAGTGAACAGGAGGGTCAGTAGGCAGGCTGAGCTGTGACCGGGAGTATCAGTGAGCAGAATCAGCAGTGACCGGGAGGGTCAATGAGCCGGATCAGCAGTAACCAGGAGTATCAGAGACCAGAATCAGCAGTGACTGGGAGTAATATTGACCAGGATCAGCAGTGACTGGGAAGGTTAGTGGGCAGGCTGAGCTGTGACTGGGAGGGTCAGTGGGAACATTCAGCAGTGACCAGGAAGGTCAGTGAGCAGGATCAGCAGTGACTGGCAGCGTCAGGGGGTAGGATCAGCAGTGGTAGGAGGGCCAGTGGCCACGGTCAGCAGTGATCGGGAGGATTAGTAAACAGGAACGGCAGCGACCAGGTGGGTCAGTGAGCAGGATCAGCAGTGACCGGGAGGGTCTGTGAGGCGAATTAGCAGTGACCGGGAGGGTCAGTGAGCCGGATCAGCAGTGACCAGGAGTATCAGTGACCAGGATCAGAAGTGACCAGGAGGGACTGTGAGGCAAATTAGCAGTGACCGGGATGGTCAGTGAGCAAGATCAGCAGTCATTGGAGGCTCAGTGGGCAGGCTGAGCAGTGACCGGGAGCATCAGTGACCAGGATCACCATTGACCAGGAAGGTCAGTGGGCAGGCTGAGCTTTGACCGGGAAGGTCAGTGAGCAGAATCAGCAGTGACCGGGAGGGTCAGTGAGCCGGATCAGAAGTAACCAGGAGTATCAGTGACCAGGATCAGCAGTTGCTGGGAAGGTCAGTGGGCAGGCTGAGCTGTGACCGGGATGGTCAGTGAGGACATTCAGCAGTGACCAGGATGGTCAGTGAAGATGATCAGCAGTGACCGGGGGAGTCAGTGAGCAGGATCAGCAGTGGCTGGGAGGGTCAGTGAAGACATTCAGCAATGACCAGGAGGGTCAGTGAAGACATTTGGCAGTGACCAGGAGGCTCAGTGAGCAGGGTCAGCAGTGACTGGGAGGGTCAGTGAGCAGGGTCAGCAGTGACACGGATGGTCAGTGGGCAGTATGAGCAGTAACCGGGAGGATCAGTGAGGCAAATTAGCAGTGACCGGGATGGTCAGTGTGGAGGGTCAGCAGTGATGGGATGGTCAGTGATCAGGATCAGCAGTGACCGGGAGGGTCAGTGAGCAGGATCAGCAGTGACCGGGAGGGTCAGTGATCAGGATCAGCAGTGATGTGAGGGTCAGTGACCATGGTCAGCAGTGGCAGGGTGGGTCAGTGAGCAGAATGAGCAGTAAAGAGGAATATGATCAGCAGAGAACTGGACGGTCAGCAGGGGCAATCTGCAGTGACCACGTGGGTCACTGACCAGGATCAGCAGTGATTGGGAGGATCAGTGAGGCAAATCAGCAGTGACCGGGATGGTCAGTGTAGAGTGTCAGCAGTGATGGGTGGGTCAGTTACTAGGGTCAGCAGTGATCAGGATGTTCAGGAGGATGATCAGCAGTGAATGGCAGGTATAAAAACAAAAAAACTGCGGATGCTGGAAATCCAAAACAAAAACAGAATTACCTGGAAAAACTCAGCAGGTCTGGCAGCATCGGCGGAGAAGAAAAAATTGGGATCAGCAGTAGTGTGAGGGTCGGTGACCATTATCAGCAATGACTGTGAAGATCACTGAGTACAATCAGCATTGAGTATCATCAACAGTGACCGGGAGGGTCAGTGGGCAGGATCAGCAGTGACCAGGAGGGTCAATGAGCAGGGTCAGCATTGACTGGGAGGCTCAGTGATGAGGAACAGCAGTGGCTTGGAGGGTCAGTGAAGACATTCAGCAATGACCAGGAGGGTCAGTGAAGGCATTCAGCCGTGACCAGGAGGCTCAGTGAGCAGGGTCAGCAGTGACTGGGAGGGTCAGTGAGCAAGGTCAGCAGTGACAGAGAGGGTCAGTGAGCAGGGTCAGCAGTGACCTGGAGGGTCAGTGAGCGGGATCAGTAGTGACCGGGAGGGTCAGTGAGCAGGTATCAGCAGTGACCGGGAGGGTCAGTGAGCAGGATCAGCAGTGGCTTGGAGGGTCAGTGAAGACATTCAGCAATGACCAGGAGGCTCAGTGAGCAGGGTCAGCAGTGACCGGGAGGGTCAGTTAGCAGGGTCAGCAGTGACAGGGATGATCAGTGGGCAGGATGAGCAGTGATTGGGAGAATCAGTGAGGCAAATGAGCAGTGACCGCGATGGTCATTGTGGAGGGTCAGCAGTGATGGGATGGTCAGTGATCAGGATCAGCAGTGACCGGGAGGGTCAGTGAGCGGGATCAGTAGTGACCGGGAGGGTCATTGAGCAGGATTAGCCGTGTCCAGGAGGGTCAGTGAAGACATTCAGCAGTGACTAGGAAGGTCAGTGAACAGGATCAGCAGTGGCCCAGAGGGTCAGTGAAGACATTCAGCAGTGACTAGAAGGCTCAGTGAAGATGATCAGCAGTGACCGGGAGGGTCAGTGGCCACGGTCAGGAGTGACCGGGAGGATTAGTGAACAGGAACGGCAGTGACCAGGTGGGTCAGTGAGCAGAATCAGCAGTGACTCGGAGTGTCAGTGAAGACAGTCAGCAGGGACCAGGAACGTCCTGAGCAGGATCAGCAGTGACTGGCAGCGTCAGTGGGCAGGATCAGCAGTGATAGGAGGGTCAGTCGCCACAGTCAGCAGTAACCGGGAGAATTTGTGAACAGGAACAGCAGTGACCAGGTGGGTCAGTGAGCAGAATCAGCAGTGACCGGGAGGGTCAGTGAACAGGATCAGCAGTGACCGGGTGGGGTCAGTGAGTGGGATCAGCAGTGACCGGGAAGTCAGTGAGCGGGATCAGCATTGACCGGGAGGGTCAGTGGGCAGGAGCAGCAGTGACCGGGAGCGTCAGTGATCCGGATAAGCAGTGGCCGGGAGTAGTAGTGAGCAGGATCAGGAGTGACCAGGATGTTCAGTGAGCAGGACCAGCTGTGACCGGGAGGGTCATTGGTCAGGCTGAGCAGTGACCAGGAGGGTCAGTGAATGGGGTCAGCAGTGACCGGGAGGGTCACTGAGCAGGACCAACTGTGACCAGGTGGATCAGTGGGCAGAATCTACAGTGACACAGAGAGTCATTGAGCAGGATCAGCAGTGACCAGGAGGGTCATTGAGCAGGATTAGCCGTGTCCAGGAGGGTCAGTGAAGACATTCAGCAGTGACTAGGAAGGTCAGTGAGCAGGATCAGCAGTGACCGGGAGGGTCAGTGACCAGGATCAGCAGTGAGTGGCAGCATCAGTGGACAGGATCAGCAGTGACTGGCAGCGTCAGTGGACAGGATCAGCAGTGATAGAAAGGTCAGTGGCCACGGTCAGGAGTGACCGGGAGGATTAGTGAACAGGAACAGCAGTGACCAGGTGAGTCAGTGAGCAGAATGAGCAGTAAAGGGGAATAGGATCAGCAGATACCTGGAGGGTCAGCAGGGGCGATCCGTAGTGACCGTGTGAGTCAGTGAACAGGATCAGCAGTGATTGGGAGGATCAGTGAGGCAAATCAGCAGTGACCGGGATGGTCAGTGTGGAGGGTCAGCAGTGATGGGAGGGTCAGTTACTAGGGTCAGCAGTGACCAGGATGTTCAGGAGGGCGATCAGCAGTGAATGGCAGGGTCAGTGATTGGGATCAGCAGTAGTGTGAGGGTCGGTGACCATGATCAGCAATGACTGTGAAGATCACTGAGGACGATCAGCATTGAGTATAATCAACAGTGACCGGGAGGGTCAGTGATCCGGATAAGCAGTGGCCGGAAGTAATGGTGAGCAGGATCAGGAGTGATCAGGAGTGACCAGTGGTGAGCAGGAGGGTCAGTAAACGGGGTCAGCAGTGACCGGGATGGTCACTGAGCAGGACCAACTGTGACCAGGAGGTTCAGGGGGCAGAATCTACAGTGACACAGAGGGTCATTGAGCAGGATCAGCAGTGACCAGGAGGGTCATTGAGCAGGATTAGCAGTGTCCAGGAGGGTCAGTGAAGTCATTCAGCAGTGACCAAGAGGCTCAGTGAAGGTGGTCAGCAGTGACCGGGAGGGTCAGTGAGCAGGATCAGCAGTGACTGGCCGCGTCACTGGGCAAGATCAGCAGTGATAGGAGGGTCAGTGGCCACGGTCAGGAGTCTCCGGGCGGATTAGTGAACAGGAACAGCAGTGACCAGGTGGGTCAGTGAGCAGGATCAGCAGTGACCGGGAGGGTCAGGGAACAGGCTCATCAGTGACCGGGAAGGTCTGTGAGGCAAATTAGCAGTGACCGGGATGGTCAGTGAGGAGGGTCAGAAGTGATGGGAGGCTGAGCAGTGACCGGGAGTATCAGTGAGCAGAATCAGCAGTGACCGGGAGGGTCAATGAGCCGGATCAGCAGTAACCAGGAGTATCAGTGACCAGGATCAGCAGTGACAGGGAGGGTCATTGGGCAGGCTGAGCAGTGACCGGGAGTAATAGTGACCAGGATCATCAGTGACTGGGAAGGTTAGTGGGCAGGCTGAGCTGTGACCGGGAGGGTCAGTGAGGACATTCAGCAGTGACCAGGAAGGTCAGTGAGCAGGATCAGCAGTGACTGGCAGCATCAGGGGGTAGGATCAGCAGTGGTAGGAGGGCCAGTGGCCACGGTCAGCAGTGACTGGGAGGATTAGTAAACAGGAACGGCAGCGACCAGGTGGGTCAGTGAGCAGGGTCAGCAGTGACCGGGAGGTTCTGTGAGGCGAATTAGCAGTGACCGGGAGGGTCAGTGAGCCAGATTTGCAGTAACCAGGAGTATCAGTGACCAGGATCAGAAGTGACCGGGAGGGACTGTGAGGCAAATTAGCAGTGACCGGGATGGTCAGTGAGCAGGGTCAGCGGTGATTGGAGGCTCAGTGGGCAGGCTGAGCAGTGACTGGGAGGGTCAGTGAGGACATTCAGCAGTGACAAGGACGGTCAGTGAAGATGATCAGTAGTGACCGGGCGAGCCAGTGAGCAGGATCAGCAGAGACCAGGAGGGTTTGTGAGCAGGATCAGCAGTGGCCGGGAGGGTCAGTGAAGACATTCAGCAACGACCAGGAGGGTCAGTGAAGACATTCTGCAGGGACCAGCAGGCTCAGTTAGCAGGGTCAGCAGTGACCGGGAGGGTCAGTGAGCAGGGTCAGCAGTGGCAGGGATGGTCAGTGGGCATGATGAGCAGTGACCGGGCGGATCAGTGAGGCAAATGAGCAGTGACCAGGATGGTCAGTGTGGATGGTCAGCAGTGATGGGATGGTCAGTGACCATGATCAGCGGTGACCTGGAGAGTCAGTGATCAGGATCAGCAGTCGTGTGAGGTTCAGTGACCATGATCAGCGGTGACTGTGAGGATTACTAAGGACAATCAGCATTGAGTATCATCACCAGTGACCAGGACGGTCAGAGGACGATCAGCAGTGAATGGCAGGGTCAGTGATTGGGATCAGCAGTAGTGTGAGGGTCGGTGACCATGATCAGCAATGACTGTGAAGATCACTGAGGACGATCAGCATTGAGTATCATCAACAGTGACCAGGAGGGTCAGTGATCCAGATAAACAGTGGCTGGAAGTAATAATGAGCAGGATCCTGAGTGACCAGGATGTCCAGTGAGCAGGACCAGCTGTGACCGGGAGGGTCAGTGGGCAGGCTGAGCAGTGACCGGGGCGGGGGTTGGAGGGGGGTGGGGGGTGCGGGGGGGCCATTGATCAGGATCAGCAGTGACCGGGTGGGGTCAGTGAGCAGGCAGCAGTGACCGGGAGCGTCAGTGATCCGGATAAGCAGTGGCCGGGAGTAATAGTGAGCAGGATCAGGAGTGACCAGGATGTTCAGTGAGCAGGACCAGCTGTGACCGGGAGGGTCATTGGGCAGGCTGAGCAGTGACCAAGAGGGTCAGTGAATGGGGTCAGCAATGACTGGGAGGCTCACTGAGCAGGACCAACTGTCACCAGGAGGGTCAGTGGGCAGAATCTACAGTGACACGGAGGGTCATTGAGCAGGATCAGCAGGGACCAGGAGGGTCATTGAGCAGGATTAGCCGTGTCCAGGAGGGTCAGTGAAGACATTCAGCAGTGACTAGGAGGCTCAGTGAAGATGATCAGCAGAGACCGGGAGGGTCAGTGAGCAGGATCAGCAGTGACCGGGAGGGTCAGTGAGCAGGATCAGCAGTGACCAGGAAGGTCAGTGTGCAGGATCAGCTGAGACTGGCAGCGTCAGTGGACAGGATCAGCAGTGATAGGAGGGTCAGTGGCCATGGTCAGGAGTGACCGGGTGGGTCAGTGAACAGGATCAGCAGTGACTGGGTGGGTCTGTGAAGCAAATAAGCAGTGACTGCGATGGTCAGTGAGGAGGGTCAGAAGTGATGGGAGGCACAGTGGGCAGGCTGTGCTGTGACCGGGAGGGTCAGTGAGCAGAGACAGCAGTGATTGGACGTACTGTGGTCTGGCTGAGCAGTGACTGGGAGTATCAGTGAGCAGGATCAGCAGTGACCAGGAGTGTCAGTGAGCAGGATCAGCAGTGGCCGGGAGGGTCAGTGAAGATGATCAGCAGTGACCGGGAGGGTCAGTGAGCAGGATGAGCTGTAAACGTAAACAGGATCAGCAGAGACCTAGAGGGTCATCAGCCACAATCTGCAGTGCCCGCTTGGGTTAGTGAACAGGGTCAGTAGTGATTGGGAGGATCAGCGAGGCAAGTCAGCAGTGACCGGGATGGTCAGTGTGGAGGGTCAGCAGTGATAGGAGTGTCAGTTACTAGGGTCAGCAGTGACCAGGAGGTTCAGGAGACCGATCAGCAGTGAACGACAGGGTCAGTGAGCAGGATCAGCAGTGACCGGGAGGGTCAGTGATCAGGATCTGCAGTAGTGTGAGGGTCAGGAGGGTCAATGGTAAGGCTGAGCAGTGACAGGAAGAGTCAGTGAGCTGAATCAGCAGTGACCAGGAGGGTCAACGGGCAGGATCAGCAGTGACCAGAAGGGTCAGTGATCAGGATCAGCAGTGACCGGGTGGGGTCAATGAGTGGGATCAGCAGTGACCAGGAGATCAGTGAGCGGGATCAGCTTTGACCGGGAGGTTCAGTGGGCAGGATCAGCAGTGACCAGGAGGTTCACTGCGCAGGACCAGCTGTGACTGGGAGGATCAGTGGGCAGGATCAGCAGTGGCCAGGAGGGTCAGTGAAGACATTCAGCAGTGACTAGGAAGGTCAGTGAGCAGGATCAGCAGTGGCCCAGAGGGTCAGTAAAGACATTCAGCAGTGAGTAGGAGGCTCAGTGAAGATGATCAGCAGCGACCGGGAGGGTCAGTGAGCAGGATCAGCAGTGAACGGGAGGGTCAGTGAGCAGGATCAGCAGTGAGTGGCAGCTTCAATTGACAGGATCCACAGTGACAGTAGGGTCAGTGGCCACGGTCAGCAGTGACTGGAGGATTAGTGAACAGGAACGGCAGTGACCAAGTGGGTCAGTGAGCAAGGTCAGCAGTGACGGGGAGGGTCAGTGAACAGGATCAGCAGTGACCAGGAGGGTCCGTGAGCAAGGTCAGCAGTGACAGGGATGGTCAGCAGGCATGATGAGCAGTGACCCGGATGGTCAGTGTGGAGGGTCAGCAGTGATGGGATGGTCAGTGACCATGATTAGCAGTGACCTGGAGAGTCAGTGATCAAGATCAGCAGTCGTGTGAGGGTCAGTGACCATGATCAGCAGTGACTGTGAGGATCACTGAGGACGATCAGCATTGAGTATCATCACCAGTGACCAGAAGGGTCAGGAGGACAATCAGCAGTGACCAGGAGGGTCAGTGACCAGATTCAGCAGTGACCAGGAGGGTCAGTGAGCAGGATCAGCCGTGACCAGGAGGGTCAGTAATCAGGATCAGCAGTGGCCGGGAGGGTCAGTGAAGACATACAGCAATGACTAGGAGGGTCAGTGAAGACATTCAGCAGTGACATGCAGGCTCAGTGAGCAGGGTCGGCAGTGACCGGGAGGGTCAGTGACCAGGGTCAGCAATGACAGGGATGGTTAGGGGGCATGATGAGCAGTGACCGGGAGGATCAGTGAGGCAAATGAGCAGTGACCGGGATGGTCAGTGTGGAGGGTCAGCAGTGATGGGATGGTCAGTGACCATGATCAGCAGTGACTGTGAGGATCACTGAGGACGATCAGCATTCAGTATCATCACCAGTGACCAGGAGGGTCAGAAGGATGATCAGCGGTGACCACGAGGGTCAGTGACCAGATTCAGCAGTGACCAGGAGCGTCAGTGGGCAGGATCAGCAGTGACCTGAAGGGACAATGAGCAGGGTCAGCATTGACAGGGAGGGTCAGTAATCAGGATCAGCAGTGACTGTGCAGGTCAATGAGCAGGATCAGCAGTGACCAGAAGGGACAATGAGCAGGGTCAGCATTGACAGGGAGGGTCAGTAATCAGGATCAGCAGTGACTGTGCGGGTCAATGAGCAGGATCAGCAGTGACCGGGTGGTCAGAGAGCGGGATAAACTTTGAACGGGAGGGTCAGTGATCAGGATAAGCAGTGACCGGGAGTATTAGTGAGCAGGATCAGCATTGACCAGGAGTTTCAGTGAGCAGGACTTCCTGTGACCAGGAGGGTCAGTGGACATGCTGAGCAGTGACCTGGTGGAGGTCATTGAGCAGGATCAGCAGTGACCAGGAGGGTCATTGAGCAGGGTCAGCAGTGACCAGGAGGGTCAGTGAGCAGGATCAGCAGTGACCAGGAGGGTCAATGAGCAGGATCAGCAGTGGCCGGGAGGGTCATTGAGCAGGGTCAGCAGTGACCAGGAGGGTCAGTGAGCAGGATCAGCAGTGACCAGGAGGGTCAGTGAGCAGGGTCAGCAGTGATCGGGAGGGCCTGTGAGGCAAATTAGCAGTGACCGGGATGGTCAGGGAGGAGAGTCAGAATTGATGGGAGGCTCAGTGGGCAGGCTGAGCAGTGACCGGGAGAATCAGTGACCAGGATCAGCAGTGACTGGGAAGGTCAGTGAGCAGGATCAGTAGTGACCGGGAGGGTCAGTGAACAGGATCAGCAGTGACCGGGAAGCTCTGTGAGGCAAATTAGCAGTGACCGGGAGAGTCAGTGAGCCGGATCAGAAGGAACCAGGAGTATCGGTGACCAGGATCAGCAGTGACTGGGAAGGTCAGTGGGCAGGCTGAGCTGTGACAGGGAGGGTCAGTGAGGACATTCAGCAGTGACCGGAAGGGTCAGTGAACAGTATCAGCAATGACCGGGAGGTTCTGTGAGGCAAAGCAGCAGTGACCGGGATGGTCAGTGAGCAGGGTCAGCAGAGATTGGAGGCTCAGTGGGCAGGCTGAGCAGTGACCTGGTGCATCAGTGACCAGGATCAGCAGCGACGAGGAGGGTCAATGGGCAGGCAGAGCATTGACCGGGAAGGCCAGTGAGCAGAATCAGCAGTGACCGGGATGGTCAGTAAGCCGGATCAGCAGTAACCAGGAGTATCAGTGACCAGGATCAGCAGTGTCCGGGAAGATCAGTGGGCAGGCTGAGCTGTGACCGGCAGTATCAGTGAACAGGATCAGCTGTGACCGGGAGGGTCTGTGAGGCAAATTCGTAGTGACTGGGATGGTCAGTGAGCAGGATCAGCAGTGATTGAAGGCTCAGTGGGCAGGCTGAGCAGTGACCGGGGGTATCAGTGACCAGGATCAGCAGTGACCAGGAGGGTGAATGGGCTGGCTGAGCTGTGACCGGCAGGGGCAGTGAGCAGAGACAGCACTGATTGGACGCTCAGTGGTCAGGCTGAGCAGTAACCGGGAGTATCAGTGACCAGGATCAGCAGTGATCAGGAGGTTCAGTGGGCAGGCTGAGCTGTGACCGGGAGGGTCAGTGAAGATGATCAGCAGTGACCGGGAGCGTCAGTGAGCAGGATCAGCAGCAAACGGGAACAGGATCAGCAGAGACCTGGAGGGTCAGCAGGCGCCATCTGCAGTGCCCACTTGGGTCAGTGAACAGGGTCAGTAGTGATTGGGAGGATCAGTGAGGCAAATCAGCAGTGACCGGGATGGCCAGTGTGGAGGGTCAGCAGTGATAGGAGTGTCAGTTACTAGCGTCAGCAGTGACCAGGAGGTTCAGGAGACCAATCAGCAGTGAACGGCAGGGTCAGTGAGCAGGATCAGCAGTGATCGGGAGGGTCAGTGATGAGGATCAGCAGTAGTGTAAGGGTCAGTGACCATGATCATCAGTAATTGTGAGGATCACTGAGGACCATCAGCATTGAATATCATCACCAGTGACCAGGAGGGTCATGGGGCAGGATCAGCAGTGACTGGGAGGGTCAGTGATCAGGATCAGCAGTAGTGTGAGGGTCAGTGACCATGATCATCAGTAATTGTGAGGATCACTGAGGACGATCAGCATTGAATATCATCACCAGTGACCAAGTGGGTCAGTGAGCAGGGTCAGCAGTGACGGGGAGGGTCAGTGAACAGGATCAGCAGTGACCAGGAGGGTGTGTGAGGCAAATTACCAATGACTGCGATGGTCTGTGAGGAGGGTCAGAAGTGATGGGAGGCTCAGTGGGTAGGCTGAGCTCTGACCAGGAGGGTCAGTGAGGACATTCAGCAGTGACCAGGACAGTTAGTGAAGATGATCAGCAGTGACAGGGTGAGACAGTGAGCAGGATCAGCAGTAACCAGGGGGGTCAGTTGGCAGGATCAGCAGTGACTTAGAGTGTCAGTGAAGGCAGTCAGTAGGGACCATGAAGGTCCCTGAGAAGGATCAGCAGTGACTGGCAGCATCAGTGGGCAGGATCAGCAGTAATAGAGGGTCAGTGGCCACAGTCAGCAGTGACCTGAAGGATTAGTGAACAGGATCAGCAGTGGCCAGGAGGGTCAGTGAAGACATTCAGCAATGACCAGGAGGGTCAGTGAAGACATTCAGCAGTGACTAGGAGGCTCAGTGAAGATGATCAGCAGCGACCGGGAGGGTCAGTGAGCAGCATCAGCAGTGACCGGGAGGGTCAGTGAGCAGGATCAGCAGTGACCAGGAAG
Organism: Carcharodon carcharias; assembly: GCF_017639515.1. NCBI lineage: Eukaryota > Metazoa > Chordata > Chondrichthyes > Lamniformes > Lamnidae > Carcharodon > Carcharodon carcharias. Next base: position 59,882,595 of record NC_054475.1, on the reverse strand, counting down.
GTCAGTGTGCAGGATCAGCTGAGACTGGCAGCGTCAGTGGACAGGATCAGCAGTGATAGGAGGGTCAGTGGCCATGGTCAGGAGTGACCGGGTGGGTCAGTGAACAGGATCAGCAGTGACTGGGTGGGCCTGTGAAGCAAATAAGCAGTGACTGCGATGGTCAGTGAGGAGGGTCAGAAGTGATGGGAGGCACAGTGGGCAGGCTGTGCTGTGACCGGGAGGGTCAGTGAGCAGAGACAGCAGTAATTGGACGCACAATGGTCAGGCTGAGCAGTGACTGGGAGTATCAGTGACCAGGATCAGCAGTGATCAGGAGGGTCAGTTGGCAAGCTGAGCTGTGACCGGGGAATCAGTGACTAGGATCAGCAGCGACCAGGAGGGTGAATGGGAAGGCTGAGCTGTGACCGGGAGGGTCAGTGAGCAGAGACAGCAGTGATTGGACGTACTGTGGTCTGGCTGAGCAGTGACTGGGAGTATCAGTGAGCAGGATCAGCAGTGACCAGGAGTGTCAGTGAGCAGGATCAGCAGTGGCCGGGAGGGTCAGTGAAGATGATCAGCAGTGACCGGGAGGGTCAGTGAGCAGGATGAGCTGTAAACGTAAACAGGATCAGCAGAGACCTAGAGGGTCATCAGCCACAATCTGCAGTGCCCGCTTGGGTTAGTGAACAGGGTCAGTAGTGATTGGGAGGATCAGCGAGGCAAGTCAGCAGTGACCGGGATGGTCAGTGTGGAGGGTCAGCAGTGATAGGAGTGTCAGTTACTAGGGTCAGCAGTGACCAGGAGGTTCAGGAGACCGATCAGCAGTGAACGACAGGGTCAGTGAGCAGGATCAGCAGTGACCGGGAGGGTCAGTGATCAGGATCTGCAGTAGTGTGAGGGTCAGGAGGGTCAATGGTAAGGCTGAGCAGTGACAGGAAGAGTCAGTGAGCTGAATCAGCAGTGACCAGGAGATCAGTGAGCGGGATCAGCTTTGACCGGGAGGTTCAGTGGGCAGGATCAGCAGTGACCAGGAGGTTCACTGAGCAGGACCAGCTGTGACCGGGAGGATCAGTGGGCAGGATCAGCAGTGGCCAGGAGGGTCAGTGAAGACATTCAGCAGTGACTAGGAAGGTCAGTGAGCAGCATCAGCAGTGGCCCAGAGGGTCAGTAAAGACATTCAGCAGTGAGTAGGAGGCTCAGTGAAGATGATCAGCAGCGACCAGGAGGGTCAGTGAGCAGGATCAGCAGTGACCGGGAGGGTCAGTGAGCAGGATCAGCAGTGAGTGGCAGCTTCAATTGACAGGATCCGCAGTGACAGTAGGGTCAGTGGCCACGGTCAGCAGTGACTGGAGGATTAGTGAACAGGAACGGCAGTGACCAAGTGGGTCAGTGAGCAAGGTCAGCAGTGACGGGGAGGGTCAGTGAACAGGATCAGCGGTGACCAGGAGGGTCCGTGAGCAAGGTCAGCAGTGACAGGGATGGTCAGCGGGCATGATGAGCAGTGACCCGGATGGTCAGTGTGGAGGGTCAGCAGTGATGGGATGGTCAGTGACCATGATTAGCAGTGACCTGGAGAGTCAGTGATCAAGATCAGCAGTCGTGTGAGGGTCAGTGACCATGATCAGCAGTGACTGTGAGGATCACTGAGGACGATCAGCATTGAGTATCATCACCAGTGACCAGAAGGGTCAGGAGGGCGATCAGCAGTGACCAGGAGGGTCAGTGACCAGATTCAGCAGTGACCAGGAGGGTCAGTGAGCAGGATCAGCCGTGACCAGGAGGCTCAGTAAGCAGTATCAGCAGTGGCCGGGAGGGTCTGTGAAGACATACAGCAATGACTAGGAGGGTCAGTGAAGACATTCAGCAGTGACAAGCAGGCTCAGTGAGCAGGGTCAGCAGTGACCGGGAAGGTCAGTGACCAGGGTCAGCAATGACAGGGATGGTTAGGGGGCATGATGAGCAGTGACCGGGAGGATCAGTGAGGCAAATGAGCAGTGACCGGGATGGTCAGTGTGGAGGGTCAGCAGTGATGGGATGGTCAGTGACCATGATCAGCAGGGACTGTGAGGATCACTGAGGACGATCAGCATTCAGTATCATCACCAGTGACCAGGAGGGTCAGAAGGACGATCAGCGGTGACCACGAGGGTCAGTGACCAGATTCAGCAGTGACCAGGAGCGTCAGTGGGCAGGATCAGCAGTGACCAGAAGGGACAATGAGCAGGGTCAGCATTGACAGGGAGGGTCAGTAATCAGGATCAGCAGTGACTGTGCGGGTCAATGAGCAGGATCAGCAGTGACCGGGTGGTCAGAGAGCGGGATAAACTTTGAACGGGAGGGTCAGTGATCAGGATAAGCAGTGACCGGGAGTATTAGTGAGCAGGATCAGCATTGACCAGGAGTTTCAGTGAGCAGGACTTCCTGTGACCAGGAGGGTCAGTGGACATGCTGAGCAGTGACCTGGTGGAGGTCATTGAGCAGGATCAGCAGTGACCAGGAGGGTCATTGAGCAGGGTCAGCAGTGACCAGGAGGGTCAGTGAGCAGGATCAGCAGTGACCAGGAGGGTCAATGAGCAGGATCAGCAGTGGCCGGGAGGGTCATTGAGCAGGGTCAGCAGTGACCAGGAGGGTCAGTGAGCAGGATCAGCAGTGACCAGGAGGGTCAGTGAGCAGGGTCAGCAGTGATCGGGAGGGCCTGTGAGGCAAATTAGCAGTGACCGGATGGTCAGTGAGGAGAGTCAGAATTGATGGGAGGCTCAGTGGGCAGGCTGAGCAGTGACCGGGAGAATCAGTGACCAGGATCAGCAGTGACTGGGAAGGTCAGTGAGCAGGATCAGTAGTGACCGGAAGGGTCAGTGAACAGGATCAGCAGTGACCGGGAGGTTCTGCGAGGCAAATTAGCAGTGACCGGGAGGGTCAGTGAGCAGGGTCAGCAGTGATTGGAGGCTCAGTGTGCAGGCTGATCAGTGACCGGGAGTATCAGTGACCAGGATCAGCAGTGATCAGGAGGGTCAATGGGCAGGCTGAGCAGTGACTGGAAGAGTCAGTGAGCTGAATCAGCAGTGACCAGGAGGGTCAACAGGCAGGATCAGCAGTGACCAGAACGGTCAGTGATCAGGATCAGCAGTGACCGGATGGGGGTCAATGAGTGGGATCAGCAGTGACCAGGAGATCAGTGAGCGGGATCAGCTTTGACCGGGAGGTTCAGTAGGCAGGATCAGCAGTGACCAGGAGGTTCACTGAGCAGGACCAGCTGTGACTGGGAGGATCAGTGGGCAGGATCAGCAGTGGCCAGGAGGGTCATTGAGCAGGATCAGCAGTGGCCAGGAGGATCAGTGAAGACATTTAGCAGTGACTAGGAAGGTCAGTGAGCAGGATCAGCAGTGGCCCAGAGGGTCAGTAAATCCATTCAGCAGTGACTAGGAGGCTCAGTGAAGATGATCAGCAGCGACCGGGAGGGTCAGTGAGCAGGATCAGCAGTGACCGGGAGGGTCAGTGAGCTGGATCAGCAGTGAGTGGCAGCGTCAGTGGACAGGACCCGCAGTGACAGTAGAGTCAGTGGCTGGTAGGATTAGTGAACAGGAACAGCAGCGACCAGGTGGGTCAGTGCGCAGGATCAGCAGTGACCGGGAGGTTCAGTGAACAGGATCAGCAGTGACCGGGAAGCTCTGTGAGGCAAATTAGCAGTGACCGGGAGAGTCAGTGAGCCGGATCAGAAGGAACCAGGAGTATCGGTGACCAGGATCAGCAGTGACTGGGAAGGTCAGTGGGCAGGCTGAGCTGTGACAGGGAGGGTCAGTGAGGACATTCAGCGATGACCGGAAGGGTCAGTGAACAGTATCAGCAATGACCGGGAAGTTCTGTGAGGCAAAGCAGCAGTGACCGGGATGGTCAGTGAGCAGGGTCAGCAGAGATTGGAGGCTCAGTGGGCAGGCTGAGCAGTGACCGGGTGCATCAGTGACCAGGATCAGCAGCGACGAGGAGGGTCAATGGGCAGGCAGAGCATTGACCGGGAAGGCCAGTGAGCAGAATCAGCAGTGACCGGGATGGTCAGTAAGCCGGATCAGCAGTAACCAGGAGTATCAGTGACCAGGATCAGCAGTGTCCGGGAAGATCAGTGGGCAGGCTGAGCTGTGACCGGCAGTATCAGTGAACAGGATCAGCTGTGACCGGGAGGGTCTGTGAGGCAAATTCGTAGTGACTGGGATGGTCAGTGAGCAGGATCAGCAGTGATTGAAGGCTCAGTGGGCAGGCTGAGCAGTGACCGGGGGTATCAGTGACCAGGATCAGCAGTGACCAGGAGGGTGAATGGGCTGGCTGAGCTGTGACCGGCAGGGGCAGTGAGCAGAGGCAGCACTGATTGGACGCTCAGTGGTCAGGCTGAGCAGTAACCGGGAGTATCAGTGACCAGGATCAGCAGTGATCAGGAGGTTCAGTGGGCAGGCTGAGCTGTGACCGGGAGGGTCAGTGAAGATGATCAGCAGTGACCGGGAGCGTCAGTGAGCAGGATCAGCAGCAAACGGGAACAGGATCAGCAGAGACCTGGAGGGTCAGCAGGCGCCATCTGCAGTGCCCACCTGGGTCAGTGAACAGGGTCAGTAGTGATTGGGAGGATCAGTGAGGCAAATCAGCAGTGACCGGGATGGTCAGTGTGGAGGGTCAGCAGTGATAGGAGTGTCAGTTACTAGCGTCAGCAGTGACCAGGAGGTTCAGGAGACCGATCAGCAGTGAACGGCAGGGTCAGTGAGCAGGATCAGCAGTGATCGGGAGGGTCAGTGATGAGGATCAGCAGTAGTGTAAGGGTCAGTGACCATGATCATCAGTAATTGTGAGGATCACTGAGGACCATCAGCATTGAATATCATCACCAGTGACCAGGAGGGTCATGGGGCAGGATCAGCAGTGACTGGAAGGGTCAGTGATCAGGATCAGCAGTAGTGTGAGGGTCAGTGACCACGATCATCAGTAATTGTGAGGATCACTGAGGACGATCAGCATTGAATATCATCACCAGTGACCAAGTGGGTCAGTGAGCAGGGTCAGCAGTGACGGGGAGGGTCAGTGAACAGGATCAGCAGTGACCAGGAGGGTGTGTGAGGCAAATTACCAGTGACTGCGATGGTCTGTGAGGAGGGTCAGAAGTGATGGGAGGCTCAGTGGGTAGGCTGAGCTCTGACCGGGAGGGTCAGTGAGGACATTCAGCAGTGACCAGGACAGTTAGTGAAGATGATCAGCAGTGACAGGGTGAGACAGTGAGCAGGATCAGCAGTAACCAGGTGGGTCAGTTGGCAGGATCAGCAGTGACTTAGAGTGTCAGTGAAGGCAGTCAGTAGGGACCATGAAGGTCCCTGAGAAGGATCAGCAGTGACTGGCAACATCAGTGGGCAGGATCAGCAGTAATAGAGGGTCAGTGGCCACAGTCAGCAGTGACCTGAAGGATTAGTGAACAGGATCAGCAGTGGCCGGGAGGGTCAGTGAAGACATTCAGCAATGACCAGGAGGGTCAGTGAAGACATTCAGCAGTGACAAGCAGGCTCAGTGAGCAGGGTCAGCAGTGACCGGGATGGTCCGTGAACAAGGTCAGCAGTGACAGGGATGGTCAGCGGGCATGATGAGCAGTGACCCGGATGGTTAGTGTGGAGGGTCAGCAGTGATGGGATGGTCAGTGACCATGATCAGCAGTGACCTGGAGAGTCAGTGATCAAGATCAGCAGTCGTGTGAGGGTCAGTGACCATGATAAGTAGTGACTGTGAGGATCACTGAGGACGATCAGCATTGAGTATCATCACCAGTGACCAGGAGTGTCAGGAGGATGATCAGCAGTGACCAGGAGGGTCAGTGACCAGATTCAGCAGTGACCAGGAGGGTCAGTGAGCAGGATCAGCCGTGACCAGGAGGGTCAGTAAGCAGGATCAGCAGTGGCCGGGAGGGTCAGTGAAGACATTCAGCAATGACTAGGAGGGTCAGTGAAGACATTCCGCAGTGACAAGCAGGCTCAGTGAGCAGGGTCAGCAGTGACCGGGAGGGTCAGTGACCAGGGTCAGCAATGACAGGGATTGTTAGGGGTCATGATGAGCAGTGACCGGGAGGATCAGTGAGGCAAATGAGCAGTGACCGGGATGGTCAGTGTGGAGGGTCAGCAGTGATGGAATGGTCAGTGACCATGATCAGCAGTGACCTGGAGAGTCAGTGATCAGGATCAGCAGTCGTGTGAGGGTCAGTGACCATGATCAGCAGTGACTGTGAGGATCACTGAGGACGATCAGCATTGAGTATCATCACCAGTGACCAGAAGGGTCAGGAGGACGATCAGCAGTGACCACGAGGGTCAGTGACCAGATTCAGCAGTGACCAGGAGTGTCAGTGGGCAGGATCAGCAGTGACCAGAAGGGACAATGAGCAGGGTCAGCATTGACTGGGAGGGTCAGTAATCAGGATCAGCAGTGACTGTGCGGGTCAATGAGCAGGATCAGCAGTGACCGGGTGGTCAGTGAGCGGGATAAACTTTGAACGGGAGGGTCAGTGATCCGGATAAGCAGTGACCGGGAGTATTAGTGAGCAGGATCAACATTGACCAGGAGGCTCAGTGAGCGGGACTTCCTGTGACCAGGAGGGTCAGTGGACAGGCTGAGCAGTGACCTGGTGGAGGTCATTGAGCAGGATCAGCAGTGACCAGGAGGGTCATTGAGCAGGGTCAGCAGTGTCCGGGAGGGTCAGTGAGCAGGATCAGCAGTGACCAGGAGGGTCAGTGAACAGGATCAGCAGTGGGCGGGAGGGTCAGTGAGCAGGGTCAGCAGTGTCCGGGAGGGTCAGTGAGCAGGATCAGCAGTGGGCGGGAGGGTCAGTGAGCAGGATCAGCAGTGGGCACGAGGGTCAGTGAGCAGGGTCAGCAGTGACCGGGAGGGCCTGTGAGGCAAATTAGCAGTGACCGGGATGGTCAGTGAGGAGGGTCAGAAGTGATGGGGGGCTCAGTGGGCAGGCTGAGCAGTAACCGGGAGTATCAGTGACTAGGATCAGCAGTGATTGGGAGGGTCTGTGAGGCAAATTAGCAGTGACGGGGATGGTCAGTGAGCAGGGTCAGCAGTGATTGGAGGCTCAGTGGTCGGGCTGAACAGTGACCGGGAGTATCAGTGACCAGGATCAGCAGTGATCAGGAGGGTCAATGGGCAGGCTGAGCTATGACTAGGAGGGTCAGTGAGCAGAATCAGCAGTGACCGGGAAGGTCAGAGGGCATGATCAGCAGTGACAAGGAGGGTCAGTGGGCAGAATCTACAGTGACACACAGAGTCATTGAGCAGGATCAGCAGTGGCCAGAAGGGACAGTGAGCAGGATCAGCAGTGACCGGGAGGGTCAGTGAAGATGATCAGCAGTGACCGGGAGGGTCAGTGAGCAGGTTCAGCAGTGACCGGGAGGGTCTGTGGGCAGCCTGAGCAGTGACCGGGAGTATCAGTGACCAGGATCAGCAGTGATCAGGAGGGTCAATGGGCAGGCTGAGCTGTGCCCGGGAGGGTCAGTGATCAGGGACAGCAGTGATTTGATGCTCAGTGGTCAGACTGAGCAGTGACCGGGAGTATCAGTGACCAGGATCAGCAGTGATCAGGAGGGTCAGTGGGCAGGCTGAGCAGTGACTGGAAGAGTCAGTGAGCTGAATCAGCAGTGACCGGGGAGGGTCAACGGGCAGGATCAGCAGTGACCAGAAGGGTCAGTGAAGACATTCAGCAGTAACTAGGAGGCTCAGTGAAGATGATCAGCAGTGACCGGGAGGATCAGTGAGCAGGATCAGCAGTGAGTGGCAGGGTCAGTGAGCAGGATCAGCAGTGACCAGAAGGGACAGTGAGCAGGATCAGCAGTGACCGGGAGGGTCAGTGAAGATGATCGGCAGTGACTGGGAGGGTCAGTGAGCAGGTTCAGCAGTGACCAGGAGGGTCTGTGGGCAGCCTGAGCAGTGACCGGGAGTATCAGTGACCAGGATCAGCAGTGATCAGGAGGGTCAATGGGCAGGCTGAGCAGTGACTGGAAGAGTCAGTGAGCTGAATCAGCAGTGACCGGGGAGTGTCAACGGGCAGGATCAGCAGTGACCAGAAGGGTCAGTGATCAGGATCAGCAGTAACCGGGTGGGGTCAATGAGTGGGATCAGCAGTGACCAGGAGATCAGTGAGCGGGATCAGCTTTGACCGGGAGGTTCACTGAGCAGGACCAGATGTGACTGGGAGGATCAGTGGGCAGGATCAGCAGTGGCCAGGAGGGTTAGTGAAGACATTCAGCAGTGACTAGGAAGGTCAGTGAGCAGGATCAGCAGTGGCCCAGAGGGTCAGTAAAGACATTCAGCAGTGAGTAGGAGGCTCAAGGAAGATGATCAGCAGCGACCGGGAGGGTCAGTGAGCAGGATCAGCAGTGACCGGGAGGGTCAGTGAGCAGGATCAGCAGTGAGTGGCAGCGTCAATTGACAGGATCCGCAGTGACAGTAGGGTCAGTGGCCACGGTCAGCAGTGACCGGGAGGATTAGTGAACAGGAACAGCAGTGACCAAGTGGGTCAGTGAGCAGGGTCAGCAGTGACGGGGAGGGTCAGTGAACAGGATCAGCAGTGACCAGGAGGGTGTGTGAGGCAAATTACCAGTGACTGCGATGGTCTGTGAGGAGGGTCAGAAGTGATGGGAGGCTCAGTGGGTAGGCTGAGCTCTGACCGGGAGGGTGAGTGAGGACATTCAGCAGTGACCAGGACGGTTAGTAAAGATGATCAGCAGTGACAGGGTGAGACAGTGAGCAGGATCAGCAGTAACCAGGGGGGTCAGTTGGCAGGATCAGCAGTGACTTAGAGTGTCAGTGAAGACAGTCAGCAGGGACCATGAAGGTCCCTGAGAAGGATCAGCAGTGACTGGCAGCGTCAGTGGGCAGGATCAGCAGTGATAGGAGGGTCAGTGGCCACAGTCAGCAGTGACCTGAAGGATTAGTGAACAGGATCAGCAGTGGCCGGGAGGGTCAGTGAAGACATTCAGCAGCGACAAGCAGGCTCAGTGAGCAGGGTCAGCAGTGACCGGGATGGTCCGTGAACAAGGTCAGCAGTGACAGGGATGGTCAGCGGGCATGATGAGCAGTGACCCGGATGGTCAGTGTGGAGGGTCAGCAGTGATGGGATGGTCAGTGACCATGATCAGCAGTGACCTGGAGAGTCAGTGATCAAGATCAGCAGTCGTGTGAGGGTCAGTGACCATGATCAGCAGTGACTGTGAGGATCACTGAGGACGATCAGCATTGAGTATCATCACCAGTGACCAGGAGTGTCAGGAGGATGATCAGCAGTGACCAGGAGGGTCAGTGACCAGATTCAGCAGTGACCAGGAGGGTCAGTGAGCAGGATCAGCCGTGACCAGGAGGGTCAGTAAGCAGGATCAGCAGTGGCCGGGAGGGTCAGTGAAGACATTCAGCAATGACTAGGAGGGTCAGTGAAGACATTCCGCAGTGACAAGCAGGCTCAGTAAGCAGAGTCAGCAGTGACCGGGAGGGTCAGTGACCAGGGTCAGCAATGACAGGGATGGTTAGGGGTCATGATGAGCAGTGACCAGGCGGATCAGTGAGGCAAATGAGCAGTGACCGGGATGGTCAGTGTGGAGGGTCAGCGGTGATGGGATGGTCAGTGACCATGATCAGCAGTGACCTGGAGAGTCAGTGATCAGGATCAGCAGTCGTGTGAGGGTCAGTGACCATGATCAGCAGTGACTGTGAGGATCACTGAGGACGATCAGCATTGAGTATCATCACCAGTGACCAGAAGGGTCGGGAGGACGATCAACAGTGACCACGAGGGTCAGTGGCCAGATTCAGCAGTGACCAGGAGCGTCAGTGGGCAGGATCAGCAGTGATCAGAGGGGACAATGAGCAGGGTCAGCATTGACAGGGAGGGTCAGTAATCAGGATCAGCAGTGACTGTGCGGGTCAATGAGCAGGATCAGCAGTGACCGGGTGGTCAGTGAGTGGGATAAACTTTGAACGGGAGGGTCAGTGATCCGGATAAGCAGTGACCGGGAGTATTAGTGAGCAGGATCAACATTGACCAGGAGTTTCAGTGAGCAGGACTTCCTGTGACCAGGAGGGTCAGTGGGCAGGCTGAGCAGTGACCTGGTGGAGGTCATTGAGCAGGATCAGCAGTGACCAGGAGGCTCATTGAGCAAGGTCAGCAGTGACCAGGAGGGTCAGTGAGCAGGATCAGCAGCGACCAGGAGTGTCAGTGAGCAGGATCAGCAGTGTCCGGGAGGGTCGGTGAGCAGGTTCAGCAGTGACCGGGAGGGTCTGTGGGCAGGCTGAGCAATGACCGGGAGTATCAGTGACCAGGATCAGCAGTGATTGGGAAGGTCAGTGAGCAGGATCAGCAGTGACTGGGAGGGTCAGTGAACAGGATCAGCAGTGACCCGGTGGGTCTGTGAGGCAAATTAGCAGTGACAGGGATGGTCAGTGAGCAGGGTCAGCAGTGATTGGAGGCTCAGTGTGCAGGCTGAGCAGTGACCGGGAATATCAGTGACCAGGATCAGCAGTGATCAGGAGGGTCAATGGGCATGCTGAGCAGTGACAGGAAGAGTCAGTGAGCTGAATCAGCAGTGACCGGGAGGGTCAACAGGCAGGATCAGCAGTGACCAGAACGGTCAGTGATCAGGATCAGCAGTGACCGGGTGGGGTCAATGAGTGGGATCAGCAGTGACCAGGAGATCAGTGAGCGGGATCAGCATTGACCGGGAGGTTCAGTGGGCAGGATCAGCATTGACCAGGAGGTTCACTGAGCAGGACCAGCTGTGATTGGAGGGATCAGTGGGCAGGATCAGCAGTGGCCAGGAGGGTCAGTGAAGACATTCAGCAGTGACTAGGAAGGTCAGTGAGCAGGATCAGCAGTGGCCCAGAGGGTCAGTAAAGACATTCAGCAGTGAGTAGGAGGCTCAAGGAAGATGATCAGCAGCGACTGGGAGGGTCAGTGAGCAGGATCAGCAGTGACCGGGAGGGTCAGTGAGCAGGATCAGCAGTGAGTGGCAGCGTCAATTGACAGGATCCGCAGTGACAGTAGGGTCAGTGGACACGGTCAGCAGTGACCGGGAGGATTAGTGAACAAGAACAGCAGTGACCAAGTGGGTCAGTGAGCAGGGTCAGCAGTGACGGGGAGGGTCAGTGAACAGGATCAGCAGTGACCAGGAGGGTGTGTGAGGCCAATTACCAGTGACTGCGATGGTCTGTGAGGAGGGTCAGAAGTGATGGGAGGCTCAGTGGGTAGGCTGAGCTCTGACCGGGAGGGTGAGTGAGGACATTCAGCAGTGACCAGGACGGTTAGTAAAGATGATCAGCAGTGACAGGGTGAGACAGTGAGCAGGATCAGCAGTAACCAGGTGGGTCAGTTGGCAGGATCAGCAGTGACTTAGAGTGTCAGTGAGGACAGTCAGCAGGGACCATGAAGGTCCCTGAGAAGGATCAGCAGTGACTGGCAGCGTCAGTGGGCAGGATCAGCAGTGAAAGGAGGCTCAGTGGCCACAGTCAGCAGTGACCTGAAGGATTAGTGAACAGGATCAGCAGTGGCCGGAAGGGTCAATGAAGACATTCAGCAATGACCAGGAGGGTCAGTGAAGACATTCAGCAGTGACAAGCAGGCTCAGTGAGCAGGGTCAGCAGTGACCGGGAGGGTCCGTGAACAAGGTCAGCAGTGACAGGGATGGTCAGCGGGCATGATGAGCAGTGACCCGGATGGTCAGTGGGGAGGGTCAGCAGTGATGGGATGGTCAGTGACCATGATCAGCAGTGACCTGGAGAGTCAGTGATCAAGATCAGCAGTCGTGTGAGGGTCAGTGACCATGATCAGCAGTGACTGTGAGGATCACTGAGGACGATCAGCATTGAGTATCATCACCAGTGACCAGGAGGGTCAGGAGGATGATCAGCAGTGACTAGGAGGGTCAGTGACTAGATTCAGCAGTGACCAAGAGGGTCAGTAAGCAGGATCAGCAGTGGCCAGGAGGGTCAGTGAAGACATTCAGCAATGACTAGGAGGGTCAGTGAAGACATTCCGCAGTGACAAGCAGGCTCAGTGAGCAGGGTCAGCAGTGACTGGGAGGGTCAGTGACCAGGGTCAGCAATGACAGGAATGGTCAGCGTCATGATGAGCAGTGACCAGGCGGATCAGTGAGGCAAATGAGCAGTGACCGGGATGGTCAGTGTGGAGGGTCAGCAGTGATGGGATGGTCAGTGACCATGATCAGCAGTGACCTGGAGAGTCAGTGATCAGGATCAGCCGTCGTGTGAGGGTCGGTGACCATGATCAGCAGTGACTGTGAGGATCACTGAGGACGATCAGCATTGAGTATCATCACCAGTGACCAGAAGGGTCAGGAGGACGATCAGCAGTGACCACGAGGGCCAGTGACCAGATTCAGCAGTGAGCAGGAGCGTCAGTGGGCAGGATCAGCAGTGACCAGAAGGGACAATGAGCAGGGTCAGCATTGACTGGGAGGGTCAGTAATCAGGATCAGCAGTGACTGTGCGGGTCAATGAGCAGGATCAGCAGTGACCGGGTGGTCAGTGAGTGGGATAAACTTTGAACGGGAGGGTCAGTGATCCGGATAAGCAGTGACCGGGAGTATTAGTGAGCAGGATCAACATTGACCAGGAGTTTCAGTGAGCAGGACTTCCTGTGACCAGGAGGGTCAGTGGACAGGCTGAGCAGTGACCTGGTGGAGGTCATTGAGCAGGATCAGCAGTGACCAGGAGGCTCATTGAGCAAGGTCAGCAGTGACCAGGAGGGTCAGTGAGCAGGATCAGCAGTGGCCAGGAGGGTCAGTGAAGACATTTAGCAGTGACTAGGAAGGTCAGTGAACAGGATCAGCAGTGGCCCAGAGGGTCAGTAAAGACATTCAGCAGTAACTAGGAGGCTCAGTGAAGATGATCACCAGCGACCAGGAGGGTCAGTGAGCAGGATCAGCAGTGACCGGGAGGGTCAGTGAGCTTGATCAGCAGTGAGTGGCAGCGTCAGTGGACAGGATCCGCAGTGACAGTAGGGTCAGTGGCCACGGTCAGCAGCGACCGGGTGGTTTAGTGAACAGGAACAGCAGTGACCAAATGGGTCAGTGAGCAGGGTCAGCATTGATGGGGAGGGTCAGTGAACAGGATCAGCAGTGACCAGGAGGGTGTGTGAGGCAAATTACCAGTGACTGCGATGGTCAGTGAGGAGGGTCAGAAGTGATGGGAGGCTCAGTGGGCAGGCTGAGCTGTGACCAGGAGGGTCAGTGAGGACATTCAGCAGTGACCAGGACGGTTAGTAAAGATGATCAGTAGTGACCGGGTGAGACAGTGAGCAGGATCAGCAGTGGCCAGGAAGGTCAGTGAAGACATTCAGCAGTGCCCAGGAGGGTCAGTGGGCAGGCTAAGCAGTGACCGGCAGTATCGGTGAACAGGATCAGTAGTGACCGGGAGGGTCAGTGAGCAGAGACAGCAGTGATTGGACACTCAGTGGGGAGGCTGAGCTGTGACCGGGAGGGTCAGTGAGGACATTCAGCAGTGACCAGGACGGTTAGTAAAGATGATCAGTAGTGACCGGGTGAGACAGTGAGCAGGATCAGCAGTGGCCAGGAAGGTCAGTGAAGACATTCAGCAGTGCCCAGGAGGGTCAGTGGGCAGGCTAAGCAGTGACCAGCAGTATCGGTGAACAGGATCAGCAGTGACCGGGAGGGTCAGTGAGCAGAGACAGCAGTGATTGGACACTCAGTGGGGAGGCTGAGCTGTGACCAGGAGGGTCAGTGGGCAGGATCAGCAGTGACCGGGAGGGTCAGTGATCCGGATAAGCAGTGACCGGGAGTAATAGTGAGCAGGATCAGCAGTGACCAGGATGTTCAGTGAGCAAGATCAGCTGTGACTGAGAGGATTAGTGGGAAGGGTGACCAGTGACCGGGGTGGGGTCAGTGAGCAGGATGCAGTGATCAGGAGGGTCAGTGGGCAGAATCTACAGTGACACAGAGGGTCATTGAGCAGGGTCAGCAGTGACCAGCAGGGTCATTGAGCAGGATCAGCAGTGAGTGGCAGCGTCAGTGGATAGGATCCGCAGTGATAGTAGGCTCAGTTGCCATGGTCAGCAGTGACCGGGAGGATTAGTGAACAGGAACATCAGTGACCAGGTGGGTCAGTGAGCTGGATCAGCATAGACGGGGAGGGTCAGTGAACAGGATCATCAGTGACCGGGATTGCGTGTGAGGCAAATTAGCAGTGACTGCAATGGTCAGTGAGGAGGGTCAGAAGTGATGGGAGGCTCAGTGGGCAGGCTGAGCTGTGACCGGGAGGGTCAGTGAGGGCATTCAGCAAGGAGCAGGACAGTTAGTGAAGATGATCAGCAGTGACCGGGTGAGGCAGTGAGCAGGATCAGCAGTAACCAGGGAGGTCAGTGGGCAGGATCAGCAGTGACGCGGAGTGTCAGTGAAGACAGTCAGCAGGGACCAGGAAGGTTCTTGAGCAGGATCAGGAGTGACTGGCAGCATCAGTGGGCAGGAGCAGCAGTAATAGGAGGGTCAGTCGCCACGGTCAGCAGTGACCGGGAGGATATGTGAACATGAATAGCAGTGACCAGGTGGGTCAGTGAGCAGGATCAGCAGTGACTGGGAGGGTCAGTAAACAGGATCAGCAGTGACGGCGATGGTCAGTGAGCAGGGTCAGAAGTGATGGGAGGCTCAGTGGGCAGGCTGAGCTGTGACCAGGAGGGTCAGTGAAGACATTCAGCAGTGACCAGGACGGTCAGTGAAGATGATCAGCAGTGACCGGGCGAGTCAGTGAGCAGGATCAGCAGTGACCAGGAAGGTCAGTGAGCAGGATCAGCAGTAGCCGGGAGGGTCAGTAAAGACATTCAGCAATGAGCAGGAGCGTCAGAGAAGACATTCCGCAGTGACAAGCAGGCTCAGTGAGCAGGGTCAGCAGTGACCGGGAGGGTCAGTGACCAGGGTCAGCAGTGACAGGAATGGTCAACGGGCATGATGAGCAGTGACCGGGAGGATCAGTGAGGCAAATGAGCAGTGACCGGGATGGTCAGTGTGGAGGGTCAGCAGTGATAGGATGGTCAGTGACCATGATCAGCAGTGACCTGAAGAGTCAGTGATCAGGATCAGCAGTGGCCGGGAGGGTCAGTGAAGATGATCAGCAGTGACCGGGAGTGTCAGTGAGCAGGGTCAGCAGTGAACGGGAGGGTCTTTGCACAGGCTGAGCAGTGACCGGGAGTATCATTGACCAGGATCAGCAGTGAATGGAAAGGTCAGTGAGCAGGATCAGCAGTGACTGGGAGGGTCAGTGAGCAGGATCAGCAGTGACCGGGTGCGTCAGTGTTCAGGATCAGCAGTGATGTGAGGGTTAGTGACCATGGTCAGCAGTGACTGTGAGGATCGGTATTGAGTATCATCACCAGTGACCAGGAGGGTCAGGAGGACGATCAGCAGTGACCGGGAGGGCCATTGAGCAGGATCAGCAGTGACCAGGAGGGTCAGTGAGCAGGATCAGCAGTGAGTGGCAGCGTCAGTGGGCAGAATCAGCAGTCATAGGAGGGCCAATGGCCACGGTCAGCAGTGACCAGGAGGATTAGTGAACAGGAACAGCAGCCACCAGGTGGGTCATTGATCAGGATCAGCAGTGACCGGGAGGGTCAGTGAACAGGATCAGCAGTGACCGGGAGGGTCTGTGTGGCAAATTAGCAGTGACCGGGAGGGTCAGTGAGCAGGGTCAGCAGTGACCGGAAGCTCAGTGGTCAGGCTGAGCAGTGACCGGGAGTATCAGTTATCAGGATCAGCAGTGATCAGGAGAATCAATGTGCAGGCTGAGCTGTGACCGGGAGGGTCAGTGAGCAGAATCAACAGTGTCCAGAAGGGTCAGTGAGCCGGATCAGCAGTAACAAGGAGTATCAGTGACCAGGATCAGCAGTGACTGGGAAGGTCAGTGGGCAGGCTGAGCTGTGACCGGGTGAGTCAGTGAGGACATTCAGCAGTGACCAGGACGGTCAGTGAAGATGATCAGCAGTGACCGGGTGGGTCAGTGGGCAGGATCAGTAGTGACCAGGAGGGTCAGTGGGCAGGATCAGCTGTGACTCGGAGGGTCAGTGAAGACATTCAGCAGTGACCGGGAGGGTTAGAGAGCAGGATCAGCAGTGAGCGGGTGGGTCGGTGAGCAGGATCAGCGGTGACCGGGAGGGACATTAAGCAGGATGAGCAGTAAACGGGAACAGGATCAGCAGAGACCTGGAGGGTCAGAGAGGGCTATCTGCAGTGACCGCGTGGGTCAGTGAACAGGGTCAGCAGTGACCGGGACGATCAGTGAGGCAAATCAGCAGTGACTGAGATGCTGAGTGTGGAGGGTCAGCGGTGACTGGGAGGGTCAGTGAGAAGGATCAGCAGTGACCGTGAGGGTTAGTGATCAGGGTCAGCAGTGATGTGAGGTTCAGTGACCATAGTTAGCAGTGACTGTGAGGATCACTGAGGACGATCAGCATTGAGTATCATCACCAGTGACCAGGGGGGTCAGGAGGACGATCAGCAGTGACCAGTAGGGTCAGTAACCAGATTCAGCACTGACCAGGAGGGTCAGTGGGCAGGATCAGCCATGACCAGGAGGGTCAGTGAAGACATTCAGCAGTGACCAGGAGGGTCAGTGAGTAGGGCCAGCAGAGACGGGGATGGTCAGTGAGCAGGATAAGCAGTAAACGGGACCAGGATCAGCAGAGACTTGGAGGGTTAGCAGGGGCAATGTGCAATGACCGTGTGGTTCAGTGAACAGGATCAGTAGGGAGCGGCGAGATCAGTGAGGCAAACCAGCAGTGAATGGGGTGGTCAGTGTGGAGGGTCAGCAGTGCTGGGATGGTCAGTGATCAGGATCAGCAGTCACCGGGATGGTCAGTGAGCAGGATCAGCAGTGACTGGGAAGATTAGTGGGCAGGCTGAACTTTGAGCGGGAGGGTCAGTGAGGATATTCAGCAGTAACCAGGAGCATCAGTGACCTGGATCAGCAGTGACTGGGAAGTTCAGTGGGCAGGCTGAGCTTTGACCGGGAGTGTCAGTGAGGACATTCAGCAGTGACCAGGACGGTCAGTGAAGATGATCAGCAGTGACCGGGAGGGTCAGTGAGCTGGATCAGCAGTGAATGGGAGGATCTGTAGGCAGGCTGGGCAGTGACCAGGAGTGTCATTGACCAGGATCAGCAGTGAATGGAAAGGTCAGTGAGCAGGATCAGCAGTGACCGGGAGGGTCAGTGAACAGGATCAGCAGTGACCGGGAGGGTCTGTGTGGCAAATTAGCAATGACCGGGAGGGTCAGTGAGCAGCGTCAGCAGTGACCAGAAGCTCAGTGGTCAGGCTGAGCAGTGACCTGGAGTATCAGTTATCAGGATCAGCAGTGATCAGGAGGATCAATGTGCAGGCTGAGCTGTGACCGGGAGGGTCAGTGAGCAGAATCAGCGGTGTCTGGGAGGGTCAGTGAGCCAGATCAGCAGTAACCAGGAGTATCAGTGACCAGGATCAGCAGTGACTGGGAAGGTCAGTCAGCAGGCTGAGCCGTGACCGTGTGGGTCAGTGAGCACATTCAGCAGTGACCAGGACGGTCAGTGAGGATGATCAGCAGTGACCGGGTGGGTCAGTGAGCAGGATCAGCAGTGACCAGGAGGGTTATTGAGCAGGATCAGCAGTGACCGGGAGGGTCAGTGAAGACATTCAGCAATGACCAGGATGGTCAGTGAGCAGGGTCAGCAGTGAACGGGAGGGCCAGTGAAGACATTCAGCAGTGACCAGGAGGCACCGAGAGCAGGGTCAGCAGTGACGGGGGATGGTCAGTGGGCAGGATGAGCAGTAAGCGGGAACAGGATCAGCAGAGACTTGGAGGGTTAGCCGGGGTGATTTGCAGTGACCCCGTGGTTCAGTGAACAGGATCAGCAGTGATTGGGAGGATCAGTGAGGCAAATCAGCAGTGACCGGAGTGGTCAGTGTGGAGGGTCAGCAATGATGGGATGGTCAGTGATCAGGATCAGCAGTGAGATGGAGGGGCAGTAAGTGGGATCAGTAGTGACCAGGAGGGTCAATGAGCAGAATCAGCAGTGACCGGGAGTGTCAGGGTTCAGGATCAGCAGTGATGTCAGGGTTAGTGACCATGGTCAGCAGTGACTGTGAGGATCAGTATTGAGTATCATCACCAGTGGCCAGGAGGGTCAGGAGGACGATCAGCAATGACCAGGAGGGTCAGTGACCAGATTCAGCAGTGACCGTGAGGGTCATTGAGCAGGATCAGCAGTGACCAGGAGGGTCAGTGAGCAGGATCAGCAGTGGCCGGGAGGGTCAGTGAAGACATTCAGCAGTGACCGGGAGGGTCAGTGAGCAGGGATAGGAGGGCCAGTGGCCACGGTCAGCAGTGACCAGGAGGATTAGTGAACAGGAACAGCAGCCACCAGGTGGGTCATTGATCAGGATCAGCAGTGACCGGGATGGTCAGTGAACAGGATCAGCAGTGACCAGGAGGGTCTGTGTGGCAAATTAGCAGTGACCGGGAGGGTCAGTGAGCAGGGTCAGCAGTGACCGGAAGCTCAGTGGTCAGGCTGAGCAGTGACCGGGAGTATCAGTTATCAGGATCAGCAGTGATCAGGAGGATCAATGTGCAGGCTGAGCTGTGACCGGGAGGGTCAGTGAGCAGAATCAGCAGTGTCCAGAAGGGTCAGTGAGCCGGATCAGCAGTAACAAAGAGTATCAGTGACCAGGATCAGCAGTGACTGGGAAGGTCAGTGGGCAGGCTGAGCTGTGACCGGGTGAGTCAGTGAGGACATTCAGCAGTGACCAGGACGGTCAGTGAAGATAATCAGCAGTGACCGGGTGGGTCAGTGGGCAGGATCAGCAGTGACCAGGAGGGTCAGTGAGCAGGATCAGCTGTGACTCGGAGGGTCAGTGAAGACATTCAGCAGTGACCGGGAGGGTTAGAGAGCAGGATCAGCAGTGAGCGGGTGGGTCGGTGAGCAGGATCAGCGGTGACCGGGAGGGAAATTAAGCAGGATGAGCAGTAAACGGGAACAGGATCAGCAGAGACCTGGAGGGTCAGAGAGGGCTATCTGCAGTGACTGCGTGGGTCAGTGAACAGGGTCAGCAGTGACCGGGACGATCAGTGAGGCAAATCAGCAGTGACTGAGATGCTGAGTGTGGAGGGTCAGCGGTGACAGGAGGGTCAGTAAATAGGGTCAGCAGTGACCGGGAGGGTCAGTGAGAAGGATCAGCAGTGACCGTGAGGGTTAGTGATCAGGGTCAGCAGTGATGTGAGGTTCAGTGACCATAGTTAGCAGTGACTGTGAGGATCACTGAGGACGATCAGCATTGAGTATCATCACCAGTGACCAGGAGGGTCAGGAGGACAATCAGCAGTGACCAGGAGGGTCAGTAACAAGATTCAGCACTGACCGGGAGGGTCAGTGGGCAGGATCAGCCATGACCAGGAGGGTCAGTGAAGACATTCAGCAGTGACCAGGAGGGTCAGTGAGCAGGGCCAGCAGAGACGGGGATGGTCAGTGAGCAGGATAAGCAGCAAACGGGACCAGGATCAGCAGAGACTTGGAGGGTTAGCAGGGGCAATGTGCAATGACCGTGTGGTTCAGTGAACAGGATCAGTAGGGAGCGGCGAGATCAGTGAGGCAAACCAGCAGTGAATGGGGTGGTCAGTGTGGAGGGTCAGCAGTGCTGGGATTGTCAGTGATCAGGATCAGCAGTGACCGGGAGGGTCAGTGAGCAGGATCAGCAGTGACTGGGAAGATTAGTGGGCAGGCTGAACTTTGAGCGGGAGGGTCAGTGAGGATATTCAGCAGTAACCAGGAGCATCAGTGACCTGGATCAGCAGTGACTGGGAAGTTCAGTGGGCAGGCTGAGCTTTGACCGGGAGTGTCAGTGAGGACATTCAGCAGCGACCAGGACGGTCAGTGAAGATGATCAGCAGTGACCGGGAGGGTCAGTGAGCTGGATCAGCAGTGAATGGGAGGATCTGTAGGCAGGCTGGGCAGTGACCAGGAGTGTCATTGACCAGGATCAGCAGTGACTGGGAAGGTCAGTGGGCAGGCTGAGCTGTGACCGGGTGAGTCAGTGAGGACATTCAGCAGTGACCAGGACGGTCAGTGAAGATGATCAGCAGTGACCGGGTGGGTCAGTGGGCAGGATCAGCAGTGACCAGGAGGGTCAGTGGGCAGGATCAGCTGTGACTCGGAGGGTCAGTGAAGACATTCAGCAGTGACCGGGAGGGTTGGAGAGCAGGATCAGCAGTAAGCGGGTGGGTCGGTGAGCAGGATCAGCGGTGACCGGGAGGGACATTAAGCAGGATGAGCAGTAAACGGGAGCAGGATCAGCAGAGACCTGGAGGGTCAGAGAGGGCTATCTGCAGTGACCACGTGGGTCAGTGAACAGGGTCAGCAGTGACCAGGACGATCAGTGAGGCAAATCAACAGTGACTGAGATGCTGAGTGTGGAGGGTCAGCGGTGACAGGAGGGTCAGTAAATAGGGTCAGCAGTGACCGGGAGGGTCAGTGAGAAGGATCAGCCGTGACCGTGAGGGTTAGTGATCAGGGTCAGCAGTGATGTGAGGTTCAGTGACCATAGTTAGCAGTGACTGTGAGGATCACTGAGGACGATCAGCATTGAGTATCATCACCAGTGACCAGGAGGGTCAGGAGGACGATCAGCAGTGACCAGGAGGGTCAGTAACCAGATTCAGCACTGACCGGGAGGGTCAGTGGGCAGGATCAGCCGTGACCAGGAGGGTCAGTGAAGACATTCAGCAGTGACCAGGAGGGTCAGTGAGCAGGATCAGCAGTGACCGGGAGGGTCAGTGATCAGGATCAGCAGTGACCGGGAGGGTCAGTGATCAGGATCAGCAGTGATAAGGCGGGTCAATGGGCAGGCTGAGCTGTGTCCAGGAGGGTCATTTAGCAGAATCAGCAGTGACCGGGCGGGTCAGTGAGCCGGATCAACAGTAACCAGGAAGGTCAGTGACCAGATTCGACAGTGAACGGGAGGGTCAGTGGGCAGGAACAGCAGTTATAGGAGGGCCAGTGGGCACAGTCAGCAGTGACCGGGAGGATTAGTGAACATGTAAAGCAGAGACCAGATGGGTCAGTGAGCAAGATCAGCTGTGACCGGGAGGGTCAGTGAGCATAATTAGCAGTGTCCGGGAAGGTCAGTGAGCCGGATCAGCAGTAACCAGGAGTATCAGTGAGCCGGATCAGCAGTGACTGGGAAGATCAGTGGGCAGGCTGAGCTGTGACCGGGAGTGTCAGTGAGGACATTCAGCTGCGACCAGGACGGTCAGTGAATATGATCAGCGGTGACCGGGTGGGTCAGTGAGCAGGATCAGCAGTGACCAGGAGGGTCAGTGGGCAGCATCAGCAGTGACTCGGAGGGTCAGAGAGCGGGATCAGCAGGAACCAGGAGGGACATTGAGCAGGATCAGCTGTGACCGGGAGGGTCAGTGAACAGGATCAGCAGTGACAGGGATGATCAGTGGGCAGGATGAGCAGTAAACGGGAGCAGGATCAGCAGAGACCTGGAGGGTCAGAGAAGGCTATCTGCAGTGACCGCGTGGGCCAGTGAACAGGATCAGCAGTGACCAGGAGGGTCAATGGGCTGGCTGAGCTGTGACCGGGAGGGTCAATGAGCAGGGACAGCAGTGATTTGACCCTCAGTGGTCAGGCTGAGCAGTGACCAGGAGTATCAGTGACCAGGATCAGCAGTGATCAGGAGGGTCAGTGGGCAGGCTGAGCTGTGAACGGGAGGGTCAGTGAGCAGGATCAGCAGTGACCAGGAGTGTCAGTGAGCAGGATCAGCAGTGGCCGGGAGGGTCAGTGAAAATGATCAGCAGTGACCGGGAGGGTCAGTAAGCCGGATCAGCAGTAACCAAGAGTATCAGTTACCAGGATCAGCAGTGACCGGGTGGGGTCAGTGGGCAGGATGAGCAGTGACCGGGAGTATCAGTGGGGGCATTCAGCAGTGACCAGGATGGTCAGTGAAGATGATCAGCAGTGACCGGGCGAGTCAGTGAGCAGGATCAGCTGTAAATGGGAAGGTCATTGGGCAGACTGAGCTGTGACCGGGAGGGTGAGTGGGGACATTCAGCAGCGACCAGGACGGTCAGAGAAGATGATCAGCAGTGACCGGGCGAGTCAGTGAGCAGGATCAGCAGTGACCAGGAGGGTTTGTGAGCAGGATCAGCAGTGGCCGGAAAGGTCAGTGAAGACATTCAGCAGTGGCCAGGAGGGTCAGTGAGCAGGCTGAGCAGTGACCGGCAGTATCAGTGAACAGGATCAGCAGTGACCGGGAGGGTCTGTGAGGCAAATTCATAGTGACTGGGATGGTCAGTGAGCAGGGTCAGCAGTGATTGGAGGCTCAGTGAACAGCATCAGCAGTGACTGAGAGGGTCTGTGAGGCAAATTAGCAGTGACCGGGATGGTCAATGAGCATGATCAGCAGTGACTGGAGGCTCAGTGGGCAGGCTGAGCAGTGACCGGGGGTATCAGTGACCAGGATCAGCAGTGACCAGGAGGGTCAATGGGCTGGCTGAGCTGTGACCGGGAGGGTCAGTGAGCAGGGACAGCAGTGATTTGACGCTCAGTGGTCAGGCTGAGCAGTGACCGGGAGTATCAGTGACCAGGATCAGCAGTGATCAGGAGAGTCAGTGGGCAGGCTGAGCTGTGAACAGGAGGGTCAGTGAGCAGGATCAGCAGAGACCTGGAGGGTCAGCAGGGGCGATCTGCAGTGACCGCGTGGGTCAGTGAACAGGATCAGTAGTGATTGGGAGGATCAGTGAGGCAAATCAGCAGTGACCAGGATGGTCAGTGTGGAGGGTCAGCAGTGGCGGGAGTGTCAATTACTAGGGTTAGCACTGACCAGGAGGTTCAGAGGATGATCAGCAGTGAACGGCAGGGTCAGTGAGCAGGGTCAGCAGTGAACGGGAGGGTCTGTGGGCAGGCTGATCAGTGACCGGGAGTATCATCGACCAAGATCAACAGTGAATGGAAAGTCAGTGAGCAGGATCAGCAGTGACCGGGAGGGTCAGTGAACAGGATCAGCAGTGACCGGGAGGTTCTGTGAGGCAAATTAGCAGTGACCGGGATGGTCAGTGAGCAGCGTCATCAGTGATTGGAGGGTCAGTGGGCAGGCTGAGCAGTGACCGGGAGGGTCAGTGAGCTGAACCAGCAGTGACCGGGAGCTCAGTGAGCGGGATCAGCTTTGACCAGGAGGTTCAGTGGGCAGGATCAGCAGTGACCGGGAGGGTCAGTGAGCAGCATCAGCAGTAGTGTGAGGGTCAGTGACCATGATCATCAGTAATTGTGAGGATTACTGAGGACGATCAGCATTGAGTATCATCGCCAGTGACCGGGAGGGTCAGTAGGCAGGATCAGCAATGACCAGGAGGGTCAATGAGCAGGGTCAGCATTGACTGGGAGGGTCAATGATCAGGATCAGCAGTGACTGGGTGGGTCAATGAGCGGGATCAGCAGTGACCGGGAGGTCAGTGAACGGGATCAGCTTTGACCGGAAGGGTCAGTGATCCAGATAAGCAGTGACCGGGAGTATTAGTGAGCAGGATCAGCATTGACCAGGAGGTTCAGTGAGCAGGACGGGCTGTGACCGGGAGGGTCAGTGGACAGGCTGAGCAGTGACCAGGTGGGGGTCAGTGAGGAGGATCAGCAGTGACCAGGAGGGTCAGGGAGCAGGATCAGCAGTGGCCGGGAGGGTCAGTGAAGATGATCAGCAGTGACCGGGAGGGTCAGTGAGCAGGGTCAGCAGTGAACGGGAGGGTCTTTGCGCAGGCTGAGCAGTGACCAGGAGTATCATTGACCAGGATCAGCAGTGAATGGAAAGGTCAGTGAGCAGGATCAGCAGTGACTGGGAGGGTCAGTGAGCAGGATCAGCAGTGACCGGGTGCGTCAGTGTTCAGGATCAGCAGTGATGTGAGGGTTAGTGACCATGGTCAGCAGTGACTGTGAGGATCGATATTGAGTATCATCACCAGTGACCAGGAGGGTCAGGAGGACGGTCAGCAGTGACCGGGAGGGCCATTGAGCAGGATCAGCAGTGACCAGGAGGGTCATTGAGCAGGATCAGCAGTGACCAGGAAGGTCAGTGAGCAGGATCAGCAGTGATAAGGCGGGTCAATGGGCAGGCTGAGCTGTGTCCAGGAGGGTCATTTAGCAGAATCAGCAGTGACCGGGCGGGTCAGTGAGCCGGATAAACAGTAACCAGGAAGGTCAGTGACCAGATTCAACAGTGAACGGGAGGGTCAGTGGGCAGGAACAGCAGTTATAGGAGGGCCAGTGGGCACAGTCAGCAGTGACCGGGAGGATTAGTGAACATGAAAAGCAGAGACCAGATGGGTCAGTGAGCAAGATCAGCTGTGACCGGGAGGGTCAGTGAGCATAATTAGCAGTGTCCGGGAGGGTCAGTGAGCCGGATCAGCAGTAACCAGGAGTATCAGTGAGCCGGATCAGCAGTGACTGGGAAGATCAGTGGGCAGGCTGAGCTGTGACCGGGAGTGTCAGTGAGGACATTCAGCTGTGACCAGGACGGTCAGTGAAGATAATCAGCTGTGACCGGGTGGGTCAGTGAGCAGGATCAGCAGTGACCAGGAGGGTCAGTGGTCAGCATCAGCAGTGACTCGGAGGGTCAGAGAGCGGGATCAGCAGGAACCAGGAGGGACATTGAGCAGGATCAGCTGTGACATGGAGGGTCAGTGAACAGGATCAGCAGTGACAGGGATGATCAGTGGGCAGGATGAGCAGTAAACGGGAGCAGGATCAGCAGAGACCTGGAGGGTCAGAGAGGGCTATCTGCAGTGACCGCGTGGGCCAGTGAACAGGATCAGCAGTGACCAGGAGGGTCAATGGGCTGGCTGAGCTGTGACCGGGAGGGTCAATGAGCAGGGACAGCAGTGATTTGACCCTCAGTGGTCAGGCTGAGCAGTGACCAGGAGTATCAGTGACCAGGATCAGCAGTGATCAGGAGGGTCAGTGGGCAGGCTGAGCTGTGAACGGGAGGGTCAGTGAGCAGGATCAGCAGTGACCAGGAGTGTCAGTGAGCAGGATCAGCAGTGGCCGGGAGGGTCAGTGAAAATGATCAGTAGTGACCGGGAGGGTCACTGAGCAGGATGAGCAGTAAATGGGAACAGGATCAGCAGAGACCTGGAGGGTCAGCAGGTGCAATCTGCAGTGACCGCGTGGGTCAGTGAACAGGATCAGTAGTGATTGGGAGGATCAGTGAGGCAAATCAGCAGTGACAAAGATGGTCAGTGTGGAGGGTCAGCAGTGGTGGGAGTGTCAATTACTAGGGCTAGCAGTGACCAGGAGGTTCAGAGGATGATCAGCAGTGAACGGCAGGGTCAGTGAGCAGGGTCAGCAGTGAACGGGAGGGTCTGTGGGCAGGCTGATCAGTGACCGGGAGTATCATTGACCAAGATCAACAGTGAATGGAAAGTCAGTGAGCAGGATCAGCAGTGACCGGGAGGGTCAGTGAACAGGATTAGCAGTAACCGGGAGTATCATTGACCAGGATCAACAGTGAATGGAAAGTCAGTGAGCAGGATCAGCAGTGACCGGGAGGGTCAGTGAACAGGATCAGCAGTGACCGGGAGGTTCTGTGAGGCAAATTAGCAGTGACCGGGATGGTCAGTGAGCAGCGTCATCAGTGATTGGAGGGTCAGTGGGCAGGCTGAGCAGTGACCGGGAGGGTCAGTGAGATGAACCAGCAGTGACCGGGAGGGTCAATGGGCAGGATCAGCAGTGACCAGAAGGGTCAGTGATCAGGATCAGCAGTGACCGGGTTTGGTCAATGAGTGGGATCAGCAGTGACCGGGAGCTCAGTGAGCGGGATCTGCTTTGACCGGGAGGTTCAGTGGGCAGGATCAGCAGTGACCGGGAGGGTCTGTGAAGCAAATTAGCAGTGACTGCGATGGTCAGTAAGGATGGTCAGAAGTGATGGGAGGCTCAGTGGGCAGGCTGAGCTGCTATCGAGTGGGTCAGTGAGGACATTCAGCAGTGACCAGGATGGTCAGTGAAGATAATCAGCAGTGACCGGAAGGGTCAGTGATCCAGGTAAGTGGTGGGTGGGAGTATTATTGAACAGGATTATCAGTGACCAGGAGGTTCAGTGAGCAGGATCAGCTGTGACCGGGAAGCTCAGTGGGCAGTGACCGGTGTGGGGTCAGTGAGCAGGATGAGCAGTGACCAGGAGGGTCAGTGAAGACATTCAGCAGTGACTAGGAAGGTCAGTGAGCAGGATCAGCAGTGGCCCAGAGGGTCAGTAAAGACATTCAGCAGTGACTCGGAGGCTCAGTGAAGATGATCAGCAGTGACCGGGAGGGTCAGTGAGCAGGATCAGCAGTGACTGGCTGGCAGCGTCAGTGGGCAGGATCAGCAGTGACAGTAGGGTCAGTGGCCACGGTCAGCAGTGACCGGGAGGATTAGTGAACAGGAATAGCAGCGACTGGGAGGTTCTGAGGCAAATTTGCAGTGACCGGGAGGGTTAGTGAGCCGGATCAGAAGTAACCAGGAGTATCAGTGACCAGGATCAGCAGTGACTGGGAAGGTCAGTGGGCAGGCTGAGCTGTGACCGGATGGTCAGTGAGGACATTCATCAGTGACCGGGAGGGTCAGTGAGCAGGGTCAGCAGTGATTGGAGGCTCAGTGGGCAGGCTGAGCAGTGACCGGGAGCATCAGTGACCAGGATCAGCAGTGAAGAGGAGGGTCAGTGGGCAGGCTGAGCTGTGACCGGGAAGGTCAGTGAGCAGAATCAGCAGTGACCGGGAGGGTCAGTAAGCCGGATCAGCAGTAACCAAGAGTATCAGTTACCAGGATCAGCAGTGACCGGGTGGGGTCAGTGGGCAGGATGAGCAGTGACCGGGAGTATCAGTGGGGACATTCAGCAGTGACCAGGATGGTCAGTGAAGATGATCAGCAGTGACCGGGCGAGTCAGTGAGCAGGATCAGCTGTAAATGGGAAGGTCATTGGGCAGGCTGAGCTGTGACCGGGAGGGTGAGTGGGGACATTCAGCAGCGACCACATCGGTCAGTGAAGATGATCAGCAGTGACCGGGCGAGTCAGTGAGCAGGATCAGCAGTGACCAGGAGGGTCTGTGAGCAGGATCAGCAGTGGCCGGAAAGGTCAGTGAAGACATTCAGCAGTGGCCAGGAGGGTCAGTGGGCAGGCTGAGCAGTGACCGGCAGTATCAGTGAACAGGTCAGCAGTGACCGGGAGGGTCTGTGAGGCAAATTCATAGTGACTGGGATGGTCAGTGAGCAGGGTCAGCAGTGATTGGAGGCTCAGTGAACAGCATCAGCAGTGACTGAGAGGGTCTGTGAGGCAAATTAGCAGTGGCCGGTATGGTCAATGAGCATGATCAGCAGTGACTGGAGGCTCAGTGGGCAGGCTGAGCAGTGACCGGGGGTATCAGTGACCAGGATCAGCAGTGACCAGGAGGGTCAATGGGCTGGCTGAGCTGTGACCGGGAGGGTCAGTGAGCAAGGACAGCAGTGATTTGACGCTCAGTGGTCAGGCTGAGCAGTGACCGGGAGTATCAGTGACCAGGATCAGCAGTGATCAGGAGGGTCAGTGGGCAGGCTGAGCTGTGAACAGGACGGTCAGTGAGCAGGATCAGCAGTGACCAGGAGTGTCAGTGAGCAGGATCAGCAGTGGCCGGGAGGGTCAGTGAAAATGATCAGTAGTGACCGGGAGGGTCACTGAGCAGGATGAGCAGTAAACGGGAACAGGATCAGCAGAGACCTGGAGGGTCAGCAGGGGCGATCTGCAGTGACCGCGTGGGTCAGTGAACAGGATCAGTAGTGATTGGGAGGATCAGTGAGGCAAATCAGCAGTGACCAGTATGGTCAGTGTGGAGGGTCAGCAGTGGTGGGAGTGTCAATTACTAGGGTTAGCACTGACCAGGAGGTTCAGTGGATGATCAGCAGTGAACGGCAGGGTCAGTGAGCAGGGTCAGCAGTGAACGGGAGGGTCTGTGGGCAGGCTGAGCAGTGACCGGGAGTATCATTGACTAAGATCAACAGTGAATGGAAAGTCAGTGAGCAGGATCAGCAGTGACCGGGAGGGTCAGTGAACAGGATCAGCAGTGACCGGGAGGTTCTGTGAGGCAAATTAGCAGTGACCGGGATGGTCAGTGAGCAGCGTCATCAGTGATTGGAGGGTCAGTGGGCAGGCTGAGCAGTGACCGGGAGGGTCAGTGAGCTGAACCAGCAGTGACCGGGAGCTCAGTGAGGGGGATCAGCTTTGACCAGGAGGTTCAGTGGGCAGGATCAGCAGTGACCGGGAGGGTCAGTGAGCAGCATCAGCAGTAGTGTGAGGGTCAGTGACCATGATCATCAGTAATTGTGAGGATTACTGAGGACGATCAGCATTGAGTATCATCGCCAGTGACCGGGAGGGTCAGTAGGCAGGATCAGCAATGACCAGGAGGGTCAATGAGCAGGGTCAGCATTGACTGGGAGGGTCAATGATCAGGATCAGCAGTGACTGGGTGGGTCAATGAGCGGGATCAGCAGTGACCGGGAGGTCAGTGAGCGGGATCAGCTTTGACCGGAAGGGTCAGTGATCCAGATAAGCAGTGACCGGGAGTATTAGTGAGCAGGATCAGCATTGACCAGGAGGTTCAGTGAGCAGGACGGGCTGTGACCGGGAGGGTCAGTGGACAGGCTGAGCAGTGACCAAGTGGGGGTCAGTGAGCAGGATCAGCAGTGGCCGGGAGGGTCAGTGAAGATGATCAGCAGTGACCGGGAGGGTCAGTGAGCAGGGTCAGCAGTGAACGGGAGGGTCTTTGCGCAGGCTGAGCAGTGACCGGGAGTATCATTGACCAGGATCAGCAGTGAATGGAAAGGTCAGTGAGCAGGATCAGCAGTGACCGGGAGGGTCAGTGAGCAGGATCAGCAGTGACCGGGTGCGTCAGTGTTCAGGATCAGCAGTGATGTAAGGGTTAGTGACCATGGTCAGCAGTGACTGTGAGGATCGGTATTGAGTATCATTACCAGTGACCAGGAAGGTCAGGAGGACGATCAGCAGTGACCGGGAGGGCCATTGAGCAGGATCAGCAGTGACCAGGAGGGTCATTGAGCAGGATCAGCAGTGACCAGGAAGGTCAGTGAGCAGGATCAGCAGTGGCCCAGAGGGTCAGTGAGCCAGATCAGCAGTAACCAGGAGTATCAGGGACTAGGATTAGCAGTGACCGGGAGGGTCTGTGGGCAGGATCAGTCGTGACCAGGAGGGTCAGTGAGCAGGATCAGCAGTGACCGGGAGGGTCAGTGATCAGGATCAGCATTCATGTGAGGGTCAGTGACCATGGTCAGCAGTGACTGTGAGGATCACTGATGACGATCAGCATTGAGAATCATCACCAGTGACCGGGAGGGTCAGCAGGATGATCAGCAGTGACCAGGAGGGTCAGTGACCAGATTCAGCAGTGACCGGGACGGTAAATGGGCAGGGACAGCATTGACTAGGACGGTCAGTGATCAGGATCAGCAGTGACTGGGCGGTGTCAATGAGCAGGATTAGCAGTGACCAGGAGGGTCAGTGAGCAGGCTGAGCTGTGACTGGAAGGGTCAGTCAGCAGAATCAGCAGTGACCGGGAGGGTCAATGGGCAGGATCAGCAGTGACCAGAATGGTCAGTGATCAGGATCAGCAGTGACCGGGTTTGGTCAATGAGTGGGATCAGCAGTGACCGGGAGCTCAGTGAGCGGGATCAGCTTTGACCAGGAGGTTCAGTGGGCAGGATCAGCAGTGACCGGGGGGTCAGTGAGCCAGATCAGCAGTAACCAGGAGTATCAGTGACCAGGATCATCAGTGACCAGGAGGGTCAGTGGACAGGCTGAGCAGTAACCAGGAATATCAGTGAAGACATTCAGCAGTGACCAAGATGGTCAGTGAAGATGATCCGCAGTGACCGGGTGAGTCAGTGGGCAGGATCAGCAGCGACCAGGAGGCTCTGTGAGCAGGGTCAGCAGTGACGGGGGATGGTCAGTGGGCAGGATGAGCAGTAAGCGGGAACAGGATCAGCAGAGACTTGGAGGGTTAGCAGGGCCGATCTGCAGTGACCCCGTAGTTCAGTGAACCGGATCAGCAGTGACCGGGGGGAATCAGTGATCAGGATCAGCAGTGATCAGGTGGGTCAATGGGCAGGCTGAGCTGTGACCAGGAGTGTCAGTGAAGACATTCAGCAGTGACCAGGACGGTTAGTGAAGATGATCAGCAGTGACCGGGTGGGTCAGTGAGCAGGATCAGCAGTGACTCGGAGGGTCAGTGAAGACATTCAGCAGTGACCAGGAGTGTCAGAGAGCAGGATCAGCAGTGACTGGGTGGGTCAGTGAGCAGGATCAGCAGTGACCGGGAGGGTCAGTGAACAGGATCAGCAGTGACAGGGATGATCAGTAGGTAGGATGAGCAGTAAATCTGAGCAGGATCAGCAGAGACCTGGAGGATCAGAGAGGGCGATCTGCAGTGACCGCGTGGGCCAGTGAACAGGATCAGCAGTGACCGGGGGGATTAGTGAGGCAAATCATCATTGATCGGGATGCTGAGTGTGGAGGGTCAGCGGTGACGGGAGGGTCAGTAAATAGGGTCAGCAGTGACCGGGAGGGTCAGTGAGAAGGATCAGCAGTGGCCGGGAGGGTCAGTGATCAGGATCAGCCGTGATGTGAGCTTCAGTGACCATGGTCAGCAGTGACTGTGAGGATCCCTGAGGACAACCAGCATTGAGTATCATCACAATGACCAGGAGTGTCAGGATGACGATCAGCAGTGACCAGGAGGGTCAGTAATCAGATTCAGCAGTGGCCGGGAGGGTCAGTGAAGACATTCAGCAGTGACCAGGAGGGTCAGTGAAGACATTCAGCAGTGACCAGGACGGTCAGTGAAGATGATCCGCAGTGACCGGGTGAGTCAGTGGGCAGGATCAGCAGTGACCAGGAGGTCAGTGAGCAGGATCAGCAGTGGCCGGGAGGGTCAGTGAAGGCATTCAGCAGTGAGCAGCAGGGTCAGAGAAGACATTCAGCAGTGACCAGGAGACTCAGTGAGCAGGGTCAGCAGTGACCGGGAGAGTCAGTGAGCAGGGTCAGCAGTGACAGGGGATGTTCAGTGAGCAGGATGAGCAGTAAGCGGGAAGAGGATCAGCAGAGACTTGGAGGGTTAGCAGGGGCGATCTGCAGTGACCCCGTGGTTCAGTGAACCGGATCAGCAGTGACCGGGGGTTCAGTGATCAGGATCAGCAGTGATCAGGTGGATCAATGGGGTGGCTGAGCTGTGAACAGGAGTGTCAGTGAGGACATTCAGCAGTGACCAGGATGGTCAGTGAAGATGATCAGCAGTGACCGGGTGGGTCAGTGAGCAGGATCAGCAGTGACCAGGAGGGTCAGTGGGCAGCATCAGCAGTGACTCGGAGGGTCAGTGAAGACATTCAACAGTGAGCAGCAGGGTCAGGGAAGACATTCAGCAGTGACCAGGAGACTCAGTGAGCAGGGTCAGCAGTGACCAGGAGGCTCAGTGAGCAGGGTCAGCAGTGACGGGGGATGTTCAGTGGGCAGGATGAGCAGTAAGCGGGAAGAGGATCAGCAGAGACTTCGAGGGTTAGCAGGGGCGATCTGCAGTGACCCCGTGGCTCAGTGAACCGGATCAGCAGTGACCGGGGGGATCAGTGATCAGGATCAGCAGTGATCAGGTGGGTCAATGGGCAGGCTGAGCTGTGACCAGGAGTGTCAGTGAGGACATTCAGCAGTGACCAGGATGGTCAGTGAAGATGATCAGCAGTGACCGGGTGGGTCAGTGAGCAGGATCAGCAGTGACCAGGAGGGTCAGTGGGCAGGTTCAGGAGTGAGTGGGAGGGACATGAGCAGGATCAGCTGTGACCGGGAGGGTCAGTGAGCAGGTTCAGCAGTGACCGGGAGAGACATTGAGCAGGATCAGCTGTGACAGGGAGGGTCAGTGAACGGGATCAGCAGTGACCGGGATGATCAGTGGGCAGGATGAGCAGTAAACAGGAGCAGGATCAGCAGAGACCTGGAGGGTTAGAGAGGGCGATCTGCAGTGACCGCGTGGGCCAGTGAACAGGATCAGAAGTGACCGGGGGGATTAGTGAGGCAAATCAGCAGTGAACGGGGTGGACAGTGTGAGGGTCAGCGGTGATGGGATGATCAGTGATCAGGATCAGCAGTGACCGGGAGGGTCAATGAGCAGGATCAGCAGTGACTGGGAAGTTCAGTGGGCAGGCTGAACTGTGACCGGGAGGGTCAGTGAGGATATTCAGCAGTGACCAGGATGGTCAGTGAAGATGATCAGCAGTGACCAGGAGGGTCAGTGAGCTGGATCAGCAGTGAACGGGAGGATCTGTAGGCAGGCTGGGCAGTGACCGGGAGTGTCATTGACCAGAATCAGCAGTGAATGGAAAGGTCAGTGAGTAGGATCTGCAGTGACCGGGAGGGCCAGTGAACAGGATCAGCAGTGACCGGGAGGGTAAGTGTGGCAAAATGGAAATGACCGGGAGGGTCAGTGAGCAGGGTCAGCAGTGACCGGAAGCTCAGTGGTCAGGCTGAGCAGTGACCGGGAGTATCAGTTTTCAGGATCAGCAGTGATCAGGAGGATCAATATGCAGGCTGAGCTGTGACCGGGAGGGTCAGTGAGCAGAATCAGCGGTGTCTGGGAGGGTCAGTGAGCCAGACCAGCAGTAACCAGGAGTATCAGTGACCATGATCAGCAGTGACTGGGAAGGTCAGTCGGCAGGCTGAGCCGTGACCGTGTGGGTCAGTGAGCACATTCAGCAGTGACCAGGACGGTCAGTGAGGATGATCAGCAGTGACCGGGTGGGTCAGTGAGCAGGATCAGCATTGACCAGGAGGGTTATTGAGCAGGATCAGCAGTGACCGGGAGGGTCAGTGAAGACATTCAGCAATGACCAGGATGGTCAGTGAGCAGGGTCATATGTGACCGGGAGGGTAAGTCAACAAGCTCAGCAGTGAGCAGAAGGGTCAGTGAAGACATTCAGCAGTGACCAGGAGGCACCGAGAGCAGGGTCAGCAGTGACGGGGGATGGTCAGTGGGCAGGATGAGCAGTAAGGGGGAACAGGATCAGCAGAGACTTGGAGGGTTAGCCGGGGTGATCTGCAGTGACCACATGGTTCAGTGAACAGGATCAGCAGTGATTGGGAGAATCAGTGAGGCAAATCAGCAGTGACCTGAGTAGTCAGTGTGGAGGGTCAGCAATGATGGGATGGTCAGTAATCAGGATCAGCAGTGACCGGGAGGGTCAATGAGCAGAATCAGCAGTGACCGGGAGTGTCAGGGTTCAGGATCAGCAGTGATGTCAGGGTTAGTGACCATGGTCACAAGTGACTGTGAGGATCAGTATTGAGTATCATCACCAGTGGCCAGGAGGGTCAGGAGGACGATCAGCAATGACCAGGAGGGTCAGTGACCAGATTCAGCAGTGACCGGGAGGGTCATTGAGCAGGATCAGCAGTGACCAGGAAGGTCAGTGAGCAGGATCAGCAGTGGCCCAGAGGGTCACTGAAGACATTCAGCAGTGACCGGGAGGGTCAGTGAGCAGGGATAGGAGGGCCAGTGGCCACGGTCAGCAGTGACCAGGAGGATTAGTGAACAGGAACAGCAGCCACCAGGTGGTTCAGTGTGCAGGATCAGCAGTGACCGGGAGGGTCAGTGTGGCAAATTAGCAGTGACCGGGAGGGTCAGTGAGCAGGGTCAGCAGTGACCGGAAGCTCAGTGGTCAGGCTGAGCAGTGACCGGGAGTATCAGTTATCAGGATCAGCAGTGATCAGGAGGATCAATGTGCAGGCTGAGCTGTGACCGGGAGGGTCAGTGAGCAGAATCAGCAGCGTCCAGGAGGGTCAGTGAGCCGGATAAGCAGTAACAAGGAGTATCAGTGACCAGGATCGGCAGTGACTGGGAAGGTCAGTGGGCAGGCTGAGCTGTGACCGGGTGAGTCAGTGAGGACATTCAGCAGTGACCA
Organism: Carcharodon carcharias; assembly: GCF_017639515.1. NCBI lineage: Eukaryota > Metazoa > Chordata > Chondrichthyes > Lamniformes > Lamnidae > Carcharodon > Carcharodon carcharias. Next base: position 59,848,602 of record NC_054475.1, on the reverse strand, counting down.
GGACGGTCAGTGAAGATGATCAGCAGTGACTGGGTGGGTCAGTGGGCAGGATCAGCAGTGACCAGGAGGGTCAGTGGGCAGGATCAGCTGTGACTCGGAGGGTCAGTGAAGACATTCAGCAGTGACCGGGAGGGTTAGAGAGCAGAATCAGCAGTGAGCGGGTGGGTCGGTGAGCAGGATCAGCGGTGACCGGGAGGGACATTAAGCAGGATGAGCAGTAAACGGGAACAGGATCAGCAGAGACCTGGAGGGTCAGAGAGGGCTATCTGCAGTGACCGCGTGGGTCAGTGAACAGGGTCAGCAGTGACTGGGACGAAAAGTGAGGCAAATCAGCAGTGACTGAGATGCTGAGTGTGGAGGGTCAGCGGTGACAGGAGGGTCAGTAAATAGGGTCAGCAGTGACCGGGAGGGTCAGTGAGAAGGATCAGCAGTGATCAGGTGGGTCAATGGGCAGGCTGAGCTGTGACCAGGAGTGTCAGTGAAGACATTCAGCAGTGACCAGGACAGTCAGTGAAGATGATCAGCAGTGACCGGGTGGGTCAGTGAGCAGGATCAGCCGTGACCAGGAGGGTCAGTGAGCAGGATCACCAGTGGCCGGGAGGGACATTGAGCAGGATCAGCTGTGACCAGGAGGGTCAGTGAACAGGATCGGCAATGACAGGGATGATCAGTAGGCAGGATGAGCAGTAAATGAGAGCAGGATCAGCAGAGACCTGGAGGATCAGAGGGGGCGATCTGCAGTGACCGCGTGGGCCAGTGAACAGGATCAGCAGTGACCGGGGGGATTAGTGAGGCAAATCATCATTGACCAGGATGCTGAGTGTGGAGGGTCAGCGGTGACAGGAGGGTCAGTAAACAGGGTCAGCAGTGACCGGGAGGGTCAGTGAGCAGGATCAGCAGTGGCCGGGAGGGTCAGTGATCAGGATCAGCAGTGATGTGAGCTTCAGTGACCATGGTCAGCAGTGACTGTGAGGATCCGTGAGGACAACCAGCATTGAGTATCAGCACAATGACCAGGAGGGTCAGGAGGACGATCAGCAGTGACCAGAAGGGTCAGTAACCAGATTCAGCAGTGGCCGGGAGGGTCAGTGAAGACATTCAGCAGTGACCAGGAGGGTCAGTGAAGACATTCAGCAGTGACCAGGACGGTCAGTGAAAATGATCCGCAGTGACCGGGTGAGTCAGTGGGCAGGATCAGCAGTGACCAGGATCAGTAGTGGCCGGGAGGGTCAGTGAAGACATTCAGCAGTGAGCAGCAGGGTCAGGGAAGACATTCAGCAGTGACCAGGAGGCTCAGTGAGCAGGGTCAGCAGTGACCGGGAGGGTCAGTGAGCAGGGTCGGCAGTAACGGGGGATGTTCAGTGGGCAGGATGAGCAGTAAACGGGAATAGGATCAGCAGAGACTTGGAGGGTTAGCAGGGTCGATCTGCAGTGACCCCGTGGTTCAGTGAACCGGATCAGCAGTGACCAGGGGGATCAGTGATCAGGATCGTCAGTGATCAGGCGGGTCAATGGGCAGGCTGAGCTGTGACCAGGAGTGTCAGTGAGGACATTCAGCAGTGACCAGGATGGTCAGTGAGCAGGACCAGCAGTGACCAGGAGGGTCAGTGGGCAGCATCAGCAGTGACTCGGAGGGTCAGTGAAGACATTCAGCAGTGACCGGGAGTGTCAGAGAGCGGGATCAGCAGTGAGCGGGTGGGTCAGTGAACAGGTTCAGGAGTGACCAGGAGGGACATTGAGCAGGATCAGCTGTGACCGGGAGGGTCAGTGAGCAGGTTCAGCAGTGACCGGGAGGGACATTGAGCAGGATCAGCTGTGACCGGGAGGGTCAGTGAACAGGATCAGCTGTGACCGGGAGGGTCAGTGAACAGGATCAGCAGTGACAGGGATGATCAGTGGGCAGGATGAGCAGTAAACAGGAGCACGATCATCAGAGACCTGGAGGGTTAGAGAGGGCAATCTGCAGTGACCGCGTGGGCCAGTGAACAGGATCAGCAGAGACCGGGGGGATTAGTGAGGCAAATCAGCACTGAACGGGGTGGACAGTGTGAGGGTCAGCGGTGATGGGGTGGTCAGTGATCAGGATCAGCAGTGACCGGGAGGGTCAGTGAGCAGGATCAGCAGTGACTGGGAAGATCAGTGGGCAGGCTGAAGTGTGACCGGGAGAGTCAGTGAGGCTATTCAGCAGTAACCAGGAGCATCAGTGACCTGGATTAGCAGTGACTGGGAAGGTCAGTGGGCAGGCTGAGCTTTGACCGGGAGTGTCAGTAAGGACATTCAGCAGTGACCAGGACAGTCAGTGAAGATGATCAGCAGTGACCGGGTGGGTCAGTGAGCTGGATCAGCAGTGACCAGGAGGGTCAGTGGGCAGCATCAGCAGTGACTCGGAGGGTCAGAGAGCTGGATCAGCAGGAACCAGGAGGGTCAATGAGCAGGATCAGCTGTGACCGGGAGGGTCAGTGATCAGGATCAGCAGTGATCAGGCAGGTCAATGGGCAGGCTGAGCTGTGACCAGTAGTGTCAGTGAAGATGATCAGTAGTGACCGGGTGGGTCAGTGAGCAGGATCAGCAGTGACCAGGAGGGTCAGTGGGCAGCATCAGCAGTGACTCGGAGGGTCAGTGAAGACATTCAGCAGTGACTGGGAGTGTCAGAGAGCGGGATCAGCAGTGAGCGGGTGGGTCAGTGAGCAGGTTCAGAAGTGACCGGGATGGACATTGAGCAGGATCAGCTGTGACCGGGAGGGTCAGTGAGCCAGTTCAGCAGTGACCGGGAGGGACATTGAGCAGGATCAGCTTTGACCGGGAGGGTCAGTGAACAGGATCAGCTGTGACTGGGAGGGTCAGTGAACAGGATATGCAGTGACAGGGGTGATCAGTGGGCAGGATGAGCAGTAAACGGGAGCAGGATCAGCAGAGACCTGGAGGGTCAGAGAGGGCTTTCTGCAGTGACCGCGTGGGCCAGTGAACAGGATCAGCAGTGACCGGGATGATCAGTGGGCAGGATGAGCAGTAAACAGGAGCAGGATCATCAGAGACCTGGAGGGTTAGAGAGGGCAATCTGCAGTGACCACGTGGGCCAGTGAACAGGATCAGCAGAGACCGGGGGGATTAGTGAGGCAAATCAGCACTGAACGGGGTGGACAGTGTGAGGGTCAGCGGTGATGGGATGGTCAGTGATCAGGATCAGCAGTGACCGGGAGGGTCAGTGAGCAGGATCAGCAGTGACTGGGAAGATCAGTGGGCAGGCTGAAGTGTGACCGGGAGAGTCAGTGAGGCTATTCAGCAGTAACCAGGAGCATCAGTGACCTGGATCAGCAGTGACTGGGAAGGTCAGTGGGCAGGCTGAGCTTTGACCGGGAGTGTCAGTGAGGACATTCAGCAGTGACCAGGACAGTCAGTGAAGATGATCAGCAGTGACCGGGTGGGTCAGTGAGCTGGATCAGCAGTGACCAGGAGGGTCAGTGGGCAGCATCAGCAGTGACTCGGAGGGTCAGAGAGCTGGATCAGCAGGAACCAGGAGGGACATTGAGCAGGATCAGCTGTGACCGGGAGGGTCAGTAATCAGGATCAGCAGTGATCAGGCAGGTCAATGGGCAGGCTGAGCTGTGACCAGTAGTGTCAGTGAAGGTGATCAGTAGTGACCGGGTGGGTCAGTGAGCAGGATCAGCAGTGACCAGGAGGGTCAGTGGGCAGCATCAGCAGTGACTCGGAGGGTCAGTGAAGACATTCAGCAGTGACTGGGAGTGTCAGAGAGCGGGATCAGCAGTGAGCGGGTGGGTCAGTGAGCAGGTTCAGGAGTGACCGGGATGGACATTGAGCAGGATCAGCTGTGACCGGGAGGGTCAGTGAGCCAGTTCAGCAGTGACCGGGAAGGACATTGAGCAGGATCAGCTTTGACCGGGAGGGTCAGTGAACAGGATCAGCTGTGACCGGGAGGGTCAGTGAACAGGATCAGCAGTGACAGGGGTGATCAGTGGGCAGGATGAGCAGTAAACGGGAGCAGGATCAGCAGAGACCTGGAGGATCAGAGAGGGCTATCTGCAGTGAACGGGGTGGACAGTGTGAGGGTCAGCGGTGATGGGATGGTCAGTGAGCAGGATCAGCAGTGACCGGGAGGGTCAGTGAGCAGTATCAGCAGTGACTGCGAAGATTAGTGGGCAGGCTGAACTGTGACCGGGAGGGTCAGTGAGGATATTCAGCAGTAACCAGGAGCATCAGTGACCTGGATCAGCAGTGACTGAGAAGGTCAGTGGGCAGGCTGAGCTTTGACTGGGAGTGTCTGTGAGGACATTCAGCAGTGACCAGGACGGTCAGTGAAGATGATCAGCAGTGACCAGGAGGGTCAGTGGGCAGCATCAGCAGTGACACGGAGGGTCAGAGAGCTGGATCAGCAGTGACTGGGTGGGTCAGTGAGCAGGATCAGCAGGTACCAGGAGCGACATTGAGCAGGATCAGCTGTGACCGGGAGGGTCAGTGAACAGGATCAGCAGTGACAGAGATGATCAGTGAGCAGGATGAGCAGTAAACAGGAACATGATCAGCAGAGACCTGGAGGGTCAGAGAGGGCTATCTGCAGTGACCGAGTGGGCCAGTGAACTGGATCAGCATTGACTGGGATGCTGAATGTGGAGGGTCAGCGGTGACAGGAGGGTCAGTGAACAGGGTCAGCAGTGACCGGGGGGATCAGTGATCAGGATCAGCAGTGATCAGGCGTGTCAATGGGCAGGCTGAGCTGTGTCTGGGAGGGTCAGTTAGCAGAATCAGCAGTGACCAGGTGGGTCAGTGAGCCGGATCAACAGTAACCAGGAAGGTCAGTGACCAGATCTAACAGTGAACATGAGGGTCCGTGGGCAGGAACAGCAGTGATAGGAGGGTCAGTGGCCACGGTCAGCAGTGACCGAGAGGATTAGTGAACAGGAACAGCAGCAACCAGGTGGGTCAGTGAGCAGGATCAGCAGTGACCGGGAGGGTCAGTGAGCAGAATCAGCAGTGTCCGGGAAGGTCAGTGAGCCGGATCAGCAGTAACCAGGAGCATCAGTGACCAGGATCAGCAGTGACTGGGAAGGTCAGTGGGCAGGCTGAGCTGTGACTGGGAGTGTCAGTGAGGACATTCAGCAGTGACCAGGACGGTCAGTGAAGATGATCAGCAATGACCAGGAGGGTCAGTGGGCAGCATCAGCAATGATTCGGAGGGTCAGTGAAGACATTCAGCAGTGACCGGGAGTGCCAGAGAGCGGGATCAGCAGGGACCGGGTGGGTCAGTGTGCAGGATCAGCAGTGACCAGGAGGGTCAGTGGGCAGCATCAGCAGTGACTCGTACGGTCAGTGAAGACATTCAGCAGTGACCGGGAGGGTCAGAGAACGGGATCAGCAGGGACCGGGTGGGTCAGTGAGCAGGATCAGCAGTGATGTGAAGTTCAGTGACCATGGTCAGCAGTAACTGTGAGGATCACTGAGGACGATCAGCATTGAGTATCATCACCAGTGACCAGGAGGGTCAGGAGGACGATCAGCAGTGACCAGGAGGGTCAGTAACCAGATTCAGCACTGACCGGGAGGGTCAGTGGGCAGGATCAGCCGTGACCAGGAGGGTCAGTGAAGATATTCAGCAGTGACCAGGAGGCTCAGTGAGCAGGGTCAGCAGTGACCGGGAGGGTCAGTGAGCAGGGCCAGCATAGACGGGGATGGTCAGTGGGCAGGATAAGCAGTAAACGGGACCAGGATCAGCAGAGACTTGGAGGGTTAGCAGGGGCAATCTGCAATGACCGTGTGGTTCAGTGAACAGGATCAGTAGTGAGCGGGGAGATCAGTGAGGCAAACCAGCAGTGAACGGGGTGGTCAGTGTGGAGGGTTAGCAGTGCTGGGATGGTCAGTGATCAGGATCAGCAGTGACCAAGAGGGTCAGTGAGCAGGATCAGCAGTGACCGGGAGGGTCAGTGATCAGGATCAGCAGTGACCGGGAGGGTCAGTGATCAGGATCAGCAATGATAAGCGGGTCAATGGGCAGGCTGAGCTATGTCCAGGAGGGTCATTTAGCAGAATCAGCAGTGACCGGGCGGGTCAGTGAGACAGATCAACAGTAACCAGGAAGGTCATTGACCAGATTCAACAGTGAACGGGAGGGTCAGTGGGCAGGAACAGCAGTTATAGGAGGGCCAGTGGCCACGGTCAGGAATGACCGGGAGGATTAGTGAACATGAAAAGCAGAGACCAGATGGGTCAGTGAGCAAGATCAGCAGTGACCGGGAGGGTCAGTGAGCAGAATCAGCAGTGACCGGGAGGGTCAGTGAGCCGGATCAGCAGTAACCAGGAGTATCAGTGACCAGGATCAGCAGTGACCGGGAGAGTCAGTGGGCAGGATCAGTCGTGACCAGGAGGGTCAGTGAGCAGGTCAGGATGACGATCAGCAGTGACCAGGAGGGTCAGTAACCAGATTCAGCAGTGGCCGGGAGGGTCAGTGAAGACATTCAGCAGTGACCAGGAGGGTCAGTGAAGACATTCAGCAGTGACCAGGACGGTCAGTGAAGATGATCCGCAGTGAACGGCTGAGTCAGTGGGCAGGATCAGAAGTGACCAGGAGGTCAGTGAGCAGGATCAGCAGTGGCCGGGAGGGTCAGTGAAGACATTCAGCAGTGAGCAGCAGGGTCAGGGAAGACATTCAGCAGTGACCAGGAGGCTCAGTGAGCAGGGTCAGCAGTGACCGGGAGGGTCAGTGAGCAGGGTCGGCAGTAACGGGGGATGTTCAGTGGGCAGGATGAGCAGTAAACGGGAATAGGATCAGCAGAGACTTGGAGGGTTAGCAGGGTCGATCTGCAGTGACCCCGTGGTTCAGTGAACCGGATCAGCAGTGACCGGGGGGATCAGTGATCAGGATCAGCAGTGATTAGGCGGGTCAATGGGGAGGCTGAGCTGTGAACAGGAGTGTCAGTGAGGACATTCAGCAGTGACCAGGATGGTCAGTGAAGATGATCAGCAGTGACCGGGTGGGTCAGTGAGCAGGATCAGCAGTGACCAGGAGGGTCAGTGGGCAGCATCAGCAGTGACTCGGAGGGTCAGTGAAGACATTCAGCAGTGACTGGGAGTGTCAGAGAGCGGGATCAGCAGTGAGCGGGTGGGTGAGTGAGCAGGTTCAGGAGTGAGCGGGAGGGACATTGAGCAGGATCAGCTGTGACCGGGAGGGTCAGTGAGCAGGTTCATCAGTGACCGGGAGGGACATTGAGCAGGATCAGCTGTGACAGGGAGGGTCAGTGAACAGGAACAGCTGTGACCGGGAGGGTCAGTGAACAGGATCAGCAGTGACAGGGATGATCAGTGGGCAGGATGAGCAGTAAATGGGAGCAGGATCAGCAGAGACCTGGAGGGTCAGAGAGGGCTATCTGCATTGACCGCGTGGGCCAGTGAACAGGATCAGCAGTGACCGGGATGATCAGTGGGCAGGATGAGCTGTAAACAGGAGCAGGATCAGCAGAGACCTAGAGGGCTAGAGAGGGCGATCTGCAGTGACCGCGTGGGCCAGTGAACAGGATCAGCAGTGACCGGGGGGATTAGTGAGGCAAATCAGCATTGACCAGGATGCTAAGTGTGGAGGGTCAGCGGTGATGGGAGGGTGAGTAAATAGGGTCAGCAGTGACCGGGAGGGTCAGTGAGAAGGATCAGCAGTGGCCGGGAGGGTCAGTGATCAGGATCAGCAGTGATGTGGGCTTCAGTGACCATGGTCAGCCGTGACTGTGAGGATCCGTGAGGACAACCAGCATTGAGTATCATCACAATGACCAGGAGGGTCAGGAGGACGATCAGCAGTGACCAGGAGGGTCAGTGAAGACGTTCAGCAGTGACCGGGAGGGACATTGAGCAGGATTAGCTGTGACCAGGAGGGTCAGTGAACAGGATCAGCAGTTACAGGGATGGTCAGTGGGCAGGATGAGCAGTAAACGGGAACAGGATCAGCAGAGACCTGGAGGGTTAGCAGGGGCGATCTGCAGTGACCGCGTGGTTCAGTGAACAGGATCAGCAGTGACCGGGGGGATCAGTGAAGCAAATCAGCAGTGAACGGGGTGGACAGTGTGAGGGTCAGCGGTGATGGGATGGTCAGTGATCAGGATCAGCAGTGACCGGGAAGATAAGTGGGCAGGCTGAACTGTGACCGGGAGGGTCAGTGAGGATATTCAGCAGTGACCACGACGGTCAGTGAAGATGATCAGCAGTGACTGGGTGGGTCAGTGAGCAGGATCAGCAGTGACCAGGAGGTTCAGTGGGCAGCATCAGCGGTGACTCAGAGCATCAGAGAGGTGGATCAGCAGTGACCGGGTGGGTCAGTGAGCAGGATTAGCAGGAACCAGAAGGGACATTGAGCAGGATCAGCTGTGACCGGAGGGTCAGTGAACAGGATCAGCAGTGACCGGGAGGGTCAGTGAGCAGAATCAGCTGTGTCCGGGACGGTCAGTGAGCCGGATCAGCAGTAACCAGGAGCATCAGTGACCTGGATCAGCAATGACTGGGAAGGTCAGTGGGCAGGCTGAGCTTTGACCGGGAGTGTCAGTGAGGACATTCAGCAGTGACCAGGACGGTCAGTGAAGATGATCAGCAGTGACCAGGAGGGTCAGTGGGCAGCATCAGCAGTGACTCGGAGGGTCAGAGAGCTGGATCAGCAGTGACTGGGTGGGTCAGTGAGCGGGATCAGCAGGAACCAGGAGGGACATTGAGCAGGATCAGCTGTGACCGGGAGGGTCAGTGAACAGGATCAGCAGTGACAGGGATGATCAGTGGGCAGGATGAGCAGTAAACAGGAACATGATCAGCAGAGACCTCATCAGAGAGGGCTATCTGCAGTGACCGCGTGGGCCAGTGAACTGGATCAGCAGTGACCGGGGGGATTAGTGAGGCAAATCAGCATTGACTGGGATGCTGAATGTGAAGGATCAGCGGTGAAGGGAGGGTCAGTAAACAGAGTCAGCTGTGACCGGGAAGGTCAGTGAGAAGGATCAGCAGTGACCGGGAGGGTCAATGATCAGGATCAGCAGTGATGTGAGGGTCAGTGACCATGGTCAGCAGTGACTGTGAGGATCACTGAGGACGACCAGCATTGAGTATCAGCACCACTGACTAGGAGGGTCAGGTGGACAATCAGCAGTGACCAGGAGGGTCAGTAACCAGATTCAGCAGTGGCAGGGAGGGTCAGTGAAGACATTCAGCAGTGACCAGGAGGCTCAGTGAGCAGGGTCAGCGGTGACCGGGAGGGTCAGTGAGCAGGGTCAGCAGTGACGGGGGATGATCAGTGGGCAGGATGAGCAGTAAACGGGAACAGGATCAGCAGAGACTTGTAGGGTTAGCAGGGGCGATCTGCAGTGACCCCGTGGTTCAGTGAACCGGATCAGCAGTAACCGGGGGGATCAGTGATCAGAATCAGCAGTGATCACGCGTGTCAATGGGCAGGCTGCGCTGTGTCCGGGAGGATCAGTGGGGACATTCAGCAGTGACCAGGATGGTCAGTGAAGATGATCAGCAGTGACCGGGTGGGTCAGTGAGCATGATCAGCAGTGACCAAGAGGGTCTGTGGGTAGCATCAGCAGTGACTCGGAGTGTCAATGAATACATTCTGTAGTGACCAGGAGGGTCAGAGAGCGGGATCAGCAGTGACCAGGAGGGTCAGTGAAGACGTTCAGCAGTGACCGGGAGGGACATTGAGCAGGATTAGCTGTGACCGGGAGGGTCAGTGAACAGCATCAGCAGTGACAAGGATGATCAGTGGGCAGGATGAGCAGTAAACGGGAACAGGATCAGCAGAGACCTGGAGGGTTAGCAGGGGCGATCTGCAGTGACCGCGTGGTTCAGTGAACAGGATCAGCAGTGACTGGGGGGATCAGTGAGGCAAATCAGCAGTGAACGGGGTGGACAGTGTGAGGGTCAGCGGTGATGGGATGGTCAGTGATCAGGATCAGCAGTGACCGGGAAGATCAGTGGGCAGGCTGAACTGTGACCGGGAGGGTCAGTGAGGATATTCAGCAGTGACCACGACGGTCAGTGAAGATGATCAGCAGTGACTGGGTGGGTCAGTGAGCAGGATCAGCAGTGACCAGGAGGTTCAGTGGGCAGCATCAGCGGTGACTCAGAGCATCAGAGAGGTGGATCAGCAGTGACCGGGTGGGTCAGTGAGCAGGATTAGCATGAACCAGAAGGGACATTGAGCAGGATCAGCTGTGACCGGAGGGTCAGTGAACAGGCTGAGCTTTGACCGGGAGTGTCAGTGAGGACATTCAGCAGTGACCAGGATGGTCAGTGAAGATGATCAGCAGTGACCGGGTGGGTCAGTGAGCTGGATCAGCAGTGACCAGGAGGGTCAGTGGGCAGCATCAGCAGTGACTCGGAGGGTCAGAGAGCTGGATCGGCAGTGACTGGGTGGGTCAGTGAGCGGGATCAGCAGGAACCAGGAGGGACATTGAGCAGGATCAGCTGTGACCGGGAGGGTCAGTGAACAGGATCAGCAGTGACAGGGATGATCAGTGGGCAGGATGAGCAGTAAACAGGAACATGATTAGCAGAGACCTCATCAGAGAGGGCTATCTGCAGTGACCGCGTGGGCCAGTGAACTGGATCAGCAGTGACCGGGGGGATTAGTGAGGCAAATCAGCATTGACTGGGATGCTGAATGTGAAGGATCAGCGGTGAAGGGAGGGTCAGTAAACAGAGTCAGCAGTGACCGGGAAGGTCAGTGAGAAGGATCAGCAGTGACCGGGAGGGTCAATGATCAGGATCAGCAGTGATGTGAGGGTCAGTGACCATGGTCAGCAGTGACTGTGAGGATCACTGAGGACGACCAGCATTGAGTATCAGCACCACTGACTAGGAGGGTCAGGAGGACAATCAGCAGTGACCAGGAGGGTCAGTAACCAGATTCAGCAGTGGCAGGGAGGGTCAGTGAAGACATTCAGCAGTGACCAGGAGGCTCAGTGAGCAGGGTCAGCAGTGACCGGGAGGGTCAGTGAGCAGGGTCAGCAGTGACGGGGGATGATCAGTGGGCAGGATGAGCAGTAAACGGGAACAGGATCAGCAGAGACTTGTAGGGTTAGCAGGGGCGATCTGCAGTGACCCCGTGGTTCAGTGAACCGGATCAGCAGTAACCGGGGGGATCAGTGATCAGGATCAGCAGTGATCACGCGTGACAATGGGCAGGCTGCGCTGTGTCCGGGAGGATCAGTGGGGACATTCAGCAGTGACCAGGATGGTCAGTGAAGATGATCAGCAGTGACCGGGTGGGTCAGTGAGCATGATCAGCAGTGACCAAGAGGGTCTGTGGGCAGCATCAGCAGTGACTCGGAGCGTCAATGAATACATTCTCAAGTGACCAGGAGGGTCAGAGAGCGGGATCAGCAGTGACCGGGTGGGTCAGTGAGCAGGATCAGCAGTGACCGGGAGGGACATTGAGCAGGATCAGCTGTGACCGGGAGGGTCAGTGAACAGCATCAGCAGTGACAAGGATGATCAGTGGGCAGGATGAGCAGTAAACGGGAACAGGATCAGCAGAGACCTGGAGGGTTAGCAGGGGCGATCTGCAGTGACTGCGTGGTTCAGTGAACAGGATCAGCAGTGACTGGGGGGATCAGTGAGGCAAATCAGCAGTGAACGGGGTGGACAGTGTGAGGGTCAGCGGTGATGGGATGGTCAGTGATCAGAATCAGCAGTGACCGGGAAGATCAGTGGGCAGGCTGAACTGTGACCGGGAGGGTCAGTGAGGATATTCAGCAGTGACCACGACGGTCAGTGAAGATGATCAGCAGTGATTGGGTGGGTCAGTGAGCAGGATCAGCAGTGACCAGGAGGTTCAGTGGGCAGCATCAGCGGTGACTCAGAGCGTCAGAGAGCTGGATCAACAGTGACTGGGTGGGTCAGTGAGCAGGATCAGCAGGAACCAGGAGGGACATTGAGCAGGATCAGCTGTGACCGGGAGGATCAGTGAACAGGATCAGCAGTGACAGGGATGATCAGTGGGCAGGATGAGCAGTAAACAGGAACATGATTAGCAGAGACCTCATCAGAGAGGGCTATCTGCAGTGACCGCGTGGGCCAGTGAACTGGATCAGCAGTGACCGGGGGGATTAGTGAGGCAAATCAGCATTGCCCGGGATGCTGAATGTGAAGGATCAGCGGTGACGGGAGGGTCAGTAAACAGAGTCAGCAGTGACCGGGAAGGTCAGTGAGAAGGATCAGCAGTGACCGGGAGGGTCAATGATCAGGATCAGCAGTGATGTGAGGGTCAGTGACCATGGTCAGCAGTGACTGTGAGGATCACTGAGGACGACCAGCATTGAGTATCAGCACCACTGACTAGGAGGGTCAGGAGGACAATCAGCAGTGACCAGGAGGGTCAGTAACCAGATTCAGCAGTGGCAGGGAGGGTCAGTGAAGACATTCAGCAGTGACCAGGAGACTCAGTGAGCAGTAAGCGGGAAGAGGATCAGCAGAGACTTGTAGGGTTAGCAGGGGCGATCTGCAGTGACCCCGTGGTTCAGTGAACCGGATCAGCAGTAACCGGGGGGATCAGTGATCAGGATCAGCAGTGATCACGCGTGTCAATGGGCAGGCTGCGCTGTGTCCGGGAGGATCAGTGGGGACATTCAGCAGTGACCAGGATGGTCAGTGAAGATGATCAGCAGTGACCGGGTGGGTCAGTGAGCATGATCAGCAGTGACCAAGAGGTCTGTGGGCAGCATCAGCAGTGACTCTGAGCGTCAATGAATACATTCTGTAGTGACCAGGAGGGTCAGAGAGCGGGATCAGCAGTGACCGGGAGGGACATTGAACAGGATCAGCTGTGACCGGGAGGGTCAGTGAACAGCATCAGCAGTGACAAGGATGATCAGTGGACAGGATGAGCATTAAATGGGAACAGGATCAGCAGAGACTTGGAGGGTTAGCAGGGGCGATCTGCAGTGACCCCGTGGTTCAGTGAATCAGATCAGCAGTGACCGGGGGGATCAGTGAGGCAAATCAGCAGTGAACGGGGTGGTCCGTGTGAGGGTCAGCAGTAACCAGGAGTATCAGCGAACAGGATCAGCAGTGACCGGGCGGGTCAGTGGGCCGGCTGAACTGTGACCGGGAGGGTCAGTGAGGACATTCAGCAGTGACTAGGACGGTCAGTGAAGATGATCCGCAGTGACCGGGCAAGTCAGTGAGCAGGATCAGCAGTGACCAGGAGGGTCAGTGAGCAGGAACAGCTGTGACCAGGAAGGTCAGTGACCAGATTCAACAGTGAACGGGAGGGTCAGTGGGCAGGAACAGCAGTGACCAGGAGGTCAGTGAGCTGGATCAACCGTGGCCGGGATGGTCAGTGAAGAAATTCAGCAGTGACCAGGAGACTCAGTGAGCAGGGTCAGCAGTGACCGGGAAGATCAGTGGGCAGGCTGAACTGTGACCAGGAGGGTCAGTGAGGATATTCAGCAGTGACCAGGACGGTCAGTGAAGATGATCAGCAGTGACTGGGTGGGTCAGTGAGCAGGATCAGCAGTGACCAGGAGGTTCAGTGGGCAGCATCAGCGGTGACTCAGAGGGTCAGAGAGGTGGATCAGCAGTGACCGGGTGGGTCAGTGAGCAGGATCAGCAGGAACCAGAAGGGACATTGAGCAGGATCAGCAGTGACCGGGAGGGTCAGTGAACAGGATCAGCAGTGACCGGGAGGGTCAGTGAGCAGAATCAGCAGTAACCAGGAGCATCAGTGACCTGGATCAGCAGTGACTGGGAAGGTCAGTGGGCAGGCTGAGCTTTGACATGGAGTGTCAGTGAGGACATTCAGCAGTGACCAGGACGGTCAGTGAAGATGATCAGCAGTGACCGGGTGGGTCAGTGAGCAGGATCAGCAGGAACCAGAAGGGACATTGAGCAGGATCAGCTGTGACCGGGAGGGTCAATGAACAGGATCAGCAGTGACCGGGACGGTCAGTGAGCAGAATCAGCAGTGTCCGGGAGGGTCAGTGAGCCGGATCAGCAGTAACCAGGAGCATCATTGACCTGGATCAGCAGTGACTGGGAAGGTCAGTGGGCAGGCTGAGCTTTGACCGGGAGTGTCAGTGAGGACATTCAGCAGTGACCAGGACGGTCAGTGAAGATGATCAGCAGTGACCAGGAGGGTCAGTGGGCAGCATCAGCAGTGACTCGGAGGGTCAGAGAGCTGGATCAGCAGTGACTGGGTGGGTCAGTGAGCAGGATCAGCAGGAACCAGGAGGGACATTGAGCAGGATCAGCTGTGACCGGGAGGGTCAGTGAACAGGATCAGCAGTGACGGATGATCAGTGGGCAGGATGAGCAGTAAACAGGAACATGATCAGCAGAGACCTGGAGGGTCAGAGAGGGCTATCTGCAGTGACCGCGTGGGCCAGTGAACTGGATCAGCAGTGACCGGGGGGATTAGTGAGGCAAATCAGCATTGACTGGGATGCTGAATGTGGAGGATCAGCGGTGACGGGAGGTTCAGTAAACAGAGTCAGCAGTGACCGGGAAGTTCAGTGAGAAGGATCAGCAGTGACCGGGAGGGTCAGTGATCAGGATCAGCAGTGATGTGAGGGTCAGTGACCATGGTCAGCAGTGACTGTGAGGATCACTGAGGACGACCAGCATTGAGTATCAGCACCACTGACTAGGAGGGTCAGGTGGACGATCAGCAGTGACCAGGAGGGTCAGTGAGCAGGGTCAGCAGTGACCGGGAGGGTCAGTGAGCAGGGTCAGCAGTGACGGGGGTGCGGTTAGTGAGGACAATCAGCTGTGACCAGGATGGTCATTGAGCAGGATCAGCTGTGTTTGGGAGGGTAAGTGAACAAGATCAGTAGTGACCAGGAGAGTCAGTGAGCAGGATGAGCAGTAAATGTGAACAGGATCAGCAGAGACTTCGAGGGTTAGCTGGGGTGATCTGCAGTGACCGCGTGGGACAATGAACAGGATCAGCAGTGATTGGGAGGATCAGTGTGGTAAATCAGCAGTGACCGGAGTGGTCAGTGTGGAGGGTCAGCAGTGATGGAATGTTCAGTGATCAGGATCAGCAGTGTCCGGGAGGGTCCGTGAGCAGGATCCTTCGTGACCGAGAGGGTCAATGAGCAGGATCAGCAGTGACCGGGAGCGTCAGTGTTCAGGATCAGCAGTGATGTGAGGGTTAGTGACCATGGTCAGCAGTGACTGTGAGGGTCAGTATTGAGTATCATCACCAGTGACCAGGAGGGTCAGGAGGATGATCAGCAGTGACCAGGAGGGTCAGTGACCAGATTCAGCAGTGACCGGGAGGGTCATTCAGCAGGATCAGCAGTGACCAGGAGGCTCATTGAGCAGGATCAGCAGTGACCAAGAGGGTCAGTGAGCAGGATGAGCAGTGACCCTGAGGATTAGTGAACAGGAACAGCAGCGACCAGGTGGGTCAGTGAGCAAGATCAGCAATGACCGGGAGGATTAGTGAACAGGAACAGCAGTGACCGGGAGGGTCTGTGTGGCAAATTAGTAGTGACCGGGATGGTCATCGAGCAGGGTCAGCAGTGATTGGAGGCTCAGTGGGCAGGCTGAGCAGTGACCGGGGGTATCAGTGACCAGGATCAGCAGTGTTCAGGAGGGTCAGTGGGCAGGATGAGTTGTGACAGGGAGGGTCAGTGAGCAGATTCAGCAGTGACCGGGAGGGTCAGTGAGCCGGATCAGCAGTAACCAGGAGTATCAGTGACCAGGATCAGCAGTGACCGGGAGAGTCAGTGGGCAGGCTGAGCAGTAACCGGGAGTATCAGTGACCAGGATCAGCGGTGACTGGGAAGGTCAGTGGGCAGGCTGAGCTGTGACCGGGAGTGTCACTGAAGACATTCAGCAGTGACCAGGAAGGTCAGTGAGCAGGAACAGCAGTGACTGGCAGCGCCAGTGGGCAGGATCAGCAGTGATAGGAGGGTCAGTGGCCACGGTCAGCAGTGACCAGGAGGATTAGTAAACCGGAACAGCAGTGATTAGGTGGGTCAGTGAACAGGATCAGCAGTGACCGGGAGAGTCTGTGAGGCAAATTAGCAGTGACCGCGATGGTCAGTGAGGAGGGTCAGAAGTGATGGGAGGCTCAGTGGGCAGGCTGAACTGTGACTGGAAAGGTCAGTGAGCAGAATCAGCAGTGACCAGAAGGGTCAGTGAGCAGAATCAGCAGTGAGCGGGAGTGTCAGTGAGCAGGTTCAGCAGTAACCAGGAGTATCAGCGACCATGATCAGCCGTGACCGGGAGGGTCAGTGGGCAGGCTGAGCAGTGACTGGGAGTATCAGTGACCAGGATCAGCAGTGACTGGGAAGGTCAGTGGGCAGGCTGAGCAGTGACCGGGAGTATCAGTGAGCAGGATCAGCAGTGACCGGGAAGGTCAGTGGGCAGGCCGAACAGTGACCTGGAGTATCAGTGAGCAGGATCAGCAGTGACCAGGAGGGTCAGTGATCAGGATCAGCTTTGATGTGAGGGTCAGTGACCATGGTCAGCAGTGACTGTGAGGATCACTGAGGACGATCAGCATTGAGAATCATCACCAGTGACCGGGAGGGTCAGGAGGATGATCAGCAGTGACCAGGAGGGTCAGTGACCAGATTCAGCAGTGACCGGGAGGGTCAGTGGGCAGGGACAACATTGACTGGGAGGGTCAGTGATCAGGATCAGCAGTGACTGGGCGGTGTCAATGAGCAGGTTAGCAGTGACCAGGAGGGTCAGTGGGCAGGCTGAGCTGTGACCGGAAGGGTCAGTCAGCAGAATCAGCAGTGACCGGGAGGGTCAGTGAGCCAGATCAGATCAGCAGTAACCAGGACTATCAGTGACCAGGATCAGCAGTGACCGGGAGGGTCAGTGGGCAGGCTGAGCAGTAACCAGGAGTATCAGTGACCAGGATCAGCAGTGACTGGAAAGGTCTGTGGGCAGGCTGAGCAGTAATCGGGAGGGTCAGGGAAGACATTCAGCAGTGATCAGGACGGTCAGTGAACATGATCCGCAGTGACCGGGCAAGTCAGTGGGTAGGATCAGCAGTGACCAGGAGGTCAGTGAGCAGGATCAGCAGTGGCAGGGAGGGTCTGTGAAGACATTCAGCAGTGACCAGGAGGGTCGGGGAAGACATTCAGCAGTGACCAGGAGATTCAGTGAGCAGGGTCAGCAGTGACTAGGAGGTCCAGTGAGCTGGATCAACAGTGACGGGAGTGTCAGTGGGCAGGATGAGCAGTGACCGGGAGGGTCAGAGAGCAGGATCAGCAGTGATGGGGGGGCACCTAATGAGGACAATCAGCCGTGACCAGGATGGTCATTGAGCAGAACCAGCAGTGACCAGGAGGTCCCTACAACCACACCAACCCCCTCCACCTCTCTGTCTCTCTATCTCTCCGCCCCCCACACACACACCTTAAACCAGCTTATATTTCAGCTCTTTCCTGGACTCGAACTCAAGTTCTGTCGAAGGGTCATGAGGACTCGAAACGTCAACTCTTTTCTTCTCCGCCGATGCTGCCAGACCTGCTGAGTTTTTCCAGGTAATTCTGTTTTTGTATCAGTGACCAGGATCAGCAGTGACCGGGAGGGTCAGTGGGCAGGCTGAGCAATGACTGGGAGTATCAGTGACCAGGATCAGCAGTGACTGGGAAGATTAGTGGGCAGGCTGAACTGTGACCGGGAGTGTCAGTGAGGACATTCAGCAGTGACCAGGAAGGTCAGTGAGCAGGAACAGCAGTGACTTGCAGCGTCAGTGGGCAGGATCAGCAGTGATAGGAGGGTCAGTGGCCATGGTCAGCAGTGACCAGGAGGATTAGTAAACAGGCACAGCAGTGACCAGGTAGGTCAGTGAGCAGGACCAGCAGTGACCAGGCGGGTCAGTGGGCAGGATCAGCAGTGACTCAAAGGCTCAGTGAAGACATTCAACAGTGACCGGGAGGGTCAGAGAGCAGGATCAACTGTGACCGGGAGGGTCAGTGAACAGGATCAGCAGTGACCGGGATGATCAGTGGGCAGGATGAGCAGTAAACGGGAACAGGATCAGCAGAGACCTGGAGGGTCAGCGAGGGCAATCTGCAGTGATCACGTGGGCCAGTGAACAGGATCAGCAGTGACCAGGGGGATCAATGAGGCAAATCTGCAGTGACAGGGATGCCGAGTGCGGAGGGTCAGCAATGACGGGAGGGTCAGTAACCAGAGTCAGCAGTGACCAGGAGTATCAGTGACCAGGATCAGTAGTGACCAGGAGGTTCAGTGGGCAGGCTGAGCTGTGACCGGGAAGATCAGGGAACAGAATCAGCAGTGACCGGGAGGGTCAGTGAGCAGGATCAACAGTGACCGGGAGGGTCAGTGAGCAGGATCAGCAGTAACCAGGAATATCAGTGACCAGGATCAACAGTGACTGGGAAGGTCAGTGGGCACGCTGAGCTGTGACCGGCAGGGTCAGTGAGGACAATTAGCAGTGACCGGGAGAGTCAGCGAGCAGGATCAGCAGAGATGGGATGGTCAGTGACCACGGTCAGTAGCGACCGGGAGGATCAGTAAACAGGAACAGCAGTGACCAGGAGGGTCATTGAGGAGGATCAACAGTGGCCGGGAGGGTCAGTGCACACGATCAGCAGCAATAGGGACAGTCAGTGAGCAAGATCAGCAGTGACCAGGAGGGTCAGTGTGTGGAAGAGGCAGCAAGCAGGTGGTATGTCGAAAGAATTGGCATATTTCTTTTATACTTAAAATGTATTTTCTTTTAAAAATTATTTCACTTACCAATATGAGAATTTAGCAATGTCTTACAGAGTGTAATATTTCAGTGTGGCTGAATCGACACTTATCTGTGCATACAATGGAAGATGTGCGTTGGGATCTTGTGCAAATCCTGATGTCAGAACCTCCGTGGGAATTTTCTGGGATCTTTTAACTTCAGCTGAGTAATTCCCCTGCTGCCGAGGACTCTCTACCAATATCTCTGACTCTGTGTGAGTGTTGGAGACTTGGGACTGTTCCAATTTACTTAGCTGGAAAGTTACCAGGAAATGTTGGACAGATTAAAATCTGATCACACTGCCGGATAACCGCACAACAGACCCTCCATTACCCTCACGAGCACCCGACTTGCCCCCTAGCTTGACCCGTCCCAACTACCCCCTGACCAACCCACAACCCAACTCAACTAACCCTCCAACAGACCCAACCACCTGTCCCGACCACATGACTACCCCCAACCACTTACCCACCTACCACCTCATCAACCTACCACCTCCCCTCTTCCCCATTTACACACGCTGCCCACATACCCATTCACTCACTCACTCACTCACCATCCACCCATTCACTTACATTCTGACTGGTCATTTAAACTTACCATACAGCAGCTAATGCCCTAAAAAAGGGCATGTGTCCTGTTCTCCCATCAACTTTACTCCGCTCCAAAGGAATTCCCCGAATGACACAGCACTGCACATTTCTGATAAAGCCAGGGGTCCAAATGCCCCGGACGAAATGCGCAGCGTTGTTGAGTCTGGGGAAATTTTAAGCTTAGCAGCAATCTGACTGTCATTCATGCTTTTTGGAAGATCCGGGCCAGTGCTTTTTTATGATGAGGAGAGTCCTACAGAACCTAACTGCAGCTTTCACACTGGTTTGAATGGGAAAATCTGATCCTCTTAAAGTTGTTTAACTTAAAGTTGAACTTTTCAGGAATGCAACTGCAACTTTAAGTGAGGAATTACTGTACTGAAACAGCTTGGCTAGGGGCGCGGGCAAGTTCTGGAGCACAAGTCTTCAGCACGATTGCCGGAATATTGCCATGGCCCATAGCCCTTGCAATATTCAGTGCCTTCAGCCATTTCTTGATATCACATGGGGTGAATTGAATTTGAATTGGCTGAACACTGGCATCTGTGATGCTGTGGACCTCTCGAGGAGGCTGAGATGGATCATCCACTCAGCACTTCTGGCTGAAGATGTTTGCGAATGCTTTAGCCTTGTCTTTTGCACTGATGTGCTGGGCTCCCTCATTGTTGGGGAAGGGGTATATTTGTGGAGCCCCCTTCTTAATCCATCTCAGACTCCTCTAGAGGTCCCCAGCATCACAGATGCCAGCCTTCAGCCAATTTGATTCACTCCACATGATATCGGGAAACGGCTGAAGGCTTTGGATACTGCAAAGACCACGGGCCCTGACAATATTCCAGCAATAGTACTGAAGACTTGTGCTGCAGAACTAGCCATGCCCCTAGCCAAGCTGTTCCAGTACAACTACAACCTGGCATCTATCAGCAATGTGGAAAATTGCCCAGGTATGTCCTGTACACAAAAGCCAGCCAATTACCGCCCCATCAGTCTACTCTTGATCATCAGCTAAGTGATGGAAGGTGTCATTTACAGTGTTATGAAGGGGCACTTACTCAGCAATAACCTGCTCACTGACGCTTAGTTTGGGTTCTGCCAGGGTCACTTAGCTCCTGATCTCATTACCGCCTTGGGCCAAACATGGACAAAACAGCTGAACTCCCGAGGTGACATCAAGGCAGCATTTGACCGAGTGTGGCATCAAGGAGCCCAAGCAAAACTGGAGTCAATGGGAATCAGGGGAAAACTCTCTGCTGGTTGGAGTCATACCTAGCACAAAGGAAAATAGTTGTGGTTGTTGGAGGTCAATCATCTCAGTCCCAGGACATTACTGCAGGAGTTCTTCAGGGTAGTGTCCTTGGCCCAACCATCTTCAGCTGCTTCATCAATGACCTTCCCTCCATCATAAGGTCAGATGATGGTTCATTGATGATTGCACAATGTTCAGCACCATTCATGACTCCTCAGATACTGAAGCAGTCCATGTTCAAATTCAGCAAGACCTGGACAATATCCAGGCTTGGGCTGACAAGTGGCAAGTAACATTTGTGTCACACAAGTGCCAGGCAATGACCATCTCCAACAAGAGAGAATTTAACCATCTCCCCTTGACATTCAAAGCATTACCATTGCTCAAACCTTCATTATCAACATCCTAGGGGCTACCATTGACCAGAAACTGAACTGGACTAGCCATATAAATACTGTGGCTACAAGAGCAGGTCAGAGGCTATGGATCCTGTGGTGAGTAAATCACCTGACACCCCCAAAGCCTGTCCACCATCTACAAGGCACAAGCCAGGAGTGTGATAAATACTCTCCACTTGCCTGAATGAGTGCAGCTTCAACAATACCAAAGAACCTTGATACCATCCAGGACAAAGCAGCCCGCTTGATTGGCACTCCATCTGCAAACATTCATTCCCTCCACCATTGACACACAGTGGCAGCAGTGTGTACCATCTACAAGATGCACTGCAGGAACACACCAAGGCTCCTTTGAAAGCACCTTCCACACCCACAACCTCTACCATCTAGAAGGACAAGGGCAGCAGACACATGGGAACACCACCAACTGGAAGTTTCTCTCCAAGCCACTCACCATCCTGACTTGGAAATATATCGCCGTTCAACTCCTCTCCTAACATCACTGCGGATGTACCTACATCACATGGACTACAGCAGTTCAAGAAGGCTGCTCACCACCACCTTCTCAAGGGAGACGAGGGATAGGCAATAAATGCTGCCTAGCCAGCAACTCCCACATTAAGTGAACAATTATGTACAAAGAGTGGAGAAGTTGGGACTTTCTTTGGAGAAGTGAAGGTTTGGCGGAGATTTGATAGAGGTATTCAAAATTATGAGTGGTCTGGACAGAGCAGATAGGGAGAAACTGTTCCCATTGTTTGCAGGATTGAGAAACAGAGGACACCAATTTCATGTAATCAGCAGAAGAAGCAACATGAAGAAAATCTTTTTTAAGTAGCGATGGAATGCACTACCTGAGACTGTGGCGGAGGCAGGATCAATTGCAGCATTCAAAAGGGGAATGGACCATTATCTGTAAAGGAAAAAATGCAGGCCTATGGTGAAAAGTAAGGATAGTGGCACCAAGTGAATTGTTCCTTCAGAGGGCCAGCACAGACACAGTGGGCTGAATGGTATCCTTCTGTGTTATAACCATTCTTTGATTCTCAATGCCTTCCTGCCCTCTCTGATATGCTCTGGGACCTCCCTCTGCAATATTTTAAGGTTTTTTTTCCCTCAGGGCACAAGAGGTTAGAGATTTGCTTTCCTCTCTTGCTGGTGTCAGATTCCTGGCTGCCTGTGAATAAGATTGGAGAAAGTGAGAGTTTTGTTCGTATGAGTTGCAGTTACAGCTATGTGTCAACTTGCATTCTGTAATGGGGATAGTGAGTGGTGCAGGCACTGATGTGTCACAGCCTCTGTTAACCTGGCCATATCCTTTAGCTCTCTCTCTCTCAGCTGCTGTGAGTTTATGTTCTTGGCAGTGTTCCACCTTTTACTGCTAACGTTGCTTGGCTTAAATAGCCAAGTGGTTATGATACTGGGTTTGTAACCTCAAGATTAAGAGTTCAAATCTCATAATGGCAAACTATGAAACAATGTAACTTCATCTGAAACAGATGGAAACAGGTTTGTACTCAAAAGAGTTACTGCTAACGTTATGGACAAAACCCAGTTGATTAGCTAATTTCATGTGTAAATTTATGCACAGATTGCACTTTCCCTGTATGGCCAACAGTCCTGTCAATCATACAACAGGGGTGAGGTTACAGCTCAGATTGTGCAATAGCAGCAGGAGCATTTTACTTGCAGTTTAATCGTGAATATGCTTGTTGAACGCCTAACCCAGCAACTGGGGAAACCGACCCAGGGCCTGTGGGGATGGTTGGTGACTCGGTTCCTAAAGAAGAAGAATAAGTTGCTGGAAGTGAATGCTGTCAAACTGTGTGACATTCAGCCTGAGAATGTGGTGCTGGAAGTGGGCTTTGGACCAGGCCTAGGACTGCAGGAAGCTGCCAGGTGTCTCACACATCCTAGAGGGAAACTGTATGGCCTGGATTACTCAGACTACATGTATAATGTAGCCAGCAGGAGGTTGCAGGCAGACATTCAGACAGGGAAGGTGACACTGTTTCTGGGGAGTGTAGAACACATCCCTTTAGAAGACAATGTGGTGGACAGGGTGTTTCATTGCAACTGTTACTACTTCTGGCCTGATCTACGAGCTGGGAGCAAAGAGATCTACAGAGTCATGAAACCAGGTAAAGTGCTAGAGCTGCTCAATTAATACAAATCCCGAGGTTTGTATGAATCTGAAATGGGGATGTCGGGATAGTAATGATGACAACATAAAGGCTTGGGCACACAAATCTTTTACTGACTTTTCACTGATTATCCTGGTAGTCATTAAATTAACATTTAGATTGTCTAAATGAGCTATACAGGGTCTTGAACCACTTGTACATTATTTATGGAAACATAGGAATAAGAGCATCATTAATGGATACTTCCTAACACCAGCTCCTGTTCTCCCGCCACCTCCCCTTCCCTCACACACCCACTTCACCGGTCTGAGCAGCAGCCATGGATTTTCCCAGGAGAAGCAGGAAAATTTAAAAAAATCAGAGCCCATAATCATATATAATACAGTGGTTACAGCACAGAAGGCGGCCATTCAGCCCGTAATGCCTTTGCCAGTTCTCTGCAAGAGCAATTCACCCAGTCCCATTCCCCTGCCATTTCCCTGTAACCCTGCAAACCTTTTCAGATAATAGGTCTTTTGAAGCCATGAATCTGCCTTTACCACACTCTCAGGCAATGCATTCCAGATCCTAACCACTCACCGTGTTAAAAAAACCTTTCTTCATGTCGCCATTGTTTTTTTTGCCAATCACCTCTGGTTTTCGATCCTTCCACCAATAGGAACGGTTTCTCTCTATCTACACTGTCCAGACCCCTTATGATTTTGAACACCTCTATCAAACCTCTCTCAACCTTTGCTTCTCTAAGGAAAACAGTTCCAAATTCTCCAATCTATCTACATAGATTAAGTTCCTCATTCCTGGGACATCCTCGTGAAACTTTTCTGCACCCTCTTCAATGTCTTCACATTCGACCTAAAGTGTGACACCCAGATTGGACGCATTACTTCAGCTGAAGCTGAAGCTGTGTTTACACAAGTTTAACGTAACCTCCTTGCTCTTGTACCCTATGTCCCTATTTATAAAGCCTAGGATCCCATGTGCTTTATTAACTGCTCTCTCAACCTTCTGCCACCTTCAATGATTTATGCACCCAGGTCCCTCTGCTTCTGTAACCCCTTTCAAATTGTACCCTTTAATTTATACTGTCTCTTCTCATTCTTCCTACCAAAATGAGTCACTTCACACTTCTCTGCACTAAATTTTATCTGCCATTTTTCCAACCGTTCCACCAACCTGTCTATGTCTTAACGAAGTTTATCATTATCCTCCTCACAGTTCACAATGCTTCCAAGTTTTGTGTTGTCTGCAAATTTTAAAAATGTGCCCTGTACACCCAAGTCTAGGTCATTAATATATATCAAGGTAAGCAGGGGTCATGTGGAACCCCACTATAAACCTTCCTCCAGTCTGAAAATCAACTGTTAACCATTACTCTCTGTTTCCTGTCACTTAACCAATTTAATTTCCATGTTGCCATTGTCCTTTTTTCCCCCTATAAGTTCTAACTTTGCTCACAAGTCTGTTGTGCAGCACTTTATCAAATGCCTTTTGGAAGTCCATGTTAACAGCATTACCCTCATCCACCCTCTAACCTCCTCAAAAAAATTACAACTAGATTGTTAAACATGATTTGCCCTCAACAAATCCGTGCTGGTTTGCATTAATTAACTAGCATCTGCCCAAGTGACTATCTGTCCGCAGGCATGACTCAGACCTCCCTGTCGCTTGCCATTTCAACACTCCACCCTGCTGTCATGCTTACATGTCCGTCCTTGACCTGCTGCAATGTTCCAGTGAAGCTCAATGCAAACTGGAGGAACAGCACCTCATCTTCCGACTAGGCACTTTACAGCTTTCCGGACTGAATATTGAGTTCAACAACTTTAGATCATGAACTCTCTCCTCCATCCCCACCCCCTTTCCGATCGCCCTTTTTTCCAATAATTTATATAGATTTTTCTTTTCCCACCAATTTCCATTATTTTTAAATGTATTTCCATCCATTGTTTTATCTCTACCTTTTAGCCTATTTCGATCCCTTCCCCCCACCCCACCCCCACTAGGGCTATCTGTACCTTGCTCGTCCTGCTTTCTACCCTTAATGTCACCTATTTGCACATTTCTTAGCTAATATCACCACCGTCGACACCTTTTTGTCCTTTTGTCTATGACATCTTTTGGAAATCTCCACCTATCACTGGCCCTCTATCCAGCTCCACTTGTCCCATCCCCCCTTAAACCAGCTTATATTTCACCTCTCTTCTACTTTTCCTTAGTTCTGTTGAAGAGTCATACGGACTCAAAATGTTAACTGTATTCCTCTCCGCAGATGCTGTCAGACCTGCTGAGTTTTTCCAGGTATTTTTATTTTTGTATTAATTTTGTCATCATTTCTAAAAGTTTCCCCACCACCGAGGTTAAACTGACTGGCCTGTAGTTGCTGGGTTTATCTTTCCACCCTTTTTGGACGAGAGTGTAAAATTTGCAGTTCTTCAGTCCTCTGGCACCTAAGGAAGAGTGGAAAATTATGGCCAATGCCTCCACAATTTCCACCTTTAATTCCCTTAGTATTCTGGGATGCATCTTATCTGATCTGGGTAATTTATCACTTTTAATACAGCCAGCCTATCCAATATCTTCTCCTTATCAATTTTTAATCCATCAACGACCTCCTCTTTTGGTACAACTTTGGCAGCATCTTCTTCCTTAATAAAAAACAGTTGCAAAGTACTCATTTAATACCTCAGCAATGCCCTCTGCGTCTGTGATCAAATACCCTTTTAGGTCAATAATCAGCCCACTCTTCTTTCCATCACCTTTTTACTATTTATATGACTATAGAAGACTATTGGATACCCTTTTATGTTTGTTGCCAGTTTCTTCGCATACTCTTTCTTTGTATCTCTTATTTATTTCCCTCTGAACCATTGATATTAAACCTGATTCTAAGTTGTATAATCCACCTGACATCTGTAATATGTAGCCTTTGTGCTTAATCTCTATCCCTTTCACCATCGATGGGATTCTTGATTGTTTGCCCTATCTTTCCCCTTTGTGGGAATGTTCCTTGACTGTACCCAAGTCATTTCTTTTTTAAAGGCACCACATTGTTCAGTTATAGTTTTGCCTGTTAATCTTTGACTCCAATTTATTTGGGCCAGACTGGCCTCCCCAAATTAATTATTCTTACTCGGGATTGTTCCCTGTCTGTTTCTGTGCCAACCTAAATCTTATGATACAATGATCACTGTTTCCTAAATATTACCCTACTGACACTTGATACAGTTGGCTCACCTCATTCACCAGAACCAGGTCCAGCAATCCCTCCTTTCTCATCGGACAGCACATATATCGATGTAGAAAATTCTCCTGAACATACTCTAGAAACTCTTGCCCTCCCTGCCTTTTACACTATTATTATCCCAGCCTATATTAAGATAACTAAAGTTGCCTATTATAACTACTCTATAATTTTCACATTTCTCTTTACTTTCCTTGAAATTGTTTTTCCTTGCGTCTTTCCCATTAGTTGGTGGCCCATGGAACACACCCAACAATGTTAATGGTATGTCTATTGTTTCTTAACTCTAACCAAATAGATTCTGTCTTTGACTCCTGTAGGGCATACTCTCCAGCATTGTAATATTAACCTGATCAATACTGATACCCCTCCTTCTTTCTTTCCTTTCCTGTTTTCCTGAGCACCTTGTATCCTGGAAAATTTAGTACCCGGTCCTGCCCTTCATCGAGCCATTTGGTTATCTGTGCCTGCAGCTCATCAACCTTATTCACCACACTCTGCATATTTACATACATGCACAGTAACCCTAATTTAGGCCTGATTATATTCCCTCTTACTCTCACCCTACCTAAAACTTACTATTTCCCATTCTAGTACTATCTGTCTCTCCTAATTCTCTGTGCTTCTTGGTGTTCCTCTCTAATATTACCTCCTGGTTCCCACACCCCTGCCAACTTAGCTTAAACTCCCCCCAATAGCACCAGCAAATCACCCTGCAAGAAAATTGATCCTGGCTTTTTATAGGTACAACCCATCTGACCTGTACAGGACTCATCTCCCCAATTGTCCCAATGTCCCACAAATCTAATGCCCTCCCTCCTGTGCCATCTCTCCAGCTATGTATTCATCTGCTCTATCCTCCTATTTCTATAGTCACTTAGGTGTGGTACTGGGAGTAATACAGAGATTGCTACTTTTGAGGTTCTTCTTGCTATTTTCTTAATTAGCTCCCTAAAGTCTAACTGCAGGACAACATCCCTCTACCTCTGTCATTGGCACTGATATGGAGCAAAACTGCTGGCTATTCACCCTCCTCCCTCAGAGTGCTCTGCAGCCGCTCAGTAACATCCTTCACCCTAGCACCACGGAAGCAACAAAACATCCTGGATTCAACTCCTGTCTGTTACTCTAACTACTGAATCCCCTAATACTATTGCTTTCCAACCTTCCTCCTGCCACCCCCTCCACCCCTCCCGTACAGCTGAGCCAGCTGTGGTGCCATGGACTTGGCTGTGGCTGCACTTCCCAAATGAACCATCGCTCTCTTCAGTATTTGGAACGTAATACTGGTTGAAGAGTGAGATGACTCAGGGGGCTCCTGCACTACCTGCCCAATCCTTCCTAACTGTCTGGCGGTCAACTATTCCCTGTCTTAAGCTATCCTTAAGCTACGGTTTGATCACTGTATAAACATACTATCCACGTAGCATTCAGCCTCACTGATGTGCCACGGTGATGCAAGCTGTTGCTCAAGCTCTGAAACCTGGAGCTCGAGCTGCTGCAGCTGACAACACTTCCTGCGTATACACTTATCCAGGACATGAGAAGCGTCCTGGAGTTCCCACATGGAACAGGATGTGCACTCCATAGGCCCAAGCTGCCCTGCCCTTCCTTTATTTATGAGACAATTAAACTTACTGCTTAAATAAATAAAGGCTCACCGGCTACTCGCTAGTGAGCTGCTTCTCCTGTACTGGTGTACTTTATTATGTAGCAAGGTTAACTAAGATTATAATTTATAGTTTATTATTTAGATTAAGTTAAAGTTTACCAGTATATTAATCCTGACCTAGCTTCTGTTCCTTTTCTCTCTCTCTGTTGATTATGATGTCACTTTTTGATCGATTGTGCCTTGTTTGATTACTCCTGTTTGATTTGACTCCTGGCACACTTCTTCAATCTCTGCTCTGTTCCCATTGTTTAATATCTGGCCTCTGATCTCCTGGTGGTCTTTGAATCTCTGCTCTGCTCCCATTGTTTTTCATCTGGCTTCCGTCATTTTGGAAACATGTTTTCGAAAATTCTTCATCAACCTCCTCGGGTGATTGAAACCAATCCAGGAGATACCATGAACCAAGTGTAATTTATAAATTATACTCTCTGCCCAGTCCAGTTTCCTCTTGGAAGCAGATAATCAGCACGACACCAGGAGGCAATATATTCCAGAGGCTCACTGCTTTCTGAGAAAGGAAGAACTGTCTAACATCCAGTCCATTCCTACTTTGACATAGTTTAAAATAATGCCCCCTGCTCCTCCCCAATCTGCCAAATTGGAACAATCTGTGAATAATAACAACTTGTGTTTATATAGAACCTTTAATGTAATAAAGCATCCCAAAGTTGTTTCACAGGAGCAATTTAAAACAAAATTTCACATCGAGACATATAAAGAGATACTAGGTCAGATGACCAAAAGCTTGGTTAAAGATGGAGGTTTTAACGAGTGTCCTAAAGGAGGAAAGTGAGGAAGAGATGAGGAGAGGTGTAGGGAGGGAATTCCAGAGCTTAAGGTTGCTTAAGCAACTGAGGGAACAACCACCAATAGTGGAGTGATTGAAGTCAGAGATGTTGAAACGTCCTGAATTAGATGAATATGGATATCTCAGAAGATTGTGTAGTTGGAGGAGATTACAAAAAGTTCCTGCCTATACTTAGTTATAATTAGAACCTTTCAATCCCCTATGCAAAAACACACCTCTGTGCATGTAACCAGGTATTAAAGATAATTGGATTTATTCGTGGTTCCTCTTATTGGTGTACTGATCCAAGCTCTACAATCTTGCTTCCCCTTGGGATTCCTATAAATGTCCTTGTCCTAGTTTTTCACCTTAGACTGTAATGTATGAGTGCCTACTGAGTGGAAGGAGTATCTGTGGCCCCCGTGCCACAGGCCTACAGTGAAATGCCCATGGCCTGCATAAGAGGAGGCTATATGCTGTCTCCAATATGGGTAAAGCACACTGTCATTGCTCTTTCTAAATGATCACCCAGTCTGTCAAAGATGGCTCTTCTAAGCAAGGTCTCACTGGGGACACAATCAGCTTTTCTGTGCCCTGCTTGTTTTTTCACAGTTTTGGGATTCTGCTGCAGATGGTTCTGTAGATGCCCATCACTCCATGGTATTCAATGTGAGTAAATCCTTCTGCAGGACTGCAATGATGATGGAGGTGCACTGCTGCATTTTCTGTTATAGCTATTCCAGGCTGCTCTCAAAGATGAGGTAAAGGGCATCTGCTTTTGCATTAGATCTGTACCAAAGGCAGCTTCATTAGGAAACCAATCCCTTGTCCTTGCTGTTGCAAAATACGCAGGCGTGCCATTTGTCTAGATGTTTCCTCTTCCTCATCTGCCCTAACCACTTTTGCTTCCTCACTTTTGTATTGCAATTCACTCAATACTCCTTCCTTGTTCTCCTTCCTTGTATCTGGGCTGCTTGCAGGGGCTGGTGGAATGCTTGTCACAATGTGTTGTTAACTGTGGAGGTACCATTCACTCCAGCTTTCTTATCTTGCCAATGAACTACAAGCTTCCCTTTGCAGTTAATCTCTTTGATACAGCAAATGTTTAGGACACTTTGTATATGAAAGGAGAATACACATGAATTCTGATGAGAACTTATCATGACTTGTTAAGTGTGCCTAACTGAGGAGATAACATTCATTTACTGGGTAACTTCATCCCAGAAAGCTTGAGGCTGTGGTATTTTGGGGGAATGGGGAGTAACCTTCTTCCCAAAGATCTTCCATTGACTTGGAATAGATTGCTGGAATGTTATCCAAAGCCATCATCTAACAACCTGAAAACTGCACCCTGCAACTCCAAACTCCACCGAAGGAGTGTCTGACCATTCTGCGCCAGCAATACTTTCAAAGCAACTTTCCTATTGATAGCCGATGAATTCTGTGGTGTTAACTTACGTCTGTTTTCCATATGGAGTGCACCCATTCTAATGAGGTGGTGGTGGAAGCTCTCGACAGAACATCCTGTCAGGGCAACCCCAACTCCCCCCACCCCCCAACTCGTGCATCAGGGGTGGCACAGTCCTGATTTTTCCTGGGAAATCAGGGCTTTGAGCAGGATTTTTGGCCCCCACTAAGACTCAGATTGGGGGCAGTCAGCAGCTAAAAATTGCCTGGTTGGTTGACATGCCAGTTCTCTGGTTCCCTCTCATCTCTGGGCCATTTTTGCACAGGGCAGGAAAATCCCATCAGGCTCATTAAAAGCCTAACTGTGACGAATTAAAGGAGGCCATTTGGAATTTTCCCTGGTGATTCTCCTGATTCCAGGCCCCTCATTCCCCAGTGAATAAACTACTCTTAAACAAATTAATTTAACATTCATTTTGCTCCCCTTGCTCTCCCATTTTGTTTAAGTAATTCAGCTAGCTTGGAGATCAATGTATTATTTGCAAAGCAATGTAAGTTATTTTGCCACAAAGCACAGGTTTACAGTATTTTCCCATCCAACACAGCTCAGAGCATTTTTAAAAGAACTGAACAATTCCTGTCCCAAACCCATCATAAACAAAATGACAACTTCTAAAGGGTCCTGTTTCAGGAGGATGATAGTCCGCACACACAGAAGAGTTAAATTTGATGAAGTTTGATCCATATACAACAAAAAACTTCTCTGACACATGGCAGAAGCATCCCAGATTTGTGCAAAGTGCGAGCAGGGAAAAGGAAGTTTAACCCACTGGCCGCAATGGCAGCTTTTCATGCAGTATTGTTCCATTCCCAGTGTGTCTCGGCTCATTAATAATTCATTCCTGGGAACACGCGTGTCGTTGGCGTGGTGGCCTCTGATTTGCCCGCCCTGCCATCATCTCAGGCATTCAGTAAACCGGGCACCATATTTAAAGGCCGTCCCTGCACGGAGCTAGCACTCTTAAAGGGATAGGAAACTGCTATGGACTGTAAAACAAAAACAGAATTACCTGGAAAAACTCAGCAGGTCTGGCAGCATTGGCGGAGAAGAAAAGATTTGACGTTTCGAGTCCTCATGACCCTTCAACAGAACTGCTGTGGACTGTTGGCTGCCAAAGAGGCGTGCTGATGGCATGCTGCCCTGAAATTTAGCGGACCCTCCCTCGAGCGCCTACCGGACGCAGCAGAGGCCCGCTGTGATGCCCTCTACCCCCAATCTGAGTGAAGACCAGCAAGCAAAGTCACCATTCCAAGATGGGAGGTGGTGGCAACGGTGGTCGGTGTCAATGCTCTGTGAAAGAGAACAGCCACCCAGTACAGAAAGAGGATGAATGATCTCCTCCATTATGCCAGGGTAAGTCACTCTTCTCATCACTCTGAACTCACAAACTCATCACACATCCACAGGGATCTCACTCACTGCCAGTTCAAGGGACATCACCATTCACTCTCTCAGACACACCTTCATCTGCCCTGTGGATCATGTCTTCATCCTGTCCATGGCACCACTCACCAACCACACATGCCAGGCATCCTCGTTAACTGGCCAGCAGGCATCCTGCTTATACTGTTTCCATCTGATCCACAGCAGGCGGCGGCAGGGCCTTCCAAGGTTTCTGGCACTCGGAGGACTGCTGGAGGCCAGAAATTTGCTCAGTCCGAGTCAGGTGATGAGCCTCTGGACTCGGTCATGTCTCAGTTGCTGGAGCTGTAAAGGTAAGCTCGGGAACATCAGGAGCGGATGACTGTTGCACTCCTCAGATTGCAGTCCGTCCACCTTCAGTCTGAGATGATAGCACCGGCATACTAACACACCAAGGTAAACACTGGTGGGATGGTGGCTGCCATGGAGATCTTGGTCCAGGATATTGGTCTTGCACTGCTGTGCGGGCTGAACTCCATCACTGATACCATAGTTGGCCTCCAGCAGTATCAACGCAATTGGGGGGGCGGGGCAGCTCGATCTCACTCCAGCTTCCCCTTCTCCTCCAAGGAGTCAGCCTGGGGCCCTCAGGCACCCATACGAAGGAGGATCAGCAGGTGCACACCCCGGGGCCATCCACCCAAGTGACTCCGGAGCGCCCAGCCCATCCAAAGGTCCCCTTACTGTGACCCCAGCAGTTCCAGCTTCACAAGTCGAGGAGGGTGCCATTGCCACACAGCAGGACACTGAAAGTAGGCCGGGACCCTCCAGGTCTTTGCCCCTCAGAGGATGCTGATCAAGATCATCACAGACAGGGTGTAGCAGGCTGCCTCCACCTCTGCTGTGGATGTCTGGGGAGCACCAAGACATAACAGCAGGGTTAGGAAGGTTAAGAAGATGTAGTCGCAGAGCCTGGGCATGGGTGTTAATCACTTCTACATAATGTTCACTATTGTTAATAAACTCCCAAGAGTGTCTCCTTGCCTATGTTATGATGAGCAGTGTTCATGTCACTCAGATGTAAAACTTTGGTCCCTGCACAAGGTAAAGACAGGTGTCTCAGTCCAGGGAGACTGTGCTTTGTGCAACCTTCCCAGCACACTGATGGTACCACCTTCACTGTCACTGGACACATCAGTCATGCCTGCACCTCAGTGGGGCTTATCATTGCTGCCAGAATGTCCTGGGCCAGCGGTACAGAGTTCCGTCATTCTCTCTGTGCTCCCAGCACCTTTGAGGTATGGCTGGCACCACCCCCAGCACCCCCATCTCATCAGCATCTGTGTCCGGTGACAGTGTGGTCCTGAACGGGTCAGCTCACGAAGGATGCCACAGGATCAGGAGAAGTTAAAGTTTCCCTGCTGCATCTCCATGATATGACCCTATTCAAAGAGCGCAAGCGAGGTGCCATCAGCCAGACAGGAGACAGATATTCACATAAACTATGTGAGGATCTATGGAGTCTCCCCACTGCATGTTGCCATCATCCTCCTGGAATGTACAGACTATGGACATCCACTGTGTCTCTGTGACAGGAGCCTTATCACAGAGGGTATGTGCGCTGCCATCAGCTAGACAGGAGTCAACCGTTCACAGATGTAGTGTGAGGATCTATAATGTCTCCTCACTGCATGTCGTCATCATCCTCCACAAATCCAGCAGATATGAGGGCCTCCCGAGTGTGCCTGTCTCATCTGGCCAGTGCAATGGCCTCATCACCATCATCCTCGACTTTGAAGACCTCCTCACCCTTATCCCCATTGATGCCCTCCTCATCGGAGGGGAAATGCCTCCATTTCCTCCTCAGCCAGTTCCTCCCCCTGTTGCAGCCCCAAGTTGTAAAAGGTGCAGCAGATGACGACGATGTGTGACACCTTCTGTGGACTGTATTGTAGGCTCCACCAGACCGGTCCAGGCACCGGAACCTCATTTTCAGCATCCTAATGGTTTGCTCCATCAAGATGCAAGTTACAGCATGAGCCTCATTATACCTTCACTCTGCTGCAGTCTGAGGCCGCCACACGGGTGTCATCAGCCACATCCTCTGCAGGTAGCCCTTGTCCCCGAGGAGCTAACCCTGCAGCTTCTGTGGACCCTGGAGAATGTTGGGGATCTGTGACTGACTAAGAATGTAGGAGTTGTGGACGTTCCCTGGGAACCGTGCGCAGACCTGTAGGATGTGTTTGTGGTGGTTGCACACCAGCTGCACATTCAGCAAGTGGAAGCCCTTGAGGTTGACATAGTTCCTAATGTCAGGGCCCATAGCCTTTGCACTATACAGTGTCTTCAGCCATTTCTTGATATCACGTGGAGTGAATTGAATTGGCCGAAGACTGGCATCTGTGATGCTGGAGACCTCCGGAGGAGGCTGAGATGGATCCACTCAGTATTTCCGGCTGAAGATTGTAGCAAATGCTTCAGCCTTATCTTTTGCACTAATGTGCTGGGCTCCCACATCATTGATGATGGAGGTATTTGTGGAGCCTCCTCCTCCAGTGAGTTGCTTAATTGTCCACCATCATTCACAACTGGATGTGGCAGGACTGCAGAGCTTAGATCTGATCCGTTGGTTGTGGGATCACTTAGCTCTGTATCACTTGCTGCTTATGCTGTTTGGCACACAAGTAGTCCTGTGTTATACCTTCACCAGGTTGACACCTCATTTTTAGGTATGCCTGGTGCTGCTCCTGGCCTACCCTCCTGATCTCTTCATTGAACCAGGGTTGATCCCCTGGCTTGATGGTAATGGCGGAGAGGGGGATATGGTGGGCCATGAGGTTACAGATTGTGGCTGAGAGCAATTCTGGGTGTAATAAGAACCTCTCTTGGTTAAGTCTGAAGGCCCCTGAATGCATCCCGGAGAGTGCTGGCCACCACTGGCCAGAGTTTAGCACACTGCATGGCCGCCCGAAACCCCACCCACCTCCGCCCCACTCCACCTGCCCGATTGGCAGCAGCTTTGCCCATTGGACTGCATGCTGTGCTCTCAGCTCAGGTGCAGGCTTTCTCCTAACCCACACTGCAAGGCCATGGGAGAGACTGGTGCAAACCAGGATGATGACAAAGCAAGGGGCTGTGAGCGCCTCCACCGGTGACTGCTCCACGGCAGCTTCAGCAAGGAGATTGTACAACTTGCCCAGTCGTCCAATTGCTTTGCAGTCCACTAAAACCCTCATTAGTTTACAGTTTGTGCCCGAGGGGTGAGAAGCTCTGGAGCATTTGGTGGCACTTTCATGCCTCTGCATTGCTTGAGTGGGCAGATAAGCTAGAGGCCCAACTGCAAGCATGTCAGTGTGGCTGTGTTTGAACTGTCTCAGCTGCAGAGGAATGGTCACTTTATAGAGGGGGTTCCCTAATGTGTGGCTGCTTCCCTCCCCAACCCCCCACTGCATGTGCTTGTGCACCACCATCAGACAATGCAGTCTTGCCCCTTCAACTTGCCCAAACCGTGGTGCAGCCCTTGCCCCAGCACCACACTGTCAGTCAGCTGAGAAAAATTGACTTACCTGTGCCCTCGCCTGAATGCGCAGGGCCTCAACCTTGAAGTTGAATGGGTGACCCTCGTGAGCAGGCGCAACATTACTGTGCACTTCACCTCCGAGGTCTCCTCAAAGTTCAGCTCACCAGGTGTTGTAAAACAGGTGAAACGGATGATCCAGCGTGGGAGGATTCCAGCGAGCAGGGCTTATAATGGTACGTGGACAGATTAAACTGACATTCTCGACATGCGGCGGCTGGAAAGATGGCCGGCCATTGATGGGCGGAGTGGACGAACACAAACCGGTTTCACAACAGCGTGAAACCAATTTTTGGCCTTCCCACCATATTGTCTGCTCACGCCCGCCATGATGCCCAAAGCTAGCAGGCACAGAAAATTCCGGCCAATGTATCACTAGCATGTTCCTCACATCTCTTCCTAATATCTATCAAGACCAGTCACAGAAGTCCTTCTACAAAGCCCTCTGGGGAAAGCGGTGGTGTAGTGTTATTGTCACTGGAGCAGTGATCCAGAAACCCCGGATAATGCTCTGGGGACCTGGGTTCAAATCCCACCATGGCTGATAGTGGAATTTGAATTCAATAAAAATCTGGAATTAAAAGTCTGATGATGACCATGAAATCATTGTCAATTGTTATAAAACCCATCTGGTTCACTAATGTCCTT
Source organism: Carcharodon carcharias (assembly GCF_017639515.1). Taxonomy (NCBI): domain Eukaryota; kingdom Metazoa; phylum Chordata; class Chondrichthyes; order Lamniformes; family Lamnidae; genus Carcharodon; species Carcharodon carcharias. Next base: position 59,812,754 of record NC_054475.1, on the reverse strand, counting down.
TAGGGAAGGCAATCTGCTGTCCTTACCTGGTCCAGACCCACAGCAATGTGGTTGGCTCTTAAAAATGCCCCTGAATAAGGACAATAAATGCTGGCCTAGCCAGTGATGCCCACATCCCACAAATGAATTTAAAAAAGCATAAAATGACTGCAACAGTTCCCTTTCCATTACATTAAAAAGATCCAAAGTAAGTAGCCAGGAGGTTTATGTAGAACTAGGGTTTTTATTATTTTATTAACAATAACAAGACTGACTTTTTTTTTGCTTTGTGGGCTGGGGTTTGGAATGTATTATTTTTTGGGAGAGAAAGGGAGATCCAGAGACAAATGGGTCTTAATGAAATGGGAAAAAAAAGTCTCTGGATAACAGGCACCCTCCCATTCAGACTTTTTATTTAGGCCATGGTGACGTCAGGAGGCCTGTTGGATTATGTCAAAGTGGGCAGCGTGCGCTGTTGAGCTGCTGGCCTGTTATTTGGAAGTGCAGCCAGGTTTGGTACCTATCAGATCACTTGAGATCCCAAGTACAAATGGCGTCCTCTCAAATCAACAAGCTCCTTTACCTCTACCCCAGTGAGAAGATGCCTAGATGAAGCCAATTTACCCTGCTGGTGATTAAAGCCCTTCATGTGCGGTCAGGATCTGGGCTTGCTGCTCCTGACTGCAGTCTATGAGTCTCCCTCACACAACCATCGGCATTGACCAGGTTGCCTTATTCTTCCTGAAGGAATTATTTGCTAATTTTTTGACTGGAATCAATCTTGTTGTTACTTGACGGTTTAACTGACAGTTAAGGGTTTTTAAAAAAAGAAGTCCTGACAGTTGCTGAGACTGGGAAGGACCTTTGGGCAGCTTTGTGGGTTTCCGGCGGGCTTTTAAAAAAATCCGACATTGGCAGTTCTGATTCTTTTTTAAAACCGGTCTTTGGGTTTAGAAGCTGTGGCTGCTCAGTCTGGACAATGAGCCCACGCCCTGGAATTTTGTATGTTTTGCACTCTCCTCTCCTGGGCCCTGCCTCCAGGTTCCTGCACCACCAGGGGTCAGTGTTGGTGCCTGGAGGTGGCTACTGAAGCTATTTTTTAAATTAAGGATTTTTAAAAGTTGGAGAGCGGATACCTCCATTTTGAAGCATCCTCTCTCTTCCTTACCTTCCGTTATAGCCTGCTGCTCCTCTCAAGCTGGACTCCAGCTTTGAGAGCCAACCTATTGTTGTCCACTTCATTGGATAAAGAACATGTCTCCAGGTCTCTTTAAAAACTCCAATTAGTGACTGTGTCCCCACAGCCTGTTTCCTGAGAGGGAAAATCCTGCTCATATTGTTTGCTCCCAAATTTTGCACCATCTCTATTCCACTGGTGTTGTTACTTCCTCATTATATTGCCATTGAGATTACTTCTTCACGTACCTTCCAATATAACCATGTATCAGAAAACTGAGTACTTATCTTTCATTCAACAGGTGGTCTGATGGTCACCACCCTGAACCTGGAGGCTCTAAAGAAGATTGTTGCTGCTGGATTGTTAAAGCATACACAATGGCCACCTGAACCATACATGGCGGTTCTTCATGACACAGGATTTGTTGATGTGCGTTTGGAGGACAAACAAGACAAGGGAATATCCTTTCAGGCTATCTTTGCTACAGCAAACAAGCCCTGAATGTTGTCTGAGGCCTGATAGCTGAATAATTTGAATTTGCTGAAGCTGTCATGTGATCCTTATATATAATATATAAAAATAAATGGGATCATAATCGCTTGTATCAGTTATATTCCACTTAGCCAAAACAGGTTTAGAAAGATCAGATAAGGAGAACAATTTTACTATGGGTTGTGTTGTTCCTTTTTGGAAATTAAACACCACAGGGTATAACCTATTTAGAAAAGATAAAGATGGAAAAAGGGGAGATGGAGTAACTGTACTTATTAGGGCTAACTAAATGGCAGTAGGAAAAAGGGACACAGCTATCAGCAAAACAAAAGTAGAATCCACATTGATAGTGTAAGGAAGATATATTTTTGTTTCTATTGGACTGTTGTAAAAAACATATCGTTTTCTTTTCGAACCAAAAATGAAAATTGCTGGAAAAACTCAGCAGGTTTGACAGCATCTGTGGAAAGGAAGACAGAGTTAACATTTCGAGTCCGTATAACTCTTCATCAGAACTGATGAAGTGTCATATGGACTCAAAATGTTAATTCTGTTTTCCTTTCCACAGATGCTGTCAGACTTGCTGAGGTTTTCCAGCAATTTTTGCTTTTTCTTTTATCTTTTTCTTTTCGGTTAGACTCTAGATTAGAATTACAATTTAAATTGCAGTTTAAAGGACATGTCCACTGGAACAGGATGAGAGATATATACAATGTTGCAGTCCTGGCACAGAGTGTGCCATGAAAGACAGGATGGTGCCAGGGAGCTGCTAGACAACAGCATTTTAATTGGCTCCTGACCAGGTGACCAGGGTTTTCTGCGGTAGCAGTGCAGCCAAAAGCTCCTGGCCTGCAAAGAGAAAACATTTAAAATCTCTTTTCCTCATATCTCCATAAACTGCTCTCTCTCTGAGGAAACCCCTGTAAAAAGGAAAAGGGGAAAATCACTGTTAGAGACACTGAAAAGCAAGTTCTCAACCAGTGAATTAAATACTGAAAGTGCTGGAAGATCGCCTTGTGTCATCAATAAGAACTGAAAGCAATTTGGAAGACATTGATCAAAATCAACCCATTGAATCCTGTACTTCAGATTGGTACTGTTGAGCAGTTTTATCCCAGCCTTAAAATCCATGTTTTATGTATCTTATGTGTCTTATGTGTCGTGTGTGTGTATGTTTATAGGGATTTAAGAAGGGGGTATCATTTAAGTTATAGTGTTAGAAGTTAGCAGTTTATATTCTTTCTTTTGCCACTAGTTAAAGACAGTTTGTTCAATAAACAGCTGTTTACTTATTAAGTTTATAAACCTGGGGCTTGTATTCTGTTAACTAAATTAAACAATTAGGTAGAATTGGGGCAATCTGGTGGTTTGGTCAAACTTTTCACATTTGTCATGGCTCAGGGAACAGTGGGGCTTGATATTATAGCGCACTATCCCCATGGAGTCATGACAATAGAGATAAAAAGAAATAAAGGTTCAATCTCATTAATAGGTGTGTTAATTGGTGTAGACCACCTTATAGTGGAAGGAAGAAATATGCAGATTAGTTGGGGAATTGAATAAAAAACAGAATAATAATTATTGGGGATTTCAACTACCTGGCTATTAATTGGACAGAAGAGGTAGGAAAAGGGGATAATGAAATGGAATTCCTGCAATGTGTACAGAATTCTTTTCTAACCCAATATGTAAGAAAAATAAAGGATGATTCACTATTGATTAAAGGAAGATTAGCCTGGGTCTCTGGACTACTAGTCCAGTGACATTACTGCCATGCCAACATCTCCCTTGGTCCACAAGGATTAATGCCGGGACCACTGCTGTTCATAATTTACATTAACCACTTGGACTTTGGAATCAAAAACACAATTTCTAAATTTGTGGATAATGCAAAATTGGTGGTTGGGGGGGTTGGTTCGGGATGAGGGGGTGGGTAGTCAATACTGAGGAGGACAGCAACAAATTACAGGAGGAGATGAACACACATAATGGGCAAATAATTGGCAAATGAAGTTCAACACAGATAAATGTGAGGTAGTACATTTTGGCAGGAAGAGGAATGAGGTCTCTTATAGGTCGAGTATCCTTTAGCCGTAAATCCGAAAACTGAAAACATCCAAAAACTGCATTGACATTTAGTGTGGGAAGCCTAGTTTGTCTGCTCTGTTTACCTTGCGATTTTTGTGGTGAACATGTCAAAAAGAAACTTAGTACAGGTACTCTATATTTATTATTCAGTGATACATCTTACTTATCGAGCCATTTTATTGACTTCAGACCATAGCTAGCCTAGGCTTCGGCTATTGTAATGTAAGTTTATATGCGGTATCCAAAAACTGAAATTTTGTGAAATCCAAAATGCAATTGGCCCCAAAGGTTTCAGATAAAGGATACTCAACCTGTACTACATGGAAAACACAGTTGAACTGGGGTAGAGGAACAAAGGGACCGTGGAGTACATAAATCACTATAAGTTATGCCACCAGTTAGCAAGGCCATAAAAAACAGGAAACCAAGTACTAGATTTTATTTCTAGAGGGATAGAATTGAAAAGTAGGGAAATTATGTTAGACTAAACTTTGCATGCAGTTCTAGTCACCAGAGTATAGAAAGGATGTAGAGGCAGTGGAGAGGGTGCAGAAAAGGTTTACAGGGATGGTACCAGAAATGTGCAGGTATACTTATCAAGAAAGGATGAACAGGCTGGGTCTCTTTTTCTTGAAAAAAGGAGGCTGAGGGTTGACCTCATAGAGATCCTTAAAATTGTAGAAGATTTAGATTGAGTAGATTCAGAGAGAATGTTTCCACTTGTGGTGAAGAGCATAACTAAAGGCCAAGAAATCCAAAAGGACATTCAAAAGAAACCTCTTTCCCAGACAGTGGTGAGAACATGGAACTCGCTACCACAGGGCTTGGTTGAAGTGAATTATAAAGATGCATTTAAGGGGAAGCTGGGCAGGCATATGAGGGAGAATGGAATAAAAAGCTATAATGATAGATTCAAATGATGTAAGATGGGAGGAGGCTTCAGTGGAGCATAAATAACATAGACTGATTGGGCAGAATGGCCTCTTTCTGTGCCATTGATCCTATGGAATCCTATGATGAAGAATTAAGGATTAGGTTAGTTGACTTAAGTGGAAAAAATAGCCTCTATAGATTTGATGAGTCAAGTTGTCTTTTTCTGTGCCCTAAAATGCTACAGTTTTAACCATTTTATTAAGAATTGCATTAAAATTATAATTGGAGTTTTGTAAATGTGGTTTTGAGAATTTATCTGGATCCATATTAATCCTTTCATTTTAATGATTGTGCTGTTCTAGCATCTGGTTTAGCTGGTTGTAAAAAAATTGGGACAGATGACAATTAGATACATCAAACTTTGCTTATTGAGAACACCCATCCAATATCATCATCTGTAGATGTGAGTCATGTGACTTGGAGGAAGCATGATGCATAGTCATTTTGAGCTCTGTTCCCTCTATGGAATCTTCAGTAAGGAAAATCAAAAGGCTGGCCATTCGTTGAGAATAATGGGCCTTGTCTAATTGTGATAGCTAGGGTCCAGTGGTAACACTCTGACCTCTGAGTCATGTTATGACATGGCAGATGAAGTGTGCCAGGTGGACCAAATCCATGAGGGAAACTTGGTTGCACTATCACAATGGTTTTGCAATTTGTATTTATTACGAGATGTGTGAACTGAATTCAAAAGTAATAAGTCCACCAAGACCTTTAGAGATTTTAAAAAATTAAATTAAAATGTTATTAACAATTAAAAGATGTCAAGCACATACGTATGACTACAATTACTCCTATAATAACTCCCAATTACACTCCCTTTAAGGCAACAGATAGATTAAGGCACAATAAACTTATGCACAAATGCTGGAGGCTTCATTAAGGCTATTTCACACACTCCTGTTAGATATTACATGGCCTTCTCTTTCCACATAGCCTTTCATTCTCCTTTATATGTGTTTCTTTCTTTTTAATATGTAAATTCTATTGTTCCATATGTCTTATCTTCCTCATAAAATAAGAACTTTCATGTTGCCACTATATATTGTCAGTAACCTTTGGGAAAAATAAACACATTCCTTAGCCTTGTTTATCTGGCTAGTTGTAAACAGACTAAGATCCCTTTGAAATCCAAATATCCCTTCATTTATCTAAAACTGCAAATTCTCATCACACCTTACATGCTAAGCCAGCAACCATGCTTACTCATTAGCATGTCAAGCACCTAGCTTCTTTTGATAATTTAAACTTGCTGTCTACTTGACTCCAAATGTAATTAAATTACACAGACAGACCCAACAATACTTACCCCCATAAACCGACTTTACAATAACCCCAAAATATTATGAAAATTACATGTTAGCTTTATGACAGAAGATTGTGGGTTCAATTCCCACTGCAAAGATTTGAGCACAAAAATCTAGGCTGACACTCTATTGCACTACCGAGGGAGTGTTGTGCTGACAGAGATGTCATCTTTTAGATGAGATGTTAAACTGAGGTCTTTACTCTCACAGGTGGACATAAAAGAATGGCTTTATTCCAAGAAGAATAGGAGATTTCTCCCCAGAGTCTTGGCCATTATTTATCCCTCAACCAATATCACTAAAGCTAATGATTACCTGGTCATAATCACAATTTGATTTGTGGAACCTCACTGTACACATATTGGCCACTGAGTTTCCTACATGACAACAGTGACTACACTTCAACTATATTTAATTGAAAAGCATTAGGGTCCTTAGGTTGTGAAAGCCACTATATGAATGCAAGTGCTTTCTTTACTCAAGGTAGCAATCTAAGAAACAGCATGATCATTGAGCAAAGAACTCGTAAGTGCTGTATTGATGAGACTTTGGAAGAATCACAGGACATTGAAAGGGAAACGAGAACACTTTTCAGTTTCTTAACTGTGGTAAAGTCTGTGTCCATCCAGATATTTAGAGCAGCAAAGCCTACAATACAATATTGGCGATTTAAAAAAAAATTAAACCCCCAACTGCAGCTCCATCTTGACTCCCTCCTCAGAAACAAGAGGACAAATAACTACTTATATATTTTATTGGAATCTTTTTTCACTGAAATGACCAAATCTATGTGCAATATCGCAAGTAGATTGCTTTGTCCTGGATATCAAGCTTTATAAGTGCTTTGGGGCGATACCTATCCAGCCAAGTGGAGAATATTCCATCAAATTCCTTACTTGTGCCATATTAGGTGGAGAGGCTTTGCAGAGTCAGGAGGTGAGCCACTTGTCATAAAATACCTAGTCTATGACCTACTGTGGTGGTCATGGCATTTATGTGGCCTATCCAGCTGAATTTCTAGTCAATGGTAAGCCAGTGGAAATTTTGGCAATGGAATGCCATTGAATGTGAAGGGAAAATGGTTAAGCTCTCTCTTGTTGGAGATGGCCATGTCTGGCACATGTGCAGCGTGACTGTTGCTTGCCACTTATCAGCCCAAGTCTTCTTCAGGTCTTCCTCAGTATCTGAGGAAGTTTGAACGAAACTAAACACTATGCAGTCAGCATAGAGCATGAGAAGCTGTAAAATGAAGGTAGGTACACCACAACCCCTGAAACAGCCCTTGTTACATATCTGGGCTTTATTTGGACAACCTTAAAAAGACTGTGGTGTAAAATTTTATTTTGGGCAGTGGTGCACACTACTAATTTATATCCCTGTGTGTACCACTCATTCAATCATCCAATTTACAGCTGTATTCTTCTCAGTATTTCTATTAATTCAAAGATAACACTTTTTAGTCTGTCATTAATACACAAATACATATAGAACCAGGTACTAGCCCTCACATCTAAACCTGCAAATAGCTCTGAGCAGTTAAATATGCTGTTATTTTTCTCACAATTATATGTTTCATTTTTTTGTTATTCTCCCCGATATTCTAGCACCTCCTAATCACACAAATTAAAGTATCTAACGCTGCCTCATGTTTTGATCAAAATAACTGTTGCAGGTCATTCTATCTCTTTATTATTCTGCTTTCTTTTTGCATCCACTTTGCTTCCCAAAAGAAACCTGCTAATTCCTGTTGAAGAACGGAAGGGGGGGCTGGGAAGGCGGAGGACTTCCTCGTGAACCTGCCCCTGGGCTTGGCCAAGTTGGTCATTAATAGGTCCAGGCAGCGGGTGATCGAAGGGGTTGTCCGACCTGACTGTCTGCCCCTCTTCTGCGGCTACATTCATGGCCGGGTGTCCCTGGAGAGGGAGCACATGGTGTCTGCCGGTGCCGCCGAGGCCTTCCGTGTCCGGTGGGCACTGCGGGGACTGGGGTGCTTTATCGACCCTCTTAATCACATTTTGAGTTGATGTTTGTAAGTTTGCATTAAACTTTGTCTTTGATTTTTTACAGCTGACCCGACTTAGGGGTTGTGTTTATGTTACCCCTGATTTTGTTGCTTTCGTTTATTTCGTTGACTCAGAAAGAGTATAATGGCCTGAAAGTGGGATCAATGTCATCCTAGTTTGAATTCTGCAGAACTAGGTTCCCTTTGCTGATCCTCATGAGATACAGAGCAACAGAGAAGAGAAACCTAAGTTACTGAGGCTCTGTGGGCTGTGAACTGAATTGAGATCTTTCTAAAGTTGCATTCATTTTTGCCCCTATGGCTTTATTCAAATGGGATTCAATGAGTTGCATATGATGCAATTATAGGTCAGCAGCATACATTGTACATAACACTAAGGCAATGTCTGGTTTCTCATCACCATTACAGTGACTGTAACCTTTCTGGGTATTCCTTGTTCAACTTGAGAAATGTCAGTTTGTGGTTAGAACTTGCAAAGTTGAACCTATCAAAGTTTAAAAACAACAAAAAAAACTAGACATTGGTAAAGTTTTTTGAGGTCAGGATGTCCCCAAAGAGATGATCCAACACATAATCCACCACAGGCTATCCCTTCCATTCATGTGTAATGGTTCAGCACATGTGGAGAAGAAGTCTGCTCAAGTAGATTATGGAGCCACTCTAACCAAACTGAAATCAGCCTGTATGAACAGCATGAATAGGGAATGAAAAATTTGGGCCTTACAATTCAGCCAGCTTTTCTGGAGCCATGGTTGGTGTTACGTCTGCCCTTGCCAAGTGAGTACACTACTGGTGCAGACAGTGCTGGATGCTACATTGGGGAAGGTGTTAGGAACGTGTGTCATAAGCATGGAAATTAGGCAGATTGTGATGTCAGGCAGCATATTGTGCTGATTTGACTTCAGCAGTGCCACGTTTGACCACAGTGCTCCAGCAAACATCCTCCTTTAACCATACCAGCGCTATTTAAAGAGATCATAAACTCCTTTCAGGTTAGATGCTCATTGATTTCTACTGCCTGTTTCTGAGCTATTAGAAGTGTTTGGTGGTTTGTACTATCATATAAAGTTGGTGAAGACTGCAGGGTGTGATGCTGCACATAGTGAAGGCCTTGGCTCTTCAAGGGTTTTGCTCACAACACTTGCTCATGGGTGCTGTAGTTACCAACCCCACTGGTCTGCGGCATGACAGGGAGATTGAGCAGAGGTAACACAGAGGAGGCCAAACTGTTCAAAGAGGGAGGAGGAAGTGGGGGAAGAGGACTTTCAGCAGGATCCCACATCCACCTAGGGTCTTCAGGGTGCAATTCTCTTATCTTAACCTCCGCAGGGAACAGTGTGCAATGTCTGTGTTTCATAAAGGAGATACGTCAAAGAGGAGGTATGGGAGGGAGGGAGTTGGCATGGGAGGGAGGGAATACCATGAGAGGGATGATACGGGAAGGATGGAATGGCATATAAGGGAGTGGAGGAGCTGATGCAGAAGTCTGCTAGTTCTGCGATAAAAGCTAACACAAAGCATACATTCTCAAAGCAACTTTATCAAACAAACCATCCAATATTCCACACAAAGGTCAAACAATCACCTTTGTGCATTCCTTTATTGTCTGCCTTCCCTGTACCTTTACCTGGCCTAGGTTTGCTAGGGAGTACTACACTAGTGGCTGCAGCATGGCTGGTGGAAGTTTGCTGGCTTTAAGAGGATTAGACTACAGATACCTTACAGGCAAATCTTGAGCAGCTCTGGGTCTAGAAGGCATAGCTTCAGACTGCACCATATTTGCAAAGGCAGCAGCAGCCTGGACATGCAACAACAAGGGCACTGACAGAGTGGCAGTGGTGGAAGTTATCATCATGAGAGTGGACAGTAGGCCTGTGCTCCACAAAGCCATCAGTCCCCTAGGCAATGCTAGCAATATGTTAGAGGTCAGAGAGCTGGACAGTTGAAAAACCCTGCAAGCCCCTTTGAACAGTGGTATCAGCAGCCATGTTGGCAGTAGTCTAAGACCGAATAGCAGCAAGCTGAGCACAATTTCAGTCACAGCATCGGCTGCAGCACTCAGGAGCTCAATGATTTCTGCTTGCGTTGGAATAAGAATTGAAACATCATCGTTCATCGGGCTCTGCATTATAGTTGGGTCCACAAGTGTTCTCATGGAGTTGGCTACCATTTACACACAGTAAGGATACGTTCCAAGGTCTGCATGAAACTCTATGCCAAATTGGTGCTAGATTCCTGCATGTTTTCTTGATAATGACTACAGGCTTTCTGCAGGCCTGTTAATGCACCAAGCATTTCCATGTGGATGCCTATAACCCTTTTCCTTTACACAAGCCCATTGAGATTCTCATTTTAGTCCAATGAACAGAACTCATGCTGAGTTCCTATTAACTGGATAGCTGGTATCATTTTTATTCTTTCATGGGATTTGGGCATCATTGGCTATGCCAGCATTTATTGTCCACTCCTAATTGCCCTTGAGAAGATGGTGGTGAGCCATCTTCTTGAACTGCTGCCGTCCATGTGGTGTAGGTACATCCAGAGTGCTGTTAGGAAGGGAGTTCCAGGATTTTGATCCAGCAACAGTGAAGGAACAGTAATATATTTCCAATTTTTTAAATTCATTCATTGGATGTGGGCGTTGCTGGCTAGGCCAGCATTTATGACCTACCCTAATTGTCAGCAGGGTGTGTGCCTTGGAGGGGAACTTGCAGGTAGTGGTGTTCCCATGCATCTGCTGCTCTTGCTCTTGCTCTTTTAGACAGTAGAGCTTGTGAGTTTGAAAGGTGTTGTCAAAGGAGCTTTGTCGAGTTGCTGCAGTGCATCTTATGGATGGTATATACTGCTGCCACTGTGCATCAGTAGTGGAGGGAGAGAAGGTGGTGGATAGCCTGCCAATCAAGCAGGTTGCTTTGTTCTGGATGGTCGAGCTTCCTGAGTGATGTCAAAACTGCCCTCATCCAGGCAAGTGGAGAGTGTTCCATCACATTCCTGACTTGTGCCTTGTATATGGTGGACAGGCTTTGGGGAATCAGGAGATGAGTTACTCCTCTGATTCGCCTCTCACCTGCTCTTGGTCACACCATTTTTATACGATAGTTTCTGGTCAATTGTAACCCCAGCATGTTGATAATGGGGAATTCTGTGATAGTAATGCCATTGAATATCAAGGGAAGATGGTTGGATTCTCTCTTGCTGGAGATAGTCATTGCCTGGCATTTGTGTGGCGTGAATGTTACTTGCCAATTGCCAGCCCAAGAATGAATGTTATCTAGGTCTTGCTGCATTTGGACATGGACTGCTTCAGTATCTGAAGAGTCATGAATGGTGCTAAACTTTGTGCAATCATCAGCGAACATCCCCACTTCTGACCGTATGATGGAGGGAAGGTCATTGATGAAGCAGCTGAAGATGGTTGGGCCTAGGACACTACCCTGAGGAACTCCTGCAGTGATGTCCTAGGACTGAGATGATTGACCTCCAACAACCATAACCATCTTCCTTTGTTTTAGGTATGGCTCTAGCCAGTGGATAGTTTTCCCTTTTTTCCATTGCCTCCAGTTTTGCTGGGGCTCCTTGATGCCATTCTCATTCAAATGCATTTCTATTTTATTAGCTTGGATACAGGGTTCCTGTAAAGTTTATTCTCTTCACTCACTTCATAATAATCAATGTTGATTATTGCATTGACACAATATATATTGCTAAGGGTCATGTCTGCCAACTTCAGTTACTCCTACCTGCTATCCCAGGAAAAATAAAGAGCTGGAACATTGTTTCAATGTAAAGGGTTTATTAATTTCAAAGATTAGTTTGATAATATGCCATTAATCATAAATTTAAGAGGATCTATAGTAAAACAAAATAAATATTCTCTTGAACTATCACAAATACATCAACTTCTAGAATCTAATTCAGGAAATGTAAACAGAATAAATCAATTGACAGAACTGCTGAATTTTAGTGGAATGGGACAGACTCAGTTTCCTTCAGCTTGATGCTGGTTTGGTCCCTGCAATTTACACTATAATTATAGCATTGATGTGAAATGAAACCACAGTGCATTGATGCTGTAGCTGTGGTGTGAATGCAACCCTTGAAACACTACCCGGCATAGACATTCATTGAAAATAATTAATTTTTCAAAGGTTTTGCCCTTCCCCTGTTTTTGGTCTTTTTCACCATAGTCCCATTCCAATGGCATTGCAGAAACTGTACTCTCCATTTACACTGAGCAAATCATTAAAGCTCAGCCAGCTATTTCTATCTCCTTTTGTAAATTGAGAACATCTTGAAAAATTTAAGAAAATTGCATTAAAGTTTAACACAAACTTTTGAAAGTTGATATAATCAGATGATAATTAGATTCACAACAGCAAATTGTCAAAGATGAATTAACAGGACAACCCCATTCAGTCTCTGCTCAGATGATAGCTCCTGAAACCCTTGGCCTTGATTAAACAGATTGCCTTATAACTAACACAGTGAATATTCAGATAGTATAACAGCAGCAATAAATCAGTCAGAAATAAACTCCATCTCCACTCAAATCTTGTATAAATCTGGTCACTTTCTAAGGTTCCTGAATTTTATAAGTAGTTAACTGCAGGACACAACTCTCTTTACAAGGGCTGGAGAGGAGTCTGATACAATTAAACCCCTGTTTACTGTACTTGCAGGCTGTGTCTGACTCTGCAGCAGCACATAAATAGTAAAGCAATTTTTGCATGATCTTCCTGAATGACAGAGAAACCTTAGGGGCTGTGTGGCTTATCCTGCTCCTAATTTGTTTGTCCTTATGTGCAAGCAAAAGAAAATGCAGTCAGTCCACATTGACTGACTGACTGACCAGCCAAGTATCCATTGCGGCAGCACTCGCAGGTTTGATAATGTATCGAATTGTGGCATACCCCCACCCCCCACTTCAAAAAATGGGAGTGCAGTGCCATTCTAACTCACCAATAACGTCGCTCTCAAATTTTCTGCATATTCAGAATTTGGTGTTCAACCTGAGTACCCAACAAGGATACGAACACTGCAAGCTAATTACAAATTATCACGTAACCTGAAATACATTATTAATCTGTTCATTTATTTTCAAAGTAAAGGCATAGTGATGTTGGGCAGTTGAAACTCCTATGTATGAAGCAATTCTTCCAGAATCACCACCCCCATTCTGACCATGATCCTCCAGACTGATAGAGGTCTCTGTGGCTGATGTCGAACAGCTGGGATTCCAGCCACTGCAAGCAGATTCCTTATCACATTGGCAATAAATACAATGCTTTCTAGCTGACCCTGTCACAATTCAAGGATACGTGAACTGTTAGTGTGTTGAACTGAGTTCAGTTTGATTAAATACATAAAAACTTAATTCTCCTGACAAGTTCGTGCTCAAAAATATCTGGTGTACATAAATGCCCACTCAAAATTTTCCAATTGGGTCAATGTGTCACAAAAAAAATTCAACTTTTTTTACTGGGATTGGAGGTTGTAGGGTGCAATTTCAAGTTGTCAGAATCAATCAAGTCAATTGGAAGGAGAATTGAAGGCTGATGGATCTCTTTCTCCCATTTTCCGTGTGCACAAACTTGAGGCAGAAGAAAATGAACTGATGGTTTTTGAGAATTATAGTTACACTCACTTTCATTTAGAGTTTGTCCATAAAGAAATAGTGTTTAACAAAGAAACTGTTAATGCAGCTTTTATCTCAAAAGGAACATTCTGGGATTGCCCAGCTATTGTCTTATATGAAGGCTTACTGTCATTAAGAATAGCTGTAATTTTTTCTGGCTAAATGGCATAAATGTTCTCTGGTGTGGACACAATAACTAGTTTTTATTCAGCATTCCTGCCATTACACTGGTGAAATTGTCAGTGTTTAGCGGTAAAGATTCGGTTAGAAATGGTGACTTAACCTGAATAAATTACATCTGTTTCCGCTAGTTAGGAATTTACTATAATGCACAGCCGTGATTTCTGCTTGGTTGTGTAGGAGTCAGTGTTTGGTTATAATCCATAACTTAGTTATTTTCATTTTGTTAAACATAGTTGAGATGTCTGTGTTGTCATAGATTAACCAGAGAATAAACCCTGACAACCTATAATAATGTGACGAATATCCTTGGGAAATATAAGGAGTGCTACTATTAGTTAATAAAGAGCATAATGGACACCCACAGACTGAAAGAAACAAATTAGACACATCTTAAAAGTATCCAATTCAGCTGCTCCTCCCAGTTTTTGGAAATTTTTGCACACTTTGCTTTTTCTTCAATGATTTCAATATGTTGTTACTTTTATTTCCCATAGGAAACAAAACATTGACAGGTTTAAGAGAGCAATGTAGACCAGAGACATGTCTAACTGCCCCTGAAGATACAGGAGTACCTTTTTTAGGTGGTGAATTCTAGTTTATATACATGAGGAAGAAAACAATATTGGAGAACCAGAAATTAGCACACAGCTGCTTCTAGATATCCACTTCAACATCTATACATCTATCTCCACACTGCTCCTCAGAACACTGTTATATTAGATTGTTAAATCGACATGTATATAGCCCTGACACAAGCCAGCTACTGGCAGTCTCCCAGTAATGAGAACCCCTACATTACAAAGTGTAAATGAGAAGTATGAGAATAAATGTACGAGTGTAAATGAGAAGGATGATTCAACTTTTTTTTTTAAATCTTCATTTTTAAAAATCATCATCGAACGCTGCAGCAGACTACATTCCAGTCTATCCATCAGGATATTCATCCTCGCCCTGTTGAGGTATCAATTGGTAAGTACTTTGGTGGAAATGATCATGATTCAGTCAGATTAAGGGTAATTATGGAATTGGACAATGATAGATCAGGAATAAAAGTTCTCAATTGGGGAAAAGCTAATTTTACTAAGTTGACATTTGGTTTAGCCAAAAGTGGGCTGGAAACAGCTACTTGAATATAAATCAGTGCCAGATCATTGGATGGCATTCAAGGAGGAGATAGAGAGGGTTCAGAGCAAGTATGTTCCTTAAAGAACAAACAGTGGGACTAACAAATCCAGAGCTCCATGGATGTCAATGGGCTAAAAGGAGACGATAAAGGGAAAAAGGGGAGCTTATGACAGACACCGAGGGCTCAATACTGCACAGGAGTATAAAAAGTGTAAGGCTGAAATTAAAAAGGAAATTAAGAAAGCCAAGAGTGGCTCTGAGACAAATATTGGCAAGTAAAATCAAGGAAAACCCAAAGACTCATTTATAAATGCATGAAGAGCAAGAGGATAACTAAAGAAAGAGTAGGGCCTATATAGGGACTATAACGGTAACCTGTATGTGGAGGCGGAGGATGTTGGTATGGTTCTTAATGAGTGCTTTATGTCTGTATTCATGACAGAGATGGACAATACAGACATTGCAATTGAGAAGGAGCGTGAAATATTAGATGAAATTAACACACTGAGAGAGGAAGCATTAAGTGGTTTAACATGTTTGAAAGTGGATGAATCCCCAGGCCCTGACAGAATGTATCCCAGGATGTTAAGGGAAGCAAGAGAAGAAATAGCAGAGGCTCTGACCATCAATTTCCAATCTTCTCTAGCTATAGGTGTGGTGCCAGAGGACTGTAGAACCTGTTAACATTGTCCCATTGTTTAAAAAGGGATAAATTGAGTGATTACAGGTCGGTCAGCCTAACCTCCATGGATGGGAATATTATCGGAAAAATTCTGAGGGACAAGATAAAACTAGAAAGGCACAGACTAATCAAAGACAGTCACAATGGATTTGTTAGGAACGATAAGGGTTGTGCATTTGATGTAGTCTTTTAGCAATCTTAGCAAGGGTTTTTATAGCTCCCACGTGGCAGACTGGTCATGAAAGTAAAAGCCCATGGGATCTAATTAGGCAAAGTGGCAAATTGAATCCAAAGTTGGCTCAGAGGCAGTAAACAAAGGGTAATGATTGAAGGGTGCTTTTTGAGACTGGAAGGCTGTTTCCAGTGGAGTTCCACAGGGCTCAGCATTAGGTCCCTTGCTTTTTGTGGTATATATCAATGATTTGGACTTGAATTTATGGGGTATGATTAAGAAGTTTGCAGACAATACAAAAATTGGCTGTGGTTGATAATGAAGAAGGAAGCTGTAGACTACAAGAAGGTACCAATGGACTAGTCAGGTGAGTGTAGTAGTGGCAGATGGAGTTCAATCTGGAAAAGTGTGAGGTAATGCATTTGGGGAAGGCTAACAAGGCAAGGGATTACACAATAAATTGTTGGATACTCAGAGGTATTGGGAGTGCATGTCCACAGATCCCTGAAAGTGGCCGGACAGATAGATAAGATAAGCCGGAAGGCACTGGGATACTCGCCTTTATGAGCCGAGGGATAGAATATAAGAGCCGGACGGTTATGCTGGAACTGTATAGAACATTAGTTAGGCCATAGCTGGGCTATTTAATTCTGTTCTGGTCATTTCATGATAAGAAAGATGTGACTGCACTGGAGAGGATACAGTGAAGGTTTACAAGAATATGTCTGGACTGGAGAATTTGAGTTATGAGGAAAGATTGGTTAGGCTGGGATTGTTTTCTTTGGAACAGAGGAGGCTGAAAGGAGAGCTAATTGAAGTGTATAGAATTAAGAGGGGTCTCGATAGAGTGGGTAGAGAGAACCATGTTCACTTTGGTTGGAGGGTCCATAAACAAGGATTAATGTAAGAGGTAGGAGATTTAGAGAGGATCCAAGGGGATATTTTTTCACCCAGAGGGTGGTGGGGACCTGGAACTTACTGCCTGGAAGGGTGGTAGAGGAAGAAACCCTCATTAACATTTAAAACACACTTGGATATGCACTTAGAAGTGCCTTGATCCACAAGGCCACAGATCAAGAATTGGGAAGTAGAATTAGGCTAGATGGCTACTTGTCGGCTGGTGCAAATACAATGGGTTGAATGGCCTCCTACTGTACTGTAAATTTCTATGATTCAATAGTTCCAGAATTCAGTGACTCATTAAATAGTTACAGGACAGAAGGAAGCCATTTGGTCTGTCGTGCCCGTGCTGGCTCTCTGCAAGAGCAACTCACCTAGCCCCACTCCCTTGCCTTTTCACCATAGACCTGCAAATGTTTCTTCTTTGGATAATGAGCCAATTCCCTTTTGAAAGCCATGATTGAATCTACCACCACCACACTCTCAGGCAGTGCATTCCAGATCCTAACCACTCGTAATGTAGAAAAGGTTTTCCTCATGCCGCCATTTCTTCTTTTGTCAATCACCTTAAACCTGTGTGCTCTGCTTCTTGATCCTTCCACCAATGGAAACAGCTTCTCTCTATCTACTGAGTCCAAACCCCTCATGATTTTGAACACTTCTATCAAATCTTTTCTCTGCCCCAGTGTTTCTGATCTATCTGCATAATTGAAGTTCCTCATTCCTGGAATCATTCTTGTGAATCTTTCTGCACCCTCTCAAATGCTTTCACATCCTTCCTAAAACGTGATACCCAGAACTGGATGCAATACTTCAGTTGAGGCCAAATCAGTGTTTCATACAGGTTTAGCGTAACTTCCTTGCTTTTGTACCTTATGCTCCTACTTATAAAGCTCAGGATTCGGTATGCTTTATTAACTGCTTCAACTTGCCCTGCCACCTTAAGTGATTTATGCACATATCTTTGATCCTGTGCCTACTTTAGAATTGTATATTTTATTGTCTCTCCATGTTCTTCCTATCAAAGTGTATCACTTCACAATGCTCTGCATTAAATTTCATCTGTCACTTGTCCACCCATTCCATCAATCTACGTCCTTTTGAAGTTTAACACTATCCTGCTCACAGTTCACAATTCTTCTGCAATTGGCTCATTATCTGAAGAAGAAACATTTGCAGGTCTATGGTGTCATCTGCAAATTTTTAAATTGTATACCAAAGTCTCGGTCATTAATATGGAATTGCAATTGGAAAACTAAAGCAAGCTAGTTTGTAGGTAAGTTTGCAGGAGGCTGGAGAAATTGGGTGAATCAAGGCTATGAAAGGACTTGAGGAAGAAGGCTAAAACATTAGAGTTAATTCACTGGCAACAGAAAGCCAATGCAGGCTAAGAGTGTTAGGTAAGTGGGACTTAATGTGGGACAGGATATGAATTGGTGTGTTTTGGACAAGTTGGAATTTATGGAGTGCAGACACAGGGAGGCCAGAGAAAAGAGCATTGGGAGCAAAAGAATCTGGAAATGACAAAAGCATGGATAACATTTAGGTGGTAGAAAGACTGAGGTTCAGGCAGAGGCAATGGAAAATAGTATTGGGAAGGTGAAGTAAATGGATTGTTGATGGAGAGGATGTGGAGTTTGAAGCTTAAGTCAAGACTGAATTAGGTTTCAAAATTTCAGTCTGATTCAATAGGTATGAAAGGGCATGGATGGGTATTGAAATCAATGACAAGGCAGGCTGGGTTTATGATGAGCACCAAGAATGATAGTTTTGGTCTTTCAGCTGAGGGAAGTTGTGACTCATCGATGAGTCATCATATAGGTGATGGTGAAAGTCAAGAGAAGTGTTAGAGAGATAAAGCTGTGCTTCATGATTAGATGTGAAAGTTGTCCTTTTGCCAATGGATTATGACATCATGGCACAGCATATAGATGAGGAAAATGACAAAGGTGACAGTGACAGGAAAGGAGGAAAAGCCATCTGATGTAATTCAAACTCCTAGAGGTATTAAAATTCATACATTATGCAATGGGAAATAATAATTATTTTTCCTCTTTATCCCCTTATCCACATTGCACCTCATGGTTTGACAAATGGATGGTCATTCCTACAGATGTTATTAGGGTCTTCCAATATTGTTCTGTCATCAACTTTCTTTGGAAAGGTCAACAAATGAAGTCCTCTCCTTTTTGTTTGTTTCATTGTTTCTGGGTTGTGATATTCTTCCTCTGAATTAAATCCCAGTTGTTTCGATTTAAATGTTTGAAACACAATTCAAAAATAACTATAGACATGGACAGAGTTTCAGCACAGATATAACTTTTAAACTTACAAATTCATCAATGGCAAGAAGAGCACGGTGGATGAGTTGTGCATTGTGGTCATAATTGTTATTTAGTTGGTCACCAATCTGCTGGAGTCTCCTGCCTGTGTCCACAGTATTGTTAATGTTTCCTGAGAGAAAATTAATCAGTTAGACTCCAGAAAATAAATGGTAAATTCTCACACACATCCCATTCTATAGTAACTCCTACAGATCTTGTCAGTAAGGAGACTTGTCATGCAAGTCTCAGGGGAAAAAAAGACAGAAAAAGGCAAGCAACAGAGGGGATTACTTTTCTTTAGAACTTCACAAGGAAACTTCACTTTCATTAGCATGTTGAGTTCTTCTAAGGCTGCAATTCCACAGGTCTTTCCCTTTATCAATATGGGAGCCTTGACAGTGCATTTCTGGAGGCAGTGAGGAAAGTACAGATGACCACGATTCTGTTTATCTGAGACCTACACACATACACTTCCAGAAGAAGGTGTTTTGCTCTGGCTGACATCAACTAATACAAAAGATCAGGCTTTGAGTCTGGGATTTTTCAGGTTTATATTGACTCCCATACTCAATAGATAGAAGCCATTGGAAAAATAATAAGAAATAGGAGTAGGAGTGGTCCATTTGGCCCTTTGAGCTTGCTTTGCCATTTAATACAAACACGGCTGATCTTTGGCTTCAGCTTCCGTTTCCTTCCTGCTCCCTATATCCCGTGATTCCCTGAGGGACCAAAAAATCTATCTTAGCCTTAAATATATTCAATGATAGGTTATCCTTTGGAGTAGTCAATTCAAAAGGCTTACAACCCTTTGAGTGAAGAAATTTCTCCTCGTCTCAGCCCTAAATGATCAACCCCATATCCTATACCTGTGCCCCATGTTCTAGATTCTCAAACTGGGGGAACCCTGTCAAGCCCCTTCAGAATCTTGTATGTTTCAATGAGATCACCTCTCATTCTTCTAAACTCCAGAGAATATAGGCCCAATTTACTCAGCCTCTCATCATTGGACAACGCTCTCATCTCAGCAACCAACCCAGTGAACCTTTGCTGTACCGCATCCAATGCAAATATACCCTTCCTTAAAAGTAGAGAGAAAAACTGCACAGCATTCCAGATGTGGTTTCACCAAAGCTCTAAACCATTTTGGCAAGATGTCCTTACTCTTGTACTCCAATCCCCTTGCAATAAAGATCATTTGTTTTCCTATTTGCTTACTGTATCTGTGTATAACTTTCTGTGTTCTTTGGATAAGTACACCTAAGTCTCTCTGAACACTACTATTTAGAAGGTTCACACCTTTTAAAAAATATTCTGGTTTTCTATTCTTATGACCAAAGTGAATAACTTTCCCACATTATATTCCATCTGCCACTTTGTTGCCTACTGAATTAACCTGTATATATCTTTTTTTCAGTCTTTGTGTCCTAATCACAGCTTACATTCCCACCTAGCTTTACATAGTCAGCAAACTTGGATACATTACTCTCGGTCTTTGTCTAAGTCGTTAACATGGATTGTAAATAACTGAGGCAACACTCCACCATTCGCTGCCTGCCAACTTGAAAATGCCCCATTTATCCCTACTGCCTGCTTTCTGTCTGTTAACTAATTCTCTATTCATGCTAGTATATTAACCCCAACTCCATGAACGCTTATCTCACATATTAACAATTTGTGTGACACCAATCCTCTTGGAAATCTAAGTATATGAAATCTGTTGGCTCTCCTCTATCTATCCTACAAGTTCTATACACAAAAATCTCCAAAGAATTTGTCAAACACAATTCCCCTTTCATAAAACCATGTTGACTCTGTCAGATCATACTATGATTTTCTGAGTGCATTTTTAGGCTTTCCTCTTCCCAGTGACTGGTGACAGGCTAACGGGCCTGCTGTTCCCTATTCTCGCTCCCTCACCTTTCTTAAATAAATCTGTTATTTTTGCTAACTTCCAATCTGTTGGGACCATTTTACAATCTAGGGAATTTTGGAAAATCACAATCAGAGCAGCAATTATATAAAAGAGTTATCTCTTTTACAACCCTATAATGTAGGCCATCAAAGTCTGGGGTTTTGTCAGTTTTTAATCCCTTACATTTCTGCTGTACTTTACTTTGCTGATATTAATTTTCTTAAGTTCCTCACTCTTGTTAATCCACTTGTTACCCTCTATTTCTGGTATATAATTTGTGTCTTCTACTGTAGGTATGCAAGAAAAATATTAGCATTTTTTCCCCTGGGGTACAGATAACTACGTTGTTAACCTCCATTGTTAACCTTCATAAAATAATTAAGGTTGAGGAAGGCCATTTAGTCCATATTTAGAACATTCATCCAGTGAAATCCTAATGCTCTATTCCACTGTAGCATCCAATTGTTTCTTAAGTAATTGCAAGATTTTTGCTTCCACCATTCCGTATGGAAGTTTATTCCACAAGCTTTATTCAAAATCATGTTTTAGTTCCAAGAAACCACGATAACTGCTGAAGGAAATTGATGAACTGTAAGTTGGAAATTACAAATTAATGGATTTAACACTTCAGGTTAGTTCTGAAGCAAGATTATCAACCTGAATGAAAGGTTAACAGTTTCTCTCTCCACAAATACTGACAGACCTCGGTTTTTTTTTATGCTTTTATTTCAAATTTCCAGCATCTGCAGTATTTTGATTTGATGTGTTTTATTTGTTGTTTTTTTTAAACTATCTGATTTTGTAAATACCAGTAAATTGAAGTAGTTATTTTAGATGTCAAATCTGTGATCTGCATATAATATTTTCTATTCATTCAAAGTGATAGATGCATTATATAAGGATGTGTTTGGTGTAATTGTGACAAAATTGGGGTAACTGTTAATCTCCAGGTTGACATTCTCTGCAGGGATAAAAAAAACAAAATGATGCAGATTTCAGAATACATGAATATAGTTTTCTTACAGAAAGAGGCCATTGTTCACAGAAAAGGTGAAAAAAACCCAAAATGTAAAAGCAGATGTTTGCATGAAATCATAATCTGTACCATCATATTTAATTGCTAGAATTACTTTTACTTTGAAAACTTATCTAATGTGAGTGTTCATAGAAATATATGATGAAACGAAAAAGGAGGGTGTACGATGCTTGTCAAGTGAATCCTTCAAGTGAGAATCAATAGAATATGTTGAGATGGGAAGTGATGAGAAAAAGAATACCAGGAAAGAACAACATGAGAATAGAATGGCAGAAAACATATAAGGAAACTCAAAAATCTTCTACCAGCATGTAATAATAAGCAGGTTATAAGAGGTATGGTTGGGCCTATTGGAGACAAAGGTGATATATGCTTAGGGCTGCAGGACAAGGCTGGAATACTCAATGAGTACTTGCTATTGATGTTTACCAAGGAAGAGAATGCTGGCAAAATATCGGTGGAAGCAGAAATGGTAGAGGTGATGGATGGGGTGAAAATTGATAGACAGGAGGTACTGGAAAGGTTAGTTATGCTTTTCTATGTTCATTCATGGGATGTGGGCTTCGCTGGCTGGGCCAGCATTTATTTCCCATCCCTAGTTGCCCTTGAGAAGGTGGTAGTGATATGCCTTCTTGAACCTCTGCAGTCCACATGGTGTAGGTACACCCAAAGTGCTGTTAGGAAGGGAGTTCCAGGATTTTGACCCAGCGACAGTGAAGGAATGGTGATAAATTTCCAAGTCAGAATGGTGAGTGACTGGGAGGGGAACTTCCAGGCGGTGGTGTTTCCATCTATGTGCTGCCCTTGTCCTTCTAGATGGTAGTGGTCGTGGGTTTGGAAGGTACTGTCTGGTGAGTTCCTGCAGTGCATCTTGTAGATGGTACACATTGCTGCTACTGTGCATCAGTGGTGGAGGGAGTGAATGTTTGTGGATGTGGTGCCAGTCAAGTGGGCTGCTTTGTCCTGGACAGTGTCAAGCTTCTTGAGTGTTGTTGGAGCTGCACTCATTCAGGCAAGTGGGGAGTATACCATCACATTTCTGACTTGTGCCTTTTAGATGGCAGACAAGCTTTGCGGAGTCAGGAGATGATTACTTGTCGCAGGATTCCTAGCCTCTGACCTGCTCTTGTAGCCACAGTATCTAGAGCTTACAGTGGATAAGTCGTCCAATCCGAATGGCTTGTAGTTGCTAAGGGAAGTAGGGGTGGAGATAGTGGTTGGGCTTGCCATAATCTTTCAATCTTCCCTAGATACGAGAGAGGTGCCATAGGATTGGAGGGTGTCAAATGTGACACCCATGTTAATCAAGGAAAAGAAAATCAACAGTTACTTGGTGTGGTTTGAGTTAATTAAGGATAGCCAGCATTGCTTTGTAAAAGGCACATTGTGCTTGATTAATCTAATTTTTTTTTGAAGTAACAGAGTAGATAAAGAGAATGCAGTGGATGTTGTCTAAACGATTTTAACTAGGGGCAGGATTTTTAGGTCGGTGTGTAGACCCAATCAGCGGGCCCAGGAGCAGCTTGGGAACGGAACGCTACCCGCGATCAGCCCTCAACCACGACTTCACACTGGCAATTAACAGCCAGCCAGCATGAAGCTTGAAATGCTCAGCACAGCCAGGGTGAGGGCAGGAGGAAGGCGGGCACTGATATAAGTGCGGGCACAGGCACTGAATGAAAGTTCCCTGAAGGCAGAGAGCTGAAAGGCTTTAAAACCAATAAATAAAGTTTTCAAAATCCAGAAAAAAATGTCCACGCATCACAATCAGTCACCTGAACATACACATGATGAAAATTCTGTCCATGCATTTTTTTCATAATGGAAACCTCATCCTGACCTAAAAATTCTGTCCTATGTGTTTGACAAAGCACCACATAAAACGCTGCTTAACAAAATTGAGGCTCATGGAATAGGAGGGTCAGTGTCAGTGGATAAAAAATTGGCTTAAGAACAGAAAACAGCGAGTTGTGGTAAATGGTTGTTTTCAGGCTGGAGGAGTAGACAGTAGCATTGTTCACAGGTCAGTACTAGGACTACTTTTTTTATGTATCTAAATAACTTGGGTATTGAAGATCTTAAGGTGACAGGACATATTGAGAGAGTAGCTAGCAAAGCTTATGGGATCTTGGGCTTTATAAATAGAGGTATTGAACACAAAAGTAGGGAGGTAATGATGAACATTTAAAAAACTCTGGTTAGGTCACAACTAGAGTATTTCATTCAGTTCTGGTCAGCATACTTTAGGAAGGATCTAAGGTCCTGAGAAAGTCCAGTAGAGATTTACTAGAATGTTTCCAGCGATGGGAGATTTTAGATGCAAGAAGAAGCAAGGGTTGTTTTCCTTGGAGCAAAGTTTGTTGCAAGAAGATTTGATAGAGTTGTGCAAGATTTTAACAGATTTAGATAAGGCAGACAAAGAAAACTGTTCCCATCAGCTGACAGTACAAGGATTAGGGCAAACATATTTAAGGTTTTGGGCAAGGGACACAGGGGTGGTGAGGTGGTGTGAAGAAGAACTTTTTAACACAGCGAGAGATAATGAACAGGAACTTGCTGCTTATGAGTGGTAGAAGAGAAAGGATCAATCATTTGAAAAGCAAATTGGATGGGCAATTGAGGGAAATAAACTTTTAGGGTACTGCAGTTGATGTAGTTTGTATGGACTTCAGTAAGACTTTTGACAACGTCCCACATGGGAGAATGTTCAGGAAGATAAGAGCCCATGGGATCCAGGGCAATTTGGCAAATTGGATCCAAAATTGGCTCAGTGGCAGAAGGAAGAGGGTGATGGTCGAAAGCTGTTTATGTGACTTGAAGCCAGTGTCCAGTGGTGTAACGCAGGGTTTGGTTCTGGGACCCTTGCTGTTTGTAGTGTATATTAATGATCTAGACATGAATGTAGGAGGTATGATCAGTAAGTTCACAGATGACAAATTGGTGGTGTGGTAAATAGCAAGGAGGAAAACTTTAGACTACGGGACGATATGGACGGGCTGGTCAGATGGGCAGAACAGTGGCAAATGGAATTTAATACTGAAAAGTGCGAGATGATGCATTTTGAGAGGACTAACAAGGTAAGGGAGTACATGATGAATGGTAGGACCCTAGAAAATACAGAGGATCAGAGGAACCTTGGTGTACATGTCCATAGATCCTTGAAGGCAGCAGGACAGGTAGATACGTTGATTAAGAAGGCATATGGGATACTTGCCTCTATTGGATGAAGTATTGAGTATTGAATACAAGAGCAGGGAGGTTATATTGGAGCTGTATAAAACGCTGGTTAGGCCACAGCTGGAGTACTGTGTGCAGTTCTGGTTGACATGCTATAGGAAGGATATGATTGCACTGGAGAGGGTGCAGAGAAGATTCACCAGGATGTTGCCTGGGCTGAAGCGTTTCAGCTGTGAAGAGAGACTGGATAGGCTGGAGTTGTTTTTCTTGGAGCAAAGAAGGCTGAGGGGCGATCTGATTGAGGTATACAAAATTATGTGGGGCATAGATAGGTTAAATAGGAAGAAACTTTTCCCTTTAGTAGACAGGTCAGTAACCAAATAGATTTAAGGTAAGGGGCAGGAGGTTTAGAGGGGATTTGAGGAATTTTTTTTCACTCAGAATGGTTGGAATCTGGAACCCACTGCCTGAGGTGGTGGTAGAGGCAGGAACCCTCACTACATTTAAAAAGTATTTATATGAGCACTTAAATCACATACAGGGCTACGGGCCAAGTGATGGAAAATGGGATTAGAGTAGATAGGTGCTTGATGACTGGCACAGACACTATGGGCTGAAGGGCCTCTTTCCATGCTGTAAACTCTATGACACTATGAGAAATCTGGGCAACATGAGCAGCTGAAGAAACTGCAGGACAGAACTATGGATAAGGATATTGTGCTGGCAAAACGGTGGAGCTAAATCGGGTCTGAGGTTTGAAGCAATAAATTTCTCTTTATTGCAAATCCACCGGCAACAGCTCAGAGCCCGAGAATGCAGAAGATTTTGTGTGCCTGAAAGATGAAATGAAATGATTGCCACAACGTATTACCAGATGTAGACAGGGTTGCTAACTGTGATTAAATGTATTGCTGGAGGTTTTCTCACATGACTTGCCTCCATGTTCCAGCCATTAGTCAGCCTACACATCCATCCGTGTGACACCGGCACATCCATCCGTGTGACACCGGTAGGGAAGCTAAAAGATTCATTACCCGATTGGATGATTCTTGACCGTCAGCCAAACAGCCTGTTTCCCCCATTTACAATATTTTTATATTTAGTAAAGAGAAATGTTCAAAGAATACTATTTTGGGTGGGGGAGGGGAAACTTCTCTTAAATGTCCTTATGACTTTTATCTGGGAATGCAGACAGCCGTGCTTTGGACATTGATCTTCAATTCCTGGAAAATTGGCAACAGCTCTCCTCGCCTGTCAAGGTTCAATGACGCGCTTCCGGTCGTGCGCTGGCGGTTGAAGGGTCTCAGACGCGCGGGTTTTTCAAACCACACCCCCACCTCGTGCGCACGCGTGTTTCCCGGCGCTCAGCTGGTGGGAACGGTGGCCTGCTCTAGGCTTGGGCGCCATTTTGTGTGGGAGAAGCGTAGCTGAATTCTGCCGGAGCAAAATTCTGTGAAACAAATTTCGAAGTTGTATGAAACTCCTGTACGCAAAACATCCACAACTTTAGTCAATCTAGAAACAAGTAGGAGGAGGGGAGGGGGGATGTGCCGTTCCGGCCGAGCTAGTAGGATAAAAGCAAAAAAACTGCGGATGCTATTTGTTTTTGTTCACAACTAGTAAGAGTTGGATGTGAGGTGGGTTAAATTATGGAAACGTTTATCTTTAAAAAGTCTGGGTGATGCGCTTTGAATCGCTGTTGATTTGAGCCTTTTTCATCACCATATCTATGCGCTCAAGAACTGATGGACCGCTTCTAAATAAGACAATTGTAGACATGCTGAAGTTTGCTTCAGTGTTTATAGTGTAGGAAGAGGTCAGCGTGCCAGACGTCTCATGGAAACTAATATTGATTCAGGGACTCAACAAAATTAACGTAAACAAGGTAACAGTAATGGAGAAATTAATGATCCTAAAGAGACAACTCCCCAGGGCAGGATAGTTTCCAGCCCAGACTTTTAAAAGAAGTAGGTGAGAACATAGATATCCTAACGATAATTCTCCAAATTCTCTCAACTCCTGAACCATTTCTTTAGATTAAAAAAGTACACGTCACTCTGCTATTTAAGGAAGTTGGTAGAGTGAAACCAGGGACTTATAGACCAGCCAGTTTGTTGGGTACATTGTTAGAGTCTATAATTAAGAATAGAGTGGTAGAAAAATCTATCTCCTTCCATTTTAATCTGATTACAGAGAGCCAACATGGATTTGTAAAGGTTCTGATGAATCTGATTGAAATTTTAGAAGAGGTAATTAAAGTTGTGGACAGGGGAATGTTGTTAAATGGACTTCTAAAATGCATGTAATAAAGTCCTTTGTAAGAGACTTAACTAACATTGAAGCTTATGGAACTGAAAACAAATTATTGACTTGTTTAAGAAACTGACTGAGTGGAGGGAGACAATAAGGATAATGGGCAGGTATTTTAATTGGCAAAATGTGACTAGTGATGATTGGATCTGTGTTGAGATCGCAACTATTCACTACTTTTTAATGACTTAAATGATGAATGAATTTGAAAAATCTCATGGGATGTGGACGTCAGTGGCTAGGGCATTTATTGCCCATCCCTAATTGCCCTTTTAGAGGTTTTTTAAGAGTCAACCACTTTGCTGTGGGCCACATATAAGCCAGACCAGGTAAGGATGGCAGACTTCCTTTCCTAAAGGGCGTTAGTGAACCATATGGGTTTTTACAACAATCGTTTCTTGGTCATCATGAGACATTTAATTCCAGGTATTTATTGATTTAATCTGTCGTGGGATTCTAATCAAGTTCCCAGAGCATTACTAGTCCAGTGACATTACCACTACACCACTGAGGACCATATATCTAAATCTGATGATGGAAAGATAGGTGCTATTGTAAGCAGTTGGAAATTTAAAGTTGCAGTGAGATATTGATAGATTAAGTGAATGGGAAAAATTGTGGCAAATAGATTTCAATGTAGGCAAATGTGAGGTCATCCACTTTGGACCTAAAAGTATAGAACTGAGTACTTTCTAAATTATGAAAAGCTAGAAACAATGGAGGTCCTCAGAGACTTGTGGATGTGATCGAGGTACACAAATCATTAAAAACCATGAATTGGTACAGAAACTAATCAAAAAGCTAAAGCCTAGCCAGTGACGCCCACATCCCATGAACAAAACAAAAAAAATGGAATTATGGCCTTTATATCTAGTGGGTAGAACTCATGTTTCACTATAATAAGCCCTGGAGAACTGAGAGCAGTTCTGTGCACCACACTTTAGGAAGGAAACATTGGCCTTGGAGGGAGTGTGGTGTAGACTTATTAGAATGATACCTGCCCTCCAAGTTTTAAGCTATAAGGTGACATTAAACAAACCAGCATTGTCTTCCATGGGATTTAGAAGACAAATGGAGATTTGATTGAAATTTTAAAGATATTGTGGGGATGAAATAGGGTAGACTGGGAGAAACTATTTTCATCTTTTGTGGAGTCTAGGACAAGGGGGCATAATCTAAAACTTAGACCCAATCCTTTCAGGAGTGAAATTGGGAAACAGTTCTACATGCAATGGGTGGTAGAATTTTGGAATTCTCTTCCACAAACAGCAGTTGTTAATTTTAAAACTGAGATTGATAGATTTTTGTTGCCAAGGGAATTGGGGTAATTGAGGTGAAGGTGAGTGTACAGAGTTAGTTCGCAGATCTCAATGACGGAACAGGCTCGAGGGTCTAAGTGGCCTAATTTTGTTCCCTTGTAGTTTTGGAGATGCATGATGATCCTTCTGTGTGATAGACTTTCCTCATGGGTCTGACTACTGTTCATCGTTGATGATTGATTTATATCAATAATAAATATGTTGAATATTTGAAATGATTTTGAATATTAATAACTGGATTATCCTCACTGTTCAGTAACTAAATATAAATATGGTTTGAATGAAATGGATGCATCGCTTGCTGCTCACCTGTTGCCATGGTCTTGATTGGTTGCTCAGGTTGCAGATACCTGGGCAAAAGAATCTTGGTATCCTCAGGTAGGTCCCTGAGACTGAGGCTATCTATGTTTTTGGTATACTTTTTAACCTATCAAATGACTTTCATTCAGCTTTTGACTTGGTAGATTTAGCAAAGCAACTTCAAAATAAATTGAGCAACTTAAAAAAACAAGTTAGAACTTGTCTGGATAAGAAATCACCAAGTTATCTCTCAGAGACCTTGCAATCTAATGGATACAAAATGTGCTACAATCACATGGATACAATGAATTCTCACCTCTGCCAGCTTCCATCTCTGATGCGTATTCACTTTAATACTGATTTAGGAATTGAACACCTTTTCAGTGTCTTTTTTGAATATTCGTTTCTACAAGTTCTGAATGGGTCCCCTCTTAAATGGCAGTTTAAAACAAACCTGACAGGTTATAACTTGCCCCTGAGGAAGTCAATGAGATTCTCTAATCAAAACATTAACTAATGTTTTTTTGCCCATTTATAATAGTTTAATCATGGATCATGAATCTCAATGTTTTTTTACCAAGAAAATATTTTTCCAACTTGTTTATATTTTGTTTTCTCTGCATCTTTACAAATTTGCACAGAGGTGACCTACTCCTGTTTCTGTCAGTGTCAACTGGTCACTGAAATAAACCAGTGAATGAACTTGGCTTTCATTTTCCATTCATCTACTAGTAGCGGAGAGCTTGCATAAAATGACGATACAGTTTCAACCTAGGTCTAATTATACATGGACAAATATTCCCCTAGCTCATCAATAAATTGGCAGTTTTGCTGGTCTTAGTCTCTATATATGTGTAAGGAAAATGGACAGGGATTGATCCAGTACCCATGAAAATAAATAATATTAGAGATTCTGATAATATATTCCATGTATACTAGTTTTGTTTCACAAGCAGTGTTAATGTGTCTATGTACTCAAGAGCTTGGATCCATAAACGTCAAGAGTTGGTCATTTGGAGGCATTAGGGTGTCACAGTGTGATATAGACCAGTAATTTCAATCACATAATAAGCATAAAATGCTGTTTAAAGAGAATAGTTTGAGGGAATACTGGAGAAACATTATCTTTCTCAGCTTCTGTAGCATTTCCACATCCCAAGCTGCTGGGAGGATTTAAGATTTAACTTTCTTTTAAAGTTCCTCTCGAATTTTGATATTCTCAGCTCTCCTGTGGAATTGCTTATAGTCAGAAGTCATGTTTTTGCTAGGGAAAGCTACTTAGGCTGCTCATTTCCACTCAAAGAAGCTTGAGAGAGATACAGTAAGTCCTCGCTTTGAGTTGCCCAATTTTAAGTTGTTTCGATTTAGCATTTTTAATGGGGCCAGTATTCACATTTAGCACTGTGGATTTGCATTAATGTTGTTTGGCACCCTGTGTGACAGAGGGTCACGTGACTTGATTACCACCATTTTGGATTGACATCTCTGCTCCCCAACCCTCCCAATCTCCACCAACCCTCTTGTGCGCTGCTACTCCAGCTTACGGCTTACCTCTGTGAACCTAGAGTTTGAATCTGCGGTCACTCCATGTGTTGTTTCCTACCTCGCAGTTCATCTCCCAAGCCCTTACAGTAAGGATTCAGGAGAGCAAAGGGGCAAGCAGGATGGTCATGCAACAGGAGGGTCAGCCAGCAAGAGGGTCAGGAATGAAGAGTTGACGAGTGGGAGGGTTGACGAGTGAAAAGGTTGGTGATTGGGAGGGTCAACGATTAGGAAGATTGATGAGTGGGATAGGTGGCGAGCAGGAGAGACAATCAACAGGAGAGTTGACGACAATCAGGAGGGTCGGGGAGCAGGAGGGTCAGGGAGCACAATCGGCAGTGAGTGGGAGAAGCATGGAGTGGAAGAGCTGACGAATGGAGGTAAGTAGAAAGCATTAGAAGATTTCTTTTATATCTTAATATTTATTTTATTTAAAAAGTAATTGCATTTACAAATGTAGTAATTTAGCAATGTAGAGTATTTAAACTTACCAGGTAAAATGTTTTAATATTTTCTTCTGATGAGAAGGTCCTACAGAACCTAACTAAAGCTTTTATATTGGTTGTAAGGGAAAATCTAATTCATTTAACGTTTCATTTAAAGTTGCACTTTTCAGGGTCACAACTACAAATGAAGCAAGGAAGCACTGTACAGCTAAAGGCTGTGGAAAAAAAATCTTACTTCTGATAGATGAGTAATATAAGTTGTTTTTCTCATATCAGGTTATACAAATAAATTAGTGCCTGTAATTTGCGAGAGAACTGCAGCTCAGGACAGAAGGATGAAGGTGAATCATGTAACTGCGTAAATAAATGCCTTTTCCAGTAAATTGGTGTCAAGGCCAAAGTGGCAATCTGTTCATTTATTTATTGGATTTAGCAGGAGGGCCGGACACTTCAAACTGGGTTTACATATTGTGAATATTATTCCTTAGAGAGGAGAGCAATTTTGGTCATAGTGTTTGAGATGAGTCTGTTCCTGGAACTATAAATAAGTTAACCACTTATACTGGTTCTGATGAAATGTCAACTCGACCTGAAAGGTTAACTCTGTTCCTCTCCACAGATGCTGCCTGACCTGCTGAGTGCTTCCAGTATTTTTTGTTGTTATTAATATTGTTATTATAATTAATCACTAAGTGTTTTGTTCAGATCTTTTTCCTGTCAAAGCTGCCACAAAAATATTGAAAACATTCAGGTCTTATTTTATGTTTTGACAAAATAAGTTGTTGATATCAAATGATTTTCACAAATTATTTTCTGGTTGTGTGCTGTCAGTACTTTGCCAATGTTAAGAAGGTAAAGGAAGAGGTGAGACTTATGGGCAGCAGGTTCAGATATGTCTAGTGAATGACTTGTCTGTCAATCGCCAAAAAAAATGCTGGAAGTCATAGGTGCAGGTGTATTTTCATCCTTAATTGAGTCTCTTCGTGATTTTGAAAATGATTGTTGTTCTCAAAAAAGCAACGGCCTGGATTTCACCATGATGAAATAGTAGAAATGCCTGAAAATCCTAAGTACCGCCCAGGACATGACACTTCCCATCTTCATGGGGGTGGGTGCATTTGACATTTGCTTATTTTACGGAGGCAGCTGACCATTTAAATCATCAGCTGCCTCCACTCTAGTTGGGTTTTGGTAGTCTAGGAGAACCCAAAGTGTGCAAAGTAGACATGGTAAGAGCAGGTCTGAACTTGGCATATTTCCTTGGATAGCCAGGGGTCACCTTTGGAGAAGTAGAATACCTCTGTGGAATTTGCCGTAAAATTTAATTCACAGCCTTAGCAGTGGCACAAAACAAATTCTAACTGTCTTCCCTTAACCCAGGGGAGTAGGAGGGTGGGGCTTCTGGTCTCGCAGGAAAAATTATTTTTTCCTACTGATTCATTTACCCAGAATTATTATGGGGCACCTTATTGAAGGCCTTATGAAAATCTATATAAATTATATTTACTGCATTACCATTGTCTATTCTCTCTGTTACCTACTGAAAAATTTGTTTTCTGATGCATTTTAAACCTAATCTCAAACCATACTGATTCCACGTCCTGACCTACTGAGCCAAGACCCTTTCTCACCACTGTTTTTATGGGCAGAATTTTACATTCGGCGTGCGGGCGTGCCCGACATGTTGGAAAGTAAAATGACGTGCGATGATGTCGGTTGTGTGTCCCGATGTCTTTGTGAACTCGTGCAATATTTCATTTGGCGAGCACGCGCTGGAGTCGGCTGAGCACCAGTTGATAATTAATGGCCTATTAAGGCCATTAACAAGGTAATTAAGTTTAATTTTACGCTGCTCATCCAACCTTACGGTTGGTGGTTTACGTTTTTTAGGAAACCTCATCCACGAGCAGGATGAGGTTTGTTAAAATGAATACTAATGAAATAAAAACTTTATTTTGAAAATAAAAACATGTCCCATCTTATGTGCTACAGTCGCATGAGGGGACATGTTTCATTAAATTTTTAATGTCCTTATCTATTTTTTTGAAAAACGCTTCAATCTCCCTGAGGCAGCTCCATGCATCAGGGAGATTGAAGTGCTCTTTCGCACACGTGTGCTAGACAAGATTCTCCCCCCCCACCCGCACACAGTTCGTGATCCACACAGGGTGGGCCTTAATTGGCTCACCTGCGTGACATCGTAGTGCGGAGCTGATCACGGCGGCAGCGGTTGGCTCCCCAACCGCCCCCGCCAAGCCCGCCCGATGACTGGAAAATCCTGGCCTATGTCATCCTTTACTATGAGGTGTAGTACTTTTTCCATTCTTTTGGTTGAAATGTGTACCTGGAATATTTATTTACCAATCTTGGTCACCATGTAACCATGCCTCTGTAATGGTGATTTGATCTAAGCCATTTATCTCTATTTGTGTCGTTAATTTGTGTATCTTATTGTGAATGGTTCATGCATTCAGATAATGAGCCTTAGTTGAATTTTTTATAACTATTCTTTGCACTGACCTGATTTGCTGATGTGCTATTACCATTAAATTCTCTTTCCCTTCCTGTCCCACTCTGCCTTTGTTTACTCAAATCACTACACTGCTCTATTGTCTTAACTTTTCTCTTTCAATTTCTAAACCTTCCTTCACCTCACCCTTCCACGTCCCCTTTTAGTTTAAAACCCTATCCATATCCCTTGTATATGATTTGCCAGGAAACTGATCCCTGCCTGTTTTAAGTGGAGCCCATCCCAACAGAACAGCTTCCTTTTTCCTCAGTGCTGATGCTAGTGCCCCATGAATTGAAACACCCTTTCCCCACTATTCTTCCATCCATTCATTTTAATTCTCTAGTCTGTTGGACACTATGCCAATTGGCAGTGGCTTAGTTAACAATCCAGAGATTATTACCTTTTGATGTCCTGTATTTTAGTTTGGACCCTAACTCCTCAAATTTTCTTAGTAGAACATCATTCCTAGTTCTACTTATAGCGTTGGTTTCTACATGGACCGTGACAACTGGATCCTGCCCCTGCTGCTCCAAGTTCATCTCCAGCTTTGTGGAGATGTCTTTAACCCGGACACTGGACAGGTAACACAGCCTTTGGAACTCACGGCTGCGGCTGTAGAGAACAGCATCTACCTCTTTTTGATTATACTGACTTGTATCATTGCCACATGCCTTTCCAATCCCCCCTGCTTCAATGGCATCCTACAAGTACCTGCTGGTTAAAGGCAAAGGCCAAGGCTCCTCCATTATTGCATGCTAGATCCCTATACCTGTCTGGCTCCAAGTCGCACCCTCCTGTTCCTGATCATTAATCTATTCTAAAATTATATTTAACTTAAGGGGTGTGACTGCCTCCTGAAACAATGTGTCCAATTTAACTCCCCTCCCTGATACCCTGCAATGTCTGCAACTCTGACTGCAACTCAACAATTCTGAACATAGGTGCTCAAGCTGAAGATACCACAGATATGATTGTTTGGGATTGCAGTGCTTTCCACAAATTGCCTCATGTTGCAGTTACAGCAGGTAACCTGCCTTGCCATGTCTGTCTAACCTTATTTATTTATTTGATGAGTTAACCAGTTACTAATTTGGTAAAGTGTTAGCAACTTGCAGTTTCCAAGCTTGGAGATAAAGCAAGAACATTCACCAGCTAATAGAGGTAAAACATAAAAAAATTTAAAAAACACCTCCTTCCCCAACTGCACCAAATTCCCAACTTTAACACTCAGTTAAACAAAGCACTTGTTACTTGATCACTCTGTGCTCCAGAGATAATGATAGATTACTGTAACTTACTCACAACTGACATTAAATGGACAAATCTTTAGTTCCTGTTTTCTCCATCCTTTGATTTTAAAATAATAATGATTTTTGCATTTTTCCAATCCAAAAGCTAAATTCCATATTAAGTTTGAGAGTGACATATTCACATCCAAAACAAGAACCTTAAACTT
Organism: Carcharodon carcharias; assembly: GCF_017639515.1. Lineage (NCBI taxonomy): Eukaryota > Metazoa > Chordata > Chondrichthyes > Lamniformes > Lamnidae > Carcharodon > Carcharodon carcharias. Next base: position 59,777,724 of record NC_054475.1, on the reverse strand, counting down.
AAATAAAGCCAATCTCATAGGTGCGAGGGCAGAGCTGGCTGTGGGTGACTGAATCAATTGACCAAAAGGTATAGCAATAAGTAAGCAGTTGGAAACATTTAAAACAACGATTCGAAATGTTCGACAGAAATACATTCCATTAAAAAGCAATAACTCAGCGAGAAATATCCATTCCTGGTTTACTAAGGAAGTTAATGATAGTATTAGATTAAAAGAAGAGGTTCTTAATATTGTGAAAAATGGTTGTAAGTCTGAAAATTGGAAGTGTTTTAGAAAGAAGCAAAGGGGGACCAAAAAGTTAGAGAAAACATAGGATGAGAGTCAACTAGCCAGGAATATAAAAGCAGATTGTAAGAGCTATTACAAGTATATAAAAAGGAAGAGAGTAGCTAAAGTAAACTTTGGCCCCTGCAAAGACAGGAAACATTATTGGGGGAATGTTCATTACTGCCAACTTGAAAATGTCCCTTTTATCCCCACTTTCTGCTTCCTGTGTGAGCCAATCCTCTATCCATGCTACTATAAAGCCACCTCCATGAGCCCTTATATATTAACCTTCAGAGTGACATCTTATCAAATGTTTTTTTCAAACAATGACAGAGATGTTGAACAAATCTTTTGTGTCTGTCTTCACAACAAAAGACATAATTTACATACTGAAATAGAAGGTAAATAAGAAAGCTAATAACAGTGAGGAACTTAGTAATTAATATCAGGTCTGAATATGTAATAAACTTATTCAAAGAGCATACAATGCACAACACCTGATGACATATATCATAAAGTTCTAAAAGAGGTAGCTGCAGAGATGATGAATCTACCAGTTATGATTTTCCAAAATTCCCTAGACCCTAGAATGATCCCAGTGGATTGGCAGTCAGCACATGTAGGACTGCTTGTCATGAAACTTAACATTTGTTTCATAATATTTTTCTGGTTCATTGTGAAGTAGGTTGATGGGGTAAGTATAGTTGGGTCTGTGTGTGATTTAATTACATTTGGAGTCAAGTAGATTGCAAGTTTAAATCATCAAAAGAAGCTAGGTGCTTGACATGCTAATGAATAAACATGAATGTTGGCTTAGTGTGTAAGGTGTGAAGGGAATTAACATTTTTAGATAAATGAAGGGATTGTTGGATTTCAAAAGAAAGTCTGTTTACAATTGGCCAGATAAACAAGGCTAAGGAGTTTGTTTATTTTCCCCCAAGGTTACTGACAATATTGGCAATATGAAAGTTTTTATATTGAGGAAGATACAGTTTCAAAGACATATGGAATAATAGAATTTACATATTAAAAAGAGAGAAACATATATAAAAGAGAATGAAAGGCTATGTGTTAGAAGGCCATGTAATATCTAACAGGAGTGTGTGAAATAGCTTAATGAAGCCTTCAGCATTTGTGCATAAGTCTACCATCTAACGAAACTGAAACTGGAGAAAAGCCATTTGGAATTCCCCTGTCCAGGGTATTGTGTTAACTCGCTGAGTTTGTTTTAAATCTAAAATCTATTGTGGACCATTGCCTTAAAGAGAATGTAATTGGGAGTCAGGTTAATTAAGAATTTTAGGAGTTATTAAAGTAGTAATTATAGTCTTATGTATGTGCTTGAAATCTTTTATATTTTGTTAATAAATATTTTAATTTAATTTTTAAAATCTCTAAAGGTCCTGGACTTATTACTTCTGAATTCAGTGCAAGCATCTCTTAATAAAAACAAATTGCAAAACCATTGTGATAGCATGACCAAGTTTCCCTCATGGATTTGGTCTGCTTGGCACAAGTCATCTGCATTGTCATAACACTGCTCCTCAAAAAAGGAATGAGAGAGAAAACAGGGAACTAAGGCCAATTAGTTTGATGACAGTTATCGGAAAATGCTTGAATCTATTATTAATAAAGTCTTAGCAATGCACTTAGAAAATCATAGTATGGTTTGACAGATTCAACATGGTTTTACAAAAGAGAATAGTTTTTGACAATTTCTTTGAGTTTTTTGAGAATGTAACTAGTAGGGTAGATAAAGGAAGGCCAGTAGATGTAGTATAGTTTTCCAAAGGCATTTGATAAGGTGCCACACTGAAGATCAATATACAAGATAAGGGCTCATGGAGGTGGGGTTACATTAGCATGGATAGAGGATAGGTTTACAGAGAGTAGAAAGTAGGATAAGAGGAGTGTTTTCACGTTGGCAGGCTGTAATGAGTGGAGTGCCACAAAGATCAGTGCTGGACTCAACTATTTACAATTTATATTAATGTCATAGATGAAGAGACGTAGGAAGTAATATACCCAAGTTTTCTGAAGATACAGAGCTAGGTGGAAGTGTAAGCATGAGGAGCTCATGCAATGATATTTACAGGTTAAGTGAATGGGCAACAATGTGACAATTTGTAGGGAGAAGGTGGTATAGTGGTAATGTCATTGGCTAGTACTCCAGAGGCTCAGGGTAATGCTCTGGGAACACAGTTTCAAATCCCACCATGGCGGCTGGTGGAATTAAATTCAATTAATAAAAATCTGGAATATAAAGCTAGTCTCAGTAATGGAGACCATGGAACTTTAATCAATTATTGTAAAAACTCACCTGGTTCACTAATGTACTTTAGGGAAGGAAACCTGTCAACCTTACCTGGTCTGGCCTATGTGTGACTCCAGATCCACAGCAATGTGGTTGACTCTTTACTGCTGTCTGATATTGCCTAGCAAACTACTCAGTTCAACGACAATTGGGGATGGGCAGCAAGTGCTGGCCTTGCCGGTGATGCCCATATCCCATAGAAGAATAAAGGAGAAAAAAAAAGGTTGTGTTTAAATGGGGATGTATGAAATTATTCACTTTGATAATAGAAGTAGAAAAGCTGAATTTTTTTTTTAAAAGGCATGAAGCTTTCAAATGTTGCTGTTCAGAAAGACTTGGGTATACTTGTAAAGGGAACACAGAGTTAGCATGCAGGTACAGCAAGCAATTAGGAAGCCAAATGGCATGCTGGCCTTTATTACAAGAGGATTGGAATACAAAAATAAAGAAGTCTTGCTACAATTGTACAGGGCTCTGGTAAGGGAATACCTGGAATACTTAGTGCAGTTTTGGTCTCCATGGGCAAAATTTTTCGTCCCGCAGGTGGGCACATGCCTGACCCGATCGGGAGTAAAATGCGCGATGAAGTTGGGTGACGTCATCGCACGCTTGCATGATATTTTGCTCAGTGGGTGTGCGTGGGTGCTGGAGCGGTGCCTGCCATTAATTAAGTGGACTTTGAGACCCTTAACAGTCCAATTGACTGTGATTTTTTCCTTGCCTGTGTGATTTTCTGCTCGTCGCACGGGCAAAACAGGCAGGCGGCCAGCCGACATTTTCCCAAACCCCATCCAAGGGCAGGATAAAAAGGGTCAGCAGCATTGCCAGTGTGAGTAGTGAGGAGATTTGGAGATAATTTGCAGCTGGTTGCTTATTGGTACTTGGCAGCTTCATCTCTGTTTGGGGCTTCATTCTTAACATTTCCCAGGCCTCATTTCAGGACTCAGTGCTGTCTGCCAGGCCCCCGGAGGATTCAGACCATGTGGACCCTACTGGGTATCATACAGCTTTCCCTTACCCTGGTAATAGGGATTGTGGTCTCCACTGGTGGCACCTCCTCTGAGGAGGAAGAGAGGAGCAGAAGGGAGATGAGGCCGTGTGTACCTTTGCAATTTCCAAGGGAGGGACTGTGGGAAGAGAGGCGCAGGCACAAGGAATGCAAGCCAGCAGGTAGTCCAAGGCAGAAGGGGTTGCAGAAGATGCTACTATCCTGCTGCCAGGGTTTGCAGTGGCGATGCAACTACCTCAATATGTCTGAGGTGCAATGCTGAAGGAGGCTCTGCCTCTCAAGGGGGAGTATGACCTCCATTTGCCAGATGATTGGGCCTGAGATCAGCTCAGACTGTGTGGGCACCTCATGTCAGTGGCTCTGAAGGTCACAGTGGCCCTCAACATATGTCTCTGGCTCTTTCCAGGGGTCAGTGGGGGATTTGTATGGAGTCTCCCAATCAGCTGTCCACAATTGCATCAAGCAGGTGATAGAAGCTCTGTTCAGGCAGGTACTGACCTTTATTCTTTATCCTATGGACGAGGCCAGCCAGAGGCTTTGCAGCGATTGTTGGATTCTCCCGCTTCCAGGGTGCAATCGACTGCACACATGGCCATCAAGGTGCCAGCGGGTCAACCCGTTGGCCGTCGTCAACAGGAAGGGATTCCACTCCATGAACATGCAGATAGTGTGTGACCACAGAATGCAAGTCTGTGCAAGGTACCCTGGCAGCTCCCATGATGCATACACCCTGAGACACTCCCAGGTGCCAAGGCTCTTCAGTGCTCCAGCATGATTAGATGGATGGCTGCTGGTTGACAAGGGCTATACGTTGAAGAGGTGGCTCATGACGCTTCTCCGCCACCCAAAAACAGAGGCAGAGAAGAATCACAATACGAGTCATGTCTCCAAAAGCGTGGTGGTAGAGAGGACCATAGGTCTTCTCAAGATGCGGTTCCAATGCCTGGACCATGCAGGGGGAGCACTACAATAGCCCCCAGAGTGAGTGTCACTGATAGTGGTTGCATGCTGTGCTCTCCACAATCTGGCACAGGCAAGGGGGGACCCACTGGAGGAAGAGGATCTTGACACATCTCCACAGGCCAGAGATGATGATGTTCAGTAGTGAGTCAGAAGAGGAGCAGGGTGAGGAGAACACTGAGGGTGTGAAGCCAGACCTTGGTAACCTTCAGGGAGGCAAGGATGCCTTGATTCAATGTTCCTTCAGTTAGGCTACCAAAGATCAGCTTCAAACGTATGCCAGGGCTGCTGCCAAATCCTGGATGTCTGAAAGGACCCTTTCATTTGAATTGAAAGAACACTTAGTGCCTGTGCAATAAAGTTCAGAGCCACCCGCGTCCAGCATTACATACTGGCATTCCTCGCACCAATGAAAAATGGTGAAGCATGCTCGGGCCATGACAACAAAAACACAATTTACCTCATTCTGACAGTTCAATAACCTTAACAGAAACGTTTCTGTTATTCAACATCAGACCAGTACGTAAAGTAAACAAAAATGAACATAAAATCACCAGTGACCTGTCCATCTTGTGCTCATGGTGCCTTTAAATTATGTTTGCTAGTGCTATGTCTAGGTGCTCCCCCCTCACTGGCACCAGCGTTGGAGACAGCCTGCTGGCTTGTTGGCCTTGATGACCTTGGTGGTCGTCCTCTGGCCAGTGGAGCTGGCCCTGCCTGGGAGGGAACGGCCAGTGCCACAGCTGCCACCTCTGGCTCTACTTTCCCTAGCATTGTGGGCCCTCTTTTTCCTGTAGTTAAAGAGTGGCATTGTAATGATGATGATTCTTTTGAACAATTATTCCTTTGCATGTTTGGCCCATAAGAACTATATCAGCAGCATAGTTTTTACAATGTTTTGCGCCAACTAACAGGTGTGGCATTTACACCTCCCCATTCCCCACCCCTTCATACCCCTGTGCCATGCAGAGTGGCATGTGTGCAAAATGCCACCTCACACGTTTGGGAAACAACAGGACAATTCCCTAATGGAGCCATCACACAATCTTCCACGATGTCCATCTCTAGAATGGTACCACACCCACCCTTACAGATCTCAGGTCATTGAGACATTTGTGGCACTGAAGCCAGGTTCTGTGGATGACCCCAAAGCTGCTTACCTCCTCTGTGACCTCTGTCCAGATTGCTTTGGTCAGGCTGGGAGGTTTCCTCTTTCCGTCAGCAAGCATTAGGGCCTCCCACCTGTCACTTACATTGAGACATCGTCAAACATTGGGCTGTCCTTGACCTTATGCCCTACCATCTCCTGCCCCCTTTCTTTGCGTCATCAGTGGAGAGACAAGGAGAGTTAAAAGCCTGATGTACAATGTATCTGCCTAAACACTTAACATTCATCAGGGTAATGGGCCAACTGCATTCCAGTGCTATTTCTTCCATGGCAAAGTTCCTGAAAGCTTGCCATCTCTAAGAAGTCATTCATATTTAAAATTATTCACTTACCAATTGCAGTGGTTCAAATAAAATCAAAATCACTAAAAGAAACAAAACATTCAGATTTGTCAAAACAATATTCCCTTGTGCAGCTGACACAGTCCCGTGCCAGCGGTCATTTTAAATGAGTGGTTAGTTGTGACCTCCTTCTGGATCACAGCCTGCCACCTCTGTGTCCGGACATCCCATTTTCATTGGGTGTGCAGCCCACTATCCCCAGAAGCTGTTGGCTGGCTCCCCGTCAGCAGTATGAATTGGTCCGTTCACATATTAAGTGCTATGTTTCAAAGGCAAGGTCGGGAATCAGCGAGTCACTGACTTCCAGAATGGACTCCCGCCAACTGCTGAGGCATGTAAAGTTCAGCCCATGGAATTTTAAGCTTGTACAGAAAGAATTTGCTTCCAGATAAGGGTGGTGGCCTCGTAGGCCTCCCTTTGGGATTGAAGAGAGGCCATACAGAGCAGGTCAAGCTGCTAGAAGAGGAAGGGGTAGGAATGGGGGAAGGTCTCATCATATTTTCATGGCCTTTAGGGAGCAATTCTCCTCTTAAACCTCAGCAAGGATCAATGCATGGCACATCTGCAGCTACAAACCCAACTTGGAGCAGTTCAAGGACCACATTGCCTTTGGCTGTCAAGAGCATTGTGGTCCAAACTTCTAAGCATTTGGCACCTTTCAGGTTGTTGCAGGAGGTATAAACAACAACTCTGCAATGCATTGCTGCATAAGGGAAGTCACCCATACACAAAGGCCTGTATTTTTGCTCCAGAGGAAATTTCCGGCTTGTCGCACTCGCCTTGGGAGAAACTCTCTCAAGTGGCGCGATCTTCATTCCGATGTGGGGGATAGGGTTGGACACACTGCCCGGATGCATATTGGAGGTGACTACAGGGGCTGTTGAGTGCCGATGCAGGCTGTTGGAAAGGCCTTCCTCGGTTCTCTGGGACTGTTTCAGTAGTTTCATGAAATTTCAGGCCCTGTAGCCCTCATAACCCATCAGCCCCTACCTGCTCCCCCATGCCGCCATAATGTCAACACATGCCCTCAATCACCCACATGGCCCCTTATAGTTCCAATGTGAACTTAATGCCAACTCTTGCCAAACCACAACCACCCTTTGCCCTTAAACCCTCCATGTAAACCAATAAGACCGTAAGACATAGGAGCAGAAATTAGGCCATTCAGTCCATCGAGTCTGTTCCGCCATTCAATCATGGCTGATAAGTTTCTCAACCCCATTCTCTCACCTTCTCCCTGTAACCTTTGATCACCTTACCAATATCCACCACGGGCAGACCTCAGGAGCCATATAGGGAAGAAAAGGGAGGAAGATGTAGACGGGATGCTCAAATGGGCAGATAAGTGGCAGATGAAATTTAATCCTGAAAAGTGAGAGGTGAGAGGTAGGAGCAATTTGACAAGGAAGTATTCAATGAACGGCATGACACTAGGAAGTTCTGAGGAACAAAGGGACCTTGGCGTGTGTGTCCATAGACCTTTGAAGGCAGAGGGGCGTGTTAGTGGGGTGGTGAAAAAGGCATATGGAACACTTGCCCTTATCAATCGAGGCATTGACTACAAAAGTAGGGGGGTCATCTTGGGAGTTGTATAGAACCTTGGTGAGGCCACAGCTGGAGTACTGTGTGCAGTTCTAGTCACCACGTTATAGGAAGGATGCGATTGCACTGGAGGGGGTGCAGAGGAGACTCACCAGGATGTTGCCTGGGATGACACATTTAAGTTATGAAGAGAGGTTGGATAGACTTGGGTTGTTTTCGTTGGAGCAGAGAAGACTGAGGGGCGACCTGATCGAGGTGTACAAGATTATGAAGGGCATGGATAGTTGAAGGGTCAGTCATGAGGGGACACAAGTTGAAGAGAGGCGCAGGAGGTTTAGGGAGGAAGTGAGGGAAAACTTTTTTACCCAGAGGGTGGTGACAGTCTGGAACATGCTGCTTGGGAGGGTGGTGGAGGCGGGTTGCCTCACATCTTTTAAAAAGTTCTTGGATGAGCACTTGGCACGTCATAACATTCAAGGCTATGGGCCAAGTGCTGGTAAGTGGGATTAGGTAGGTAGGTCAGTGTTTCTCACATGTTGATGCAGACTTGATGGGCCTCTTCCGCACTGTGTGATTCTGTGAAATAAAGTAGAGGTCTAAATATATATCACAGCCTTTATTATAATTTTTAATAAAAATAACATCATGAAGGCCCTTTCAAAAAAATTTAAATCCCCTCAAGTACTTAATCCCAGAAGAAAACAAACAGACATGTATTCATAAACCCACATCAAAGACAGCTTTAATATCCTTTTTGAGCTATTGATCAAACTGAATTTAGGATCCCCTACTCAGATAATGATGGGTTGCGGAAAGCAATCAAGCATTAATAATGACATAATGATAGCCCTTGGGATAATGTCAACAAACAATTATTATTACTGCCTGGACATTCTTTTTTCAACTCTCACACACGCATCCTATTTTTAAAGGACTGGGAATTTAAATAACAACAGTACTACAGACTTCATCAGCCCTGCAAGAGCATTTATGACTAATGTAAAAATTCATAACTCCAACACTGCAGGTGCAGGCCCTTGCTACAGGAAAAAATTGGGAATGTTTGAACACAGTACTGAGTTCACTTTGCCCTATTGAGTCACACTCCATCCCTTTCCCCTACTGGCAAAAAAGGGATCTGTTGGAAATGGGGGCAGGGCTTCTGAATGGCCCTTCCCGCCATTTTTAAAGATTCGCAAAGTCTCCACTGCTGTGCGAAAATCCAGGCCGCAAATACAATTTTATCTTGTTCCCTTGTGCCAGAGACAAACAGGTGGTGTGAGCACAAGGGTTTGTTTAGATTACAGGATTCGCCATGGTGAAGGGTGCCACTGACTGCACACATGAATTGCTTTGCATGTATCTTCTGTCAACTCGTCTCAACTTGGACAAGATTCCACTCCCTTAGCATGCAGTTAGTGTGTCATGACAGGCAGCAAATCATTTAGGTGGATACCTATTATCCTGCTGCAGTCACAATTCTTTCATTCTTGGAATGTGGCGATCAGAGAGAGAGCATGGGGATCAGAGACAGCAGGGGATCTGGGGAGACACCAGGTGATAGAGAGCAGGAGATTAGAGAGGGAGAACAGGGGGTATAGAGGAAGAATATTCAATCACAGAGAAAGAGAACAGGAGATCGGAGAGAGTTTGTCATCAATGGGAGACGGGAGATAGCAACTCATGTAAACAGGAATAGAGCAGGAGATGTGATAGCAGGAGAGATGTAGAATATAGGGTATCAGTGGGGGAATGCAGGGATATGTTTGGAGTGAATGAAGAGGAAGCTGGGGTTTCAGTTTGGAGAGATAGAGAATGGGATCAATGTGAATGAGAGGGCTGCAGATTGATGGCAAGGAGATCTATGAGGGGAGAAACTTGGGGTTTGTGGGGAGAGAGAGACACCTGAGGATCAATGAGTAAGAGGGATCAGGGATGAGTTCCAGTTGTTTTCTACGTTTTTCTTGGATTTGTCTGACAAGAAAGACCATGTCAGAGATTCCTCTGGAAGATTTAAAGCCACACTATGTCTCTGGGAGGATTACCTCACGCACAGAAAGTAGGCGATTCAGGAGAATGTATGTCAGGATTTTCCCAGCTATGGACAAGAAGGAAACACTGAATTGTTTCCACAGCATGATTTATCTCCCTTCTAGAAGATTATTACAATTGTCATATCCCTGAAGTCGGTGGGGGGAGTTCTTTTTCCTCTCAATTCCATAGGATGACTGCACGGAGTCTTGATGTGAGGCAAAGTCCACCAGCTTTGAAGACCACAGCTGGAATACCATCAAGGCCACAGGCTATATTGTTTTTCTTGTGTTTGATTGCGTGTTGCAGCCTTTCCATCACTAGTCGTTCACCCCTGGGCTCTACCACAGGGTGCTGACGGAAAGTCTGGAGAGTATCATCTACCACTGTAGATTCATGGTTGAGGAGTTGTTCAAAATGTTCTTTACGGCATCAACAGATGGCATTGTCACCCTTAAGGAGAGAAACCACATCCTGTGAGCAAAGGGGATTTTATCCATTTGACCTTGGTCTATAGACGGTCCTGGTAGCTTCATTTCATAATGATCAGTTTATTGTTGGATCTCTTGGACTTCCTCTTCTGTCCACGTTAATTTCATCTCTTCATTGCATTCTTTTTTTCATTTATTCATGGGATGTGTGTGTCGCTGGCTAGGCCAGCATTTTTTGCCCATCCCTAGTTGCACTTGAGAAGGTGATGGTGAGCCACCTTCTTGAACTGCTGCAATCCATGTGGTGTAGGTACACCCACAGTGCTGTTAGGGAGGGAGTTCCAGGATTTTGACCCAGCAACATTGAAGGAACGGCGATATATTTCCAAGTCAGGATGGTGAGTGGCTTGGACGGGAACTTGCAGGTGGTGGTGTTCCCATGCATCTACTGCCCTTGTCCTTCTAAGTGGTAGAGGTCACACATTTGGAAGGTTCTGTCAAAGGAGTCTTGGTGTGTCCCTGCAGTGCATCTTTTAGATGGTACACACTGCTGCCACTGTGCTTCGGTGGTGGAGGAAGTGAATATTTCTGAATGGGGTGCTAATACAGCAGTTGCTTTGTCTTGGAATGGTGTTGAGCTTCTTGAGTGTTGTTGGATCTGCATTCATCCAGGCAAATGGACAGTATTCCATCACACTCCTCATTTGTGCCTTATAGTTGGCTTTGGGGAGTCAGGAGGTGAGTTACTCTTCACTGGATTCCTAGCCTCTGACCTGCTCTTGTAGCTACAGTATTTCTATGGCTGGTCCAGTTCAGTTTCTGGTCAATGGTAACCTCAAGGGTGTTGATAATGGGGAATTCAGCGATGGTAATGCCATTGAATGTCAAAGAGAAATGGTTAGATTCTCTCTGGGTACATTTGGTCATTGCCTGGCAGTTGTGTGGTGTGAACGTTTTTTGCCACTTATCAGCCCAAGCCTAAATATTGCCCAGATCTTGCTGCATATGGATATAGACTGCTTCAGTATCTGAGGAGTCACAAATGGTGCTGAACATTGTGCAATCATCAGGGAACATCCTCACTTTTGACCTTATGGAGGAAAGATCACTGATGAAGCAGCTGAAGATGGTTGGTCTTAGGATATTACCCTGAGGAACTCCTGCAGTGATGTCCTGGAGCTGAGATGATTGAACTCCAACAACCGCAACCATGCTCCTTTGTGCTAGAAATGACTCCAGCCAGCGGAAAGTTTTCCCCCTGATTCCCACTGATTCTTAATTTGTCTAGGGCAAATATGATGCCATATTTGGTTAAATGCTGCCTTGATGTCAAGGGCAGTCACTCTCACTTCACCTCACCTTTGGAGTTCAGGTCTTTTGTCCATGTTTGGATCAAGGCTGTAATGAGGTCAAGAGCTGAGTGGTCCTGGTGGAACCCAAACTAAGCATCAGTGAGCAAGTTATTGCTGAGTAAGTGCCACTTGATAGCACTGTCGAAGACACCTTCATCACTTTGCTGATGATACACGGTAGACTGATGGCATGGTAATTGGCCAGGTTGGGTTTGTCCTGCTTTTTGTGGAGAGGACATACCTGGGAAATTTTCCACATTGCTTGGTAGATGCCAGTGTTGTAACTGTACTGGAACAGCTTGGCTAGGGGCACAGGCAGTTTTAGAGCACAAGTCTTCAGTACTATTGCTGGAATATTGTCAGGCCCATAGCCTTTGTGGTATCCAGTGCATTCAGCTGTTTCTTGATATCATTTGGGGTGAAATGAATTGTCTGAAGACTGGCATCTATGATGCTGGGGACCTCAGGAAAAGGCCAAGATGGATCATCCACCTGGCACTTCTGGCTGAAAATGTTTGCAAATGTTTCAGCCTTGTGCTTTGCGCTGATGTGCTGGATCTGACCAAAGCATTTGATTCAGTAAATTGCAAGGCTGTGTGGATTGTGCTCCAAAGATTTGAATGTCCAAGAAACTTTATCACAATCCTGTAATTGCTTCATGATGATATGACTATAACTGTCTTGAGTAGGAGAACTGAAACAAATGCCCTCAAAATCTGGACTGGGGTCAAGTGAGGCTATGTGATAGCCCCCACCCCATTTATAATCTACTTGACAGTGGATATTCGCCTCATCAAAGATCAACTGTTCTCTAATGCCAGGATTAAGTACCATCTAGATGGAACACACTTTAACCTCAGTTTCCTCTGTGCCAAAACCAGTGACCATCACAGACATATGGTACATGGTCTATAGTGTGCAGATGACTGCAGTGTTGTACTCTGCACCAGATTTGCAAGCCACTCTCAATCTCTTCAATTCTGTATACAAAAACTTGGCTTGTCCTTGAATGTTGCCAAAGCAAAACTCAAACATCAGCACATAACTGGTCAGCCAAATATTCCAACCCTCATATATGTTGAAGGAGAGATTCTGGAATATGTTAAGCACTTCCTATACCTTGGCAACCGCCTTGTTCAAAAGGCCACCATTGATGAGGAGATCCAAAACAGGATCATCTACACTAGCTCAGCCTTCTACAAACTATAGCAGCGAGTGTTTGACAACAAAGACCTCCACAAGTCAACTAAAGCCCTAGTGTACAGAGCAGTTGTCGTCACCACACTCCTATACCGCAGTGAAACCTTGACACACAAGAGCACTAGAGAAATTCGATCAGCAATGTCTCCGTCACATTTGCCAGATTCAATGGGAGGGCTGTTGAACAAACGCTAGTGTCCTTCTTGAGGCCGGCTGCACAAGCATTCAGGCAAAACTCCTGCAAAATCAATTTTAATGGACTGGACGCAATCCAGATGGGTAAAAACAGTCTTCTCAACCATATCCTGTTTTCTCAACTGTCAAATGGGCAGAATTCCTGGGGAAGACAAATTGCTTAGAAGACACTCTGAAACTCCTTAAAGTGTGGCAGAATTAACATTAATGACTAACAGCTCCTTCCAATCATTCAGGACAACAACTTGTTCATCAACCTTCATAAAAGCAAAAAACTGCAGATGCTGGAAATCCAAAACAATAACAAAAATACCTGGAAAAACTCAGCAGGTCTGACAGTATCTGCGGAGAGGAACACAGTTAACATTTTGAGTCTGCATGACTCTTCTGTTGAAGCGTCATACAGACTCGAAACGTTAACTGTGTTCCCCTCCGCAGATGCTGTCAGACCTGCTGAGTTTTTCCAGGTATTTTTGTTTTCATCAAGCTTCATCATGCTTTGAGTCCCAATATCTTAATGATGAGGCAGAGCAAGAAAAAGGAGTAGAAGTAATGTGAGGAAAAATGTTTTCACCGAGGGTGGTTGAAGTGTGGGACAAGCTTACTGAGAGGATGGTGGAGGCAGGTTCAATCAAGGTATTCAAAAGGGAATTGGATTGCTATCTGGAGAAAAAAAGAACGTGCAACGTTACGGGGATAAGGCAGGGGAGTGGGACTCTTTCAGAAAGCCAGTGCAGACTCGATGGGCCGAATGGCCGCCTTCTGCACTGAAAATTCTGTGTAAGGGAAGCAAATCCTGTACTCCGGATCCCACTCCCTCCTAAGACGTCCTGCCCTATGTAACCAATGATCCGCGGGTTGAGAGAATCGGCCTGTTTAGTCACCTGGAGATCCATGGCAGAAACTTGTGACCCTGAGTAGACGTAATCCTCGAAACAGGGGACAGTCACCAACAACAATGATATAGGAGAAACTAGCTCTAAATGAGAAGGAGACCCAGGATAAAGAGGAGAGATTGGAGATAAATTGAACAGGAGTTGAGAAGGCAATGTAGCTCAGAGGGTGAATGGCAAAGACTGAGACCTGGAACTCAACAGGTAAGGAGCAAAGGTTTCATTGGCAGACGGTGAAATCAGTGGACTAATGGGAGAGAGAGGCATAAGGGGACCAATAGGAGAGCGGGATCGGGCATTAGTCCCGCCTCACCCATGGCTGTCGCTGCTGTACCCGGCAGGGGGAGTAGCTGAGCTGCCGGGCTCGGATTGGGCTCTCTCCGGGATGGTTTAAGTGAGATACCGCTATGGCCTTTCTGCTCCGGCGCCTGGGCCTCGTCCGCCTAGCAATCAGCAACAACTCCGGGAGCTCAGGTAGGAGCCGCGGCTGGGAACCACTCCTCACTTGGGAAGTTATCCCGAATTCTGGTCCTGGAGTGAGCCGGGCGCTGCCTCGGGGCCTGGTCCTGGAGTGAGCCGGGCGCTGCCCCGGGGCCTGGTCCTGGAGTGAGCCGGGCGCTGCCCTGGGGCCTGGTCCTGGAGTGAGCCGGGCGCTGCCCCGGGGCCTGGTCCTGGAGTGAGCCGGGCGCTGCCCCTGGACTTTGAATGGAAATTGTCTCAACCCTGAAGGCAGTTTCCCATCAGAACTGTTACAAATCGAATATACCATTTAATTGGATTCCATTCTGTCCACCTATTCCTGAAGAGAAATCTTGATGCTCGTAATTTGCTGTTGGCTATGGCACCAAATCTGATGCTGTGACTAAAAGCAAAAAACTGCGGATGCTGGAAATCCAAAACAAAAACAAAAATACTTGGAAAAACACAGCAGGTCTGACAGCACCTGTTCTGTTGAAGGGTCATTCGGACTCGAAATGTTAACTGTGTTCCTCTCCGCAGATGCTGCCAGACCTGCTGAGTTTTTCCAGGTATTTTTGTTTTTGTTTCTGATGCTGTGACTGTTGGTGAAATCACTATCTTCTCTATGTTTAAGCTGCAGGCTTGCTGAAGAAAACCAGATACAGTATATTAGAGCAATTATTTTGAATCACGTGTCAACATTTGCTGGTGTGGCATTTGGTCGAGTTTGCTATTGTATTCAACACGCTCTGGCCTTGTATCTTTTGTGTATGGTCTGGAAGGGAAGGGTAAAACTCCAAGAAGTATGGGGAACAAAGCAGCAGGTTAACTTGTAGGGGGATGGATTCAACCTAATGGAAAATTATGAAAAACTGAAAAGAAAGAAGAGCCCAGGAGAGGCTATTAAAGTCTCCAGAACACAAAATGTTTGGAAAGGGCTAGGAATCTAACTTCAAGCACATCAGATAAAGAGACGACAATGAGAAAGGGGACGGAAAATACAGGACTGAAGGTGTTGTATCTGAATGCACGCAGTATACGAAATAAGGTATATGAGCTTGTGGCGCAGATTGAAATTGGCAGGTATGATGTGGTGGGCATCACGACAACATGGCCGCAAGGGGACCAGGACTGGGAGCTAAATGTCCAAGGATATACATCCTATCGAAAAGATAGGCAGGTTGGCAGAGGGGGTGGAGTTGCTTTGTTAGTAAGAAATGAAATTAAATTGATAGCAAGAAATGGCGTAGGGTCAGATGATGTAGAATCTGTGTGGGTAGAGTTGAGGAACTGCAAAGGTAAAAAAAAATAATGGGAGTTATGTACAGGCTTCCGAACAGTAGTCAGGGTGTGGGGCACAAGATACACCAGGAGATAGAAAAGGCATGTAAGAAAGGCAAGGTTACAGTGATCATGAGGGATTTCAATATGCAGGTAGGCTGGGAAAATCAGGTTGGTAGTGGATCCCAAGAAAAGGAATTTGTGGAATGTCTATGAGATGGCTTTTTGGAGCAGCTTGTGGTGGAGCCCACCAGGGAACAGGCAATTCTAGATTTAGTGATGTGTAACGAGGCAGATTTGATAAGGGAGCTTAAGGTGAAGGAACCCTTAGGAGGAAGTGACCATAATATGATAGAATTTACCCTGCAATTTGAGGGGAAAAAAGCTGGAATCAGATGTAACGGTATTACACTTGACTAAAGGCAACTACAGAGGCATGAGGGAGGAGTTAGCCAGAATTGACTGGGCGATGAGCCTAGCAGGAAAGACAGTGGAACAGCAAAGGCAGGAGTTTCTGGGAGTAATTTGGGAGACACAGCAAAAATTCATTCCTTGGAAGAAGAAGCATACTAAAGGGGGGAGAAGGCAACCATGGCTGACTAGGGAAGTCAGGGACAGCATAAAAGCTAAAGAGAAAGCATACAATGCGGTGAAGGGCAGTGGGAAGCCAGGGGATTGGGAAGCCTACAAAGACCAACAGAGGACAACTAAAAAAGAAATAAGGAGGGAGAAGATTAAATATGAGGATAAACTAGCTAGTAATATAAAAGAAGATTGCAAGAGTTTTTTTGGATATGTAAAGGGTAAGAGAGAGGCAAAAGTGAACATTGTGCTGCTGGAGAAGTAGTAGTGGGGAACAAAGAAATGGCGGAGGAACTAAATAGGTACTTTGCGTCAGTCTTCATGGTGGAAGACACAAGTAACATCCCCAAAGTTCAAGAGAGTCGGGGGCATAGGTGAATATGGTGGCCATTACCAAGGAGAGTCAGGGGGCATAGGTGAATATGGTGGCCATTACCAAGGAGAAGGTGCTAGGAAAACTGAAAGGTCCGAAAGTGGATAAATCACCTAGATCAGATGTATTACACTCCAGAGTTCTGAAGGAGATTGCTGAAGAGATAGTGGAGGCGTTAGTGGAGTCAGGGAGGGTCCCAGAGGACTGGAAAATCGGTAATGTAACCCCCCTGTTTAAGAAGGGAGTGAGGCGAAAGAGAGGAAATTACAGGCCGATTCGCCTGACCTCGGCCATTGGTAAGATTTTAGAGTCCATTATTAGAGATTTCAGAATACTTGGAAGTGCGTGGTAAAATAGGGCAAAGTCAGCATGATTTCACCAAGGGGAGGTCATGCCTGACAAATCTGTTAGAATTCTTTTGAGGAGGTAACGAGTAGGTTAGACAAAGGAGAGTCAATGGATGTTATCTACTTTGACAAGGTGCCGCACAGGAGGCTGCTCAGTGAGATAAGAGCCCGTGGTGTTAGAGGCAAGCTACTAGCATGGATAGAAGATTGGCTGTCTGGCAGGAGGCAGAGAGTGGGCATAAGGGGGTCCTTCTCAGGATGGCAGCCAGTGACTAGTGGAGTTCCGCAGGGGTCAGTGTTGGCTCCACAGCTTTTCACTTTATACATTAATGATCTAAATGAAGGAACTGAGGGCATCCTGGCTAAGTTTGCAGATGATACAAAGATAGGTGGAGGGACAGATAGTATAGAGGAGACGGGGAGGCTGCAGAAGGATTTGGTTAGGTTAGGAGAATGGGCAAAGAAGTGGCAGATGAAATACAACGTGGGGAAGTGTGAAGTCATGCACTTTGGTTGGAAGAATAGAGGCATAGACTGTTTTCTAAATGGGGAGAGAATTCAGAAATCTGGAGTGCAAAGGGACTTGGGAGTTCTAGTCCAGGATTCTCTTAAGGTTAACTTGCAGGTTGAGTTGGTAGTTAGGAAGGCAAATGCAATGTTGGCGTTTATTTTGAGAGGACTAGAATATAAAAGTAGGGATATGCTGCTGAGGCTTTCTAAGGCTCTGGTCAGACCACCTTTAGAATATTGTGAGCAATTTTGAGCCTCGTACCTCAGGAAGGATGTTCTGACCCTGGAGAGGGTCCAGAGGAGGTTCACAAGAATGATCCCAGGAATGAAAGGCTTAACATGTGAGGAACGTTTGAGGATTCTGGGTCTATACTCGATGGAGTTTAGAAGGATGAGGGGGGATCTGATTGAAACTTACAGAATACTGAAAGGCCTGGATAGAGTGGATGTGGGGAAGATGTTTCCATTAGTCGGAGAGACTAGGACCTGAGGGCACAGCCTCAGAGTAAAAGGAAGACCTTTTAGAACAAAGATGAGGAGAATCTTCTTTAGCCAGAGAGTGGTGAATCTATGGAATTCATTGCCACAGAAGGTTGTGGAAGCCAGGTCACTGAGTGTATTTAAGACCGAGATAGATAAGTTCTTGATTGGTAAGGGGATCAAAGGTTATGGGGAGAAGGCGGGAGAATGGGGTTGAGAAACTTATCAGCCATGATTGAATGGCGGAGCAGACTCAATAGGCCAAATGACCTAATTTCTGCTCCTATGTCTTATGATCTTAAAAAACGTCAAGGAGCCTCCTAATCAATGGATGTTATTATTTCATTTTTATTATATGATTATTCCATGTTCAATAACATCTACATTCATTACAGGCCCATATCAGAATTATACCAAGGTTCTCACTGTTGGACTGAAGACATATGAGCATCCTCCCAGTTATGATGGTGAGTTCGAAGAAACTTTGCCCCAGGCTTTGCTCTTCTGTAAGGCAGGTTGTAGTGAAGGTGATAGCAGCAGGTGTACCTGATAGGAAAGAAAAAAATCATTTGCTTGTCAGAGTAGTGGATATATTAATGCTGCTCTCCCGATAGCTTGGTGTGTAAGTGCACCACAAAGTATTGTTTTGAGCCACATGAGTTGCTGGTTCGACTGTTGAAACTGTATTTAAATTGGGCAGTATTTTGGGGCACTACAATTATTCATTGAACTAGGGAAGTTTAAAAATGTGGCCAGGGTTGCAGCTCCTGATACCAGTTTCCAATGGCGAGCCGTAGCAGCATTCTTGCATCTGAGTCAGGTGGTCTTGGTTTCAAATTCCACTAAGGGTTTTTTTAATTCAGTCATGAGATGTGGGCATTGCTGGGTAGGCCAGCATTTATTGCCCATCCCTAATTACCCTTGAGAAGGTGGTAGTGAGCTGCCTTTTGGAAACACTGCAGTCCATGTGGTGTAGGTGTACCCACAGTGCTGTTAAAGAGGGAGTTCCAGGATTTTGACCCAGCGACAGTGAAGGAACGGTGATATATTTCCAAGTCAGGAGGGTAAGTGACTTGGAGGGGAACTTCCAGGTGGTGGTGTTCCCATCTACCTGCTGCCCTTGTCTTTCTAGATAGTAGGGGTTTTAGGTTTGGAAGGTGCTGTCTAAGGAGCCTTGGTGAGTTCCTGCAGCACATCTTGTAGATGGTACACACTGCTGCCACTGTGCGTTGTTGGTGGAGGGAGTGAATGTTTGTGGGTGTGGTGCCAATCAAGCAGACTGCTTTTTCCTGGATGGTTTCGAGCTTCTTGAGTATTGTAGGAGCTGCGCTCATCCAGGCAAGTCGAGAATATTCCATCACACTCCTGACTTTTGACTTGTGCAGTAAATCAAAAGATCCCGAGCCTTATTCCGAAACAGAGTTCAAAATGTTTCCCCCATTGTCCTAGCCTTGTGAACTTGCTAATCAAGCTGCAGAGTATGTGACGTTGGTCAAGGACACAGTCAATTCCTGTATCAGCGTCACTGAACCTGATTATTATTACATTGCTGTTTGTGAGAGCTTGCTGTGTGCAAACTGCCTGCCTGATTTCCTGCATTTTAACAGTGGCCACACTTCAAATGTACTTAATGGGCTGTAAATCACTTTGGAACATGCTGATGTTACGCAGGTACTATCAAAATGCACTGTTGTTTTCTTTTTTGAGGGATGGAAAATTAGGAGATGTTTTAAGATTAAATACAAGAAATTAGGACAAATCACAGGGGGATGATGAGGCTGTAGAATGCACTATCGGAGTGAGTGGTTGAAATGGACCATATCAATTTTGAAAAATAGTTCCGACGGTGGAAGGAAAGAGGGGGTTAAAGGGCGAGGGCTAGCACATGCGATTTAGATTGCTGCTCATGTGGAGGATAAACACCAACTCGTACTGGGTTGGGCTCAACAACTTGTTCTGTTTCTGTTGTAATTCCAACCATAGGTACCGAGTGTTGCAGCTGCAGAGTGAGTGTATATAATGTTGACTGAGCGCGCAGTCAAACTCGGTTGTGATTGGACCACCTGGGTGAATAGCCTTTTGGTCCTCACTGCTTAGTCTAGTCGCCTGTAACCTGTGGCTCTGAAGCTGCATCCGGTCCTTTTAGCATCTCGTTTGTGGCTCCCAGCTTTTCCAGTTGGATGGCATTATTATGAAGACCCATGTTTATACTGTGGGATAAAAGGCTAATTATTATGCTGCACTCTATAGTTTTAACAGGAAACATCAATGTGCTTTAAATAAAGCTGTTCTAGTAGTATTGCTACAGCATGGTTATAGATAATGATTGATTTGAGGAACAGGTTTTATGGTTGTTTCTAATATAGCCGAGATGTTAAATTATTCTGAATGTGCTATTTGAGCTTTTTCAACCATGAGAATCAACTAAAAAAAATTGTCTTAATTCTATACACCTTAAGTAAGACGCACAATATAAAAACCAACAAGGTAACGGCGCTTTGCAAGGAGGCTCCATGTAGCAGGGGAAATGGTGCCCCTCAGCTCAGTGCTCTGTTGTGCTGGAATGACCTGTTTTGGCTTGGCTGCATCAACTGTAACTCGGGCTGCTGAATGTATCGGTCATCTCCCTAATACCCGTGGCCTAGACTCAAGCAATGTTTGCTTTGGGCTGGGCATGAATGAAATAATTATGTGGGTTGAAATTCTGGCACATCTGCCAAAACCAGAGGGCATATATTTACCAGCTTTAGCAACACCCTCTTCAAACACATGTATGAAACAACCAATATTCATGTGTTTTTGCAATTCATTTTGCCCTAACACAGCGTGAATTATGTTCTTTAGATTTCTCTCATCCTTCACCAGTTGTAAGGTGTAGGGTATACTTTCAATATTTTTTCCCAAAATGGGTTGCATTTTACATGTCAGCATTGATCTGCACCTGCCAATTAGCTGCCCACTCCAATAACCTATCATCTGTCCTCCTAAATCCCCTCTGTCGACTGTTGCCTAATTTGGTAGCATTAAACATCAGTATTATTCCTCTTGTGGTTTTGTCCAAATTGTTTATATAAATAGAAAACAAATCTGCTCCCAGGACTAATACCTGGGTAACAGCTGTTAATCCAAATAAATGTTGATTTACTCCTATTTTTGGCTTCCTTTCCCAAGATAGCTCTCATTCCAGGCAGGTTCATTTGTTCTAATGCCATGTTTCTTCATTTTTATGTGTGTCACCTATTCAAGCATTTTCCATATGCATATTCACCACATACTTGCTTTAAATTTTATTTTTATTCCTTCACAGGAAGTGGGCATCACTGGCTAGACCAGCATTTCTTGCCCATCCAAATTGCCCTTGAGAAGGTGGTGGTGAGCTAACGTCTGGAGCTACTGCAGTTCACGTGGTGGGGTATACCCACAGTGCTGTTAGAAAGGGAGTTACAGGATTTTGACCCAGTGACAGCGAAGGAACGGTGATAATTCCAAGTCAGGATGGTGTGTAACTTGGAGGGGATCTTGCAGGTGGTGATGTTCCCATGCATCTGTTGCCCTTGTCTTATGTGGTAGAGTTGGGGTTAGGAAGATGCTGTCAAAGGAGCCTTTGTGAGCTGCTGGGGTGCATCTTGTTGATGGTATACACTACTGCTACTATGTGTTGGTGGTGGAGGGAGTGAATGTTTAAGGTACTGGACCAGGTGCCAATCATGCGGCCTGCTTTGTCCTGGATGGTGTCGAGCTTGTGTTGTTGAAGCTGCACTCATTCAGGCAAGTGGACAGTATTTCATCACACTCCTGGCTTGTGCCTTGTAGATGGTGGACAGGCTATGGGGAGTCAGGAGGTCAGTTACTCGCCACAGAATTCCCAGCCTCTAACCTCCTCTTGTTGCCATAGAGTTTATATGGCTGGTCCATTTCAGTTTCTTGTCAATTGTAACCCCCAGGATGTTGATATCGAGGGATTCACTGATGGTAATGCAATTGAATGTCAAGGGGAGATGTTAGTTTTTCTCTTCTTGGCGATGGTTAGATTCTCTCTTGTTGGTGATGGTC
This sequence comes from Carcharodon carcharias, assembly GCF_017639515.1. Classification (NCBI taxonomy): domain Eukaryota; kingdom Metazoa; phylum Chordata; class Chondrichthyes; order Lamniformes; family Lamnidae; genus Carcharodon; species Carcharodon carcharias. The sequence continues at coordinate 59,755,936 of NC_054475.1, read as the reverse complement.
ATTGTTGTCATTGCTTATTACTTGCCACTTATCAGCCCAAGCCTGAATATTGTCTAGGCCTTTCTGCATATGCACATAGACTGCTTCAGTTTCTGAGGATTCGCGAATGTCGCTGAACATTGTGCAATCATCAGCGAACATCCCTACTTCTGACCTAATGATGGAGGGAAATTCATTGATGAAGCAGTTGAAGGTGGCTGGGCTGAGGACACCACCCTGAGGAACTCCTGCAGTGAAGTCCTGGGTCTAAGATGATTGACCTCCAACAATCACAACTATCTTCCTTTGTGCTAAGTATGCTTTCAACCTGATGTTAAGGGCAGTCACTCTCACCTCATCTCTTGAGTTCAGCTCTTTTGTCCATGCTTGGACCGTGGCTGTAATGAGGTCAGAAGTCAAGTGGCTTTGGCGGAACCCAGACTGAGCATCAGTGAGCAGGTTATTGCTGAGTAAGTGCTGCTTGATAGCACTGTTGACAAGACTTTTCATCAGTTTGATGATGATCGAGAGAAGACTGATGGGGTGGGGTGGTGAGATGGGGGGGTGTAATTTGCCTAGTTGGATATGCTCTGCTTTTTGTGGACAGGATATATCTGGGCAATTTTCCATATTGCTGGGTAGATGCCAGTGTTGTAGCTGTACTGGAATAGCTTGACTAGGGTCAAAGCTATTTCTGAAGCCTAAGTCTTCAGTACTATTGCCGGCAGGTTGTCAGGGCTCATTGTATTTGCAGTATCCAGTGCCTTCAGTCATTTCTTGATATCAGGTGGAGTGATTTGAAATGGCTGAAGACCGGCTTCTGTGATGGTGGATACCTCAGCAGGAAGCCGAGATGGATCATCCACTTGTCACTGCTGGCTGAAGATTGTTGCAAATGCTTCAGCCTTGTCTTTTGCACTTATGTGCTGGGCTGTCCCATCATTCATTATGGGTTATTTGTGGAGCTGCCTCCTCCAGTTGGTTGTTTAAATGTCCACCATCATTCAGGACTGCAGAACTTAGGTCTAATCCATTGGCTCTGGGATCGCTTAGCTCTGTCTATCCCATGCTGCTTCCGCTCTTGTGTTCAAGTAGTCCTCTGTTGTAGCTTCACCAGGTTGACGACTCATTTTTAGGTATGCTTGGTGCTGCTACTGGCACACTGTTCTGCAGTCTTCATTGAACCAGGGTTTACAGATTGTGGTTGAGTACAATTCTGCTGCTGTTGATGGCCCACAGGCCCTCATGGTTGCCCAGTCTTGAGTTGCTTGGTCTGTTCAAAACCTATCCCATTTAGCAAAGTGGTAGTGCCACACAACACGATGGAGGGTATCCTCAATAGGAAGATGGGACTTCATCTCCACAGGGACTGTGAGGTAGTCACTCCTACCGATACTGTCATGGACAGATCTGTGATAGATTAATGAGGACGAGGTCAAGTGGGTTCTTCCATCCTGTTGGCTCCCTCATCACATGCTGAAGAGCCATGTCCTTTAGGACTTGGCTAGCTTGGTCATTAGTGGTGCTACTGAGCCACTTTTGGTGATGGACATTAAAGACCCCATCCAGAGTACATTCTGTGCCCTTGCCACCCTCTCTGCTTCTTCCAATTGGTTTTCAACATGAAGGGGTGCTTATTCATCATCTGGGGACAGGGGATGCGGTGCAGTACTTGGTGGTCAGCAGGAGGCTTCCTTGCCCATGATTGACTAGATGCCATGTGACCTCGTGATTCTGTTGTCAATGTTGAGGACTCCCAGGGCTACTCCCTCCCGACTGTACACCACTGTGCCGCCGCCTCTGTTGAGTCTGTCCTGCCCGTAGGACAGGACATATCCAGGGATGGTGATTGTGGTGCCTGGGACATTGTCTATAAGGTATGATTCTGTGAGTATAACTATGTCAGGCTGTTGCTTGTCTAGACTGAGAGACAGCTTTCCCAATTTTGCCACAGGCTGTTAGTAAGGAGGACTTTGCAGGGTCAACATGGCTGGGTGTGCCTTTGTTGGTTTTCAGTGCCTAGATTGATGCTGCATGGTCTATCCAGTTTCATTCCTTTTAACTCTTTTAGAGGTTTGGTACAACTAAGTGGCTTGCTAGGCCATTTCAGTGGGTATTTAAGGGTCAACCGCATTGTTGTGGGCCTGGAGTCACATGTAGGCCAGAGCAGTAAAGGACGGCAAATTTCCTTCCCTAAAGTATATTAGTGAATCAGACGGGTTTTTAATGACAATCAACTGGCTTTTAAATTCTAGATTTACTAATTGAATTTAACTTCCAGCAGCTGCCATGGTGGCTTTTAATCCATGTCCCCAGAGCAGTAGCCTGGGCCTCTGATATCTAGCCCAGTAACATTACCACCAAGTCATCACCTCTCCTCCCCCTTTTAAAATTCCAGTATTGTGCCCCAAAGTGTAGTAACTGAGCACATCGCGCCCTTTACAAGTGTACACTGATGTTCCTTCAATAGAAAGACCTCCATTTATGTGGCACCTTTCACAACATCAGTATATCCCACAATCAATTATTACTTTTGAAGTTTAGGCACTATAGCATAGTGGTTCTCAACCTTTTTGCATCTGAGCACTTCCCTCCTCTTTAAAACATTTCACAGACCCCTCTTGTGTAATATAGGAACCTTTTCTGTATTCAAATGAGCTATACAAGGAAACATTTTTTTGTGAAAGGAAGGCACAGGCTTCTGAATATAAATATTTGCTGGGGTGCAATGAGTCGTCGGGATGGTTGGTTGAAGCCTGTGGGTTTCTCTTCTCAGATGTGATGATTCCAGAGAAGCCAAAGCTAAAATTTGTTAACAAAGTCCCCAACTACAAGAAGCCCAGGCGCTGGATGAAAAGGCTGGGAGACATTCGTGGACCAGCAACACGGGCTAATACGCTCACCTGGGGACAGTATGGCATTGTCGTAAGTATCTGCATTTCCCCAACTGGGTGATCTCAAAAGCTATTAAACTTCTCTTAAGTGTATAAATAAAAATTGGTTTGATTATTGCTGTTGAGTCTCCCCAGTATAGTCCCCTTGACTGCCCGAATGCCCTGGTGGCATCAATCATGGGGAGAATCCCTGGGCGGCTACAGGAGCTCAGCTGTGAGCAGTTGACCGTGTGACTTAGCTGCTTGATTAGGAGAGCTAAATTACCAGCCTTGAAAATCTGTATTCCACAATTCACTTCCCCAGGGTCAGTTGGTCAGTCCACAGCAAGTGTGAAATTGTCTTTCCTGTCCCTGCCCTTAGTTTGTTGGGAGTCACTCTTGGACCCAGCCTGGAACTGATGTCATCTGAGCCGTTTGGGCGGGAACAAGTGTGTCTCCAAGATGACAATAAAACATGTTGAAGGATCTGGGATGGGCATTTTCTTCCATATGGATGAAGAAGAGGTGTACAATGAATAAAAGGCACCCTCTGTGCACTTTTGTTATCTTCAACATAAGCTGCAACATTACATGTGACCAAAATCTTTAAAGTGATAAGTAGTAAGCTGCTAATACTGGCTCTGGCAGTTGACTGCAGTGTGTGCAGCATGGACTGTGTACATTTTATGTAATATGGAGGATTGACAAAGGAACTGGGATTGGAGGAAAGAAATCCTGAGTGTGATGGAATTAATATGGAATTCTTTCATTCCAAATGCATCCGTCTGTAAAAGCAAAATAACAAATGATACAACAAATTTTGTGACTTGAAATTATCCAACTGTAGTAAGAAGTAAATTATGATACCCTTGCAAAAGGTAGGGGGTGAGAAACTGGAATCATGAAGTGCGATACATTTGGCCATAGCTTTGGAAGTTGTACTGTGTTGTATTTGGTAGGTTCATAGTTTATGTGTAACCTAGGCATGCTACTATTAACATTTCAAACTGCATTGAGCTCTTGCTGATATCCGTTCAGATCACTGTGAGACCACCAGTTGGGTGTTCTCACTTGGGCAGAGAATGTTGGCTGAAGCACAACCTGATGTGTGTAACCTGAATCCTTGCACAGAACAACACAGTTCAGTATAGACAATGTGGGAGTAACAAACCAAAACAAAATGTTCTGTCAAAAATTAATTGTAACTCCAATGTTCCATTCGTTACTCTCCTCATTTCCCCTCCCCGGGCCCCACTTTCTCTCTCTCACCCTCCTCCCCCCCCCCCCCCCCACCGCCCCGGCCTCCACCCGTACCCTTCCCTGTCCCTGCCCCCACCCTCTGTGTGTGTGTGTGTGTCTCTCCTCTCTCTCTCTCTCTCTCTTTCTCTTCTCTCCCCCCCACCCACCACCACCACCCTCGGAATCTCCTATCCCCCCTGCCCCCACCCTCGGTCTCCTCCCCTGGACCTTTCCCCTCCTCTCTGCAGGCTCTTGGAGGTGGTTATCTTCATTGGGGTCACTTTGAAATGATGCGCCTCACCATTAACCGACGGATGGATGCCAAGACCATGTTTGCTCGCTGGCGTGTAAATCCTCCATATAAACCCATTACACGCAAAGGATTAGGTCAGAGAATGGGTGGTGGGAAAGGAGCCATCGATCATTATGTCACTCCAGTCAAGCATGGCCGGATTATAGTGGAGTTTGGAGGCAAGTGTGCGTTTGAGGAGGTAGAGCCCTTTCTGTCAGAAGTTGCCAAGAAATTGCCGTTTCCTGCAAAGACAATCAGCAAGAAACACTTGGAGGAGCTGATGAAGGAAGATGAGCAGAAGGCCAAAAATAATCAGAATCCCTGGACCTTTGAAAGAATTGCAACCATGAACATGATGGGAATCCGCAAAGTATTGAGCCCGTTTGACTTAAAATATCATGGCAAATTCTGTGGGAAATTACGTGTTCCTAATCGTGTGTGAAGATTAAAAAATCTGGCAAAATATTCCTTGTTTTTATATTTATTTTAGTTGGATAACTGGCTCTGTGTCAGAATACCTGTATTTTTTTTTCTGTAGTGGTTTGACACAACTGAGTGGCTTGCTAAACCATTTTAGAGGGCAGTTATGAGTCAGCCATATTGGCAAAATTCCCTAGATTCGGGGAAGGTTCCATTAGATTGGAAAAAGCAAGTGTAACTGCTTTATTCATAAAGGGAGGGAAACGGAAAGTGGGAAACAGAAAGCAGGAAACTACAGGCCAGTTAGTCGAACATCGGTCATACGGAAAATGTTAGAAGCTGTTTTTAAAGATGTTATAACAGGGCACTTAGGAAAATTCAATGCAATCAGGCAGTCAACGTGGTTTTGTGAAAGGGAAATGATGTTTAACCAATTTATTGGAGTTCTTTGAAGGAGTCACATGTGCTGTGAATAAAGGGGAACTGGTGGATGTGCTGTATTTAGATTTCCAGAAGGCATTTGATAAGGCACCACGTTAAAGGTAATTGTAGAAAATAAAAGCTCATGGTGTAGGGTAGTAATATATTGGCTTGGATAGAAGATTGGCTAGCTAATAGGAAGCAGGCATAAATGGGTCTTTTTCAGGTTGGCAGGATGTGACAAGTGGTGTACCATGGGGATCAGTGCTGTGGCCTCAACTTTTTACGATTTATATCAATGACTTGGATGAAGGGACTGAAGGAATGGTTGCTAAATTTGCTGATGACCCAAACATAGGTAGAAAAGTAAATTGTGAAGAGGACATAAGGAGGCTACAAAGTGACATTTTTAGGTTGTGAGTTGGCAAAGAAAAGGAAAATGGAGTATAATGTGGGCAAATGCGATATTGTCCATTTTGGCAGTAAGAATAAAAAAGAAGTTTACTATCTAAATGTTGAGAGATTGCAGAGCTCTGCAATTCAGAGGGCTCTGTGTGTCTTAGTGCATGAATCGCAGAAGTCTAGTGTATAGGTACGCAAGTAATTAGGGAAGCCAATAGAATGTTATCATTTATTATGAGGGGAATTGTTTACAAAAGTAGGGACGTTATGCTTCAGTTGTACAGGGCACTGGTGAGATCATATCAGGAGTATTGTGTACTGTACTGATCTCCTTATTTGAGGAAAGATGTAAATACATTGGAAGCAGTTCAGAGAATGTTTACTAGACTAATACCAGGAATGGGTGGGTTATTTTATGAGGAAAGGTTGGATAGGTTAGGTTTGTATCCATTGGAATTTAGAGGAGTAAGAAGTGACTTAATTGAAAGCTTTAAGATCCTGAGGGGTCTTGACAGGGTGGGTGTGGAGAGGATGTTTCCTCTTGTGGGAGAATCTAGAACTAGGGGTCACTGTTTAAAAATAAGGGTCGCTTATTTAGGCAAATGTGGTGAAATATTCTCTGAGGGTTGTGAGTCTTTGGAGCTCTTCCTCAAAAGGCGATGGAAGCAGAATCTTTGAATATTTTTAAAGGCAGTGCTTTGATAGGTTCTTCATTAGCAAGGGATTGAAAGGTTCTTCATTAGCAAGGGATTGAAAGGTTCTTCATTAGCAAGGGATTGAAAGGTTCTTCATTAGCAAGGGATTGAAAGGTTCTTCATTAGCAAGGGGGTGAAAGGTTCTTCATTAGCAAGGGGGTGAAAGGTTCTTCATTAGCAAGGGGGTGAAAGGTTCTTCATTAGCAAGGGGGTGAAAGGTTATCAGGGGTAGGCAGGAATGTGGAGTTGAGGTTACAATCGGATAAGCCATGATTTTATTAAAGGTGGAGTAGGCTCGAGGGGCCAAGTGGCCTACGCCTCCCAATTTGTATGTTCGTATATGGGTCTCAAGTCATATCTGGACAAGGTCAGGTAAGGACAGCAGGTTTCCTTCCAGTAATGGATATAAATAAACCAGATGAGTTTTTACAACAACGGCGATAGTTTCATGATCACTGTTACTGGGACTTGCTTTTAATTCTGGATTTATTAATTTAGTTAAATTTAAATTCCAGCAGCTGTTGTGTTGGAGTATGAACTACTGTTCCATCAATATTAGCCTGGGCCACTGGATTACTAGGCCAGTGACATTACCACAATACACAGCTACCTTCATTTGTGCCATCAAATCCCAGGCAAATACCATCTCCTTCAAGAGAGAATCTAACCATCACCCCTTGACATTCACATTTCTATTGCTGAATCGCCCACTATCAACATCCTGGTTACTATTGACCAATCATATAAATACTCTGGCTACCAGAGCAGGCCAGAGGCTGGGAATTTTGCGGTAAGTAATTTACCTCCTGATTCCCTAAAGCTTGTCTACCATCTGCAAGGCATAAGTCAGGGATCTGATGGAATACTCTACACTTGCCTGGCTCCAGCAGCACTCAAGAAGCTCAACACTATCTAGGACAAAAGTGCTCACTTGATTGACACCTGTTCACCACCTTAAACATTTACTCACTCTACAATGACAGAGTGGCAACAGTGTGTCCCATCTATAAGATGCACTGCAGCTGCTCACCAAGGCTCCTTTGACAGCACCTTCCAAACCTGTGATCTCTACACAGAAGGACAAGGGCAACAGATGCATGGGAACACCACTACCTGCAAGTTCCCTCCCAAGCCACACACCATCCTGACATGGAACTATATCTCCGTTCCTTTGCTGTCGCTGGGTCAAAATCCTGGAATACCCTCCCTAACAACACGCTGAGTATACCTACACCACAGGGACTGCAGCGATTATTAGAAGGCTGTTCATCACTACCTTCTCAAGGGCATTTAGGGATGGGTAACAAATGTTGGCCTTGCCAGCGGTGCCCACATCCTGTGAAACAATTTTTGTTTTTATGTATTAAAAATATAGAATGCATCTTCAGGGAGGAAGCATCTTGCCAGTGAGTCAGGAGAGTTCTAGTTTCAGGTCCCACTGCAGTGCTTACTGACGGAGCATTGGAAATGTTGTCCTTTGGATGATATTTGAGGTTGAGTCTGGCGCACATCAAAAATCCCATAGCTGAATGAAAAGAGCAGGAAGCTCTTCCTGTCTTGTGGCCAACCCCTCCACCAATACCACCAAAAAAAAACCCAGACTTTTCACATGTACTCTTGACAACACCCAGTTCTACTTCACCACCACCCCTCTCGACTCCTCCACTGTTGCTAAATTATTGGACATCCAGTACCAGATGTGAAGAAATTTTCTCTAATTAAATATTGGGATGGATGAAACTATTGTCTTCAGTTCCCGCTCCAAACTTCATTCTCAGGATACTGTATCACGACTCACTGGGGATAGTGCACTGTAATATCAAGCCCCACTATTCCTCAAGCCGTGACAAATGTGAAAAGTTTGACTAAATCACCAGATTGCCCCAGTTCTACCTACTTGTTTAATTTAGTTAACAGAATACAAGCACCAGGTTTGTAAACTTAAGTAAATAACTGTTTATTGAACAAATTGTCTTTAACTAGTGGCAAAAGAAATATAAACTGCTAACTTCTAACACTATAACTTAAATTCTACCCCTTAAAGCCCTATACACAAACACGCACACACACAAAACATGGATTTTAAGGGTGAGATAAAACAGTTCAATAGTACCAATTTGGAGTATAGCATTAGATGGGTTGATTTTGATTGATGTCTTCCAGATTCCTTGCAATTTGTTGTTTATGACATGAGGTGGTCTTCCAGCACTTTCAGTCTATGGTCATTCGTTGAAAAACTTACTTTTCAATGCCTCCACTGGTGATTTTTCCTTTTCCTCTTGACGGGGGTTTTCAGAGAAAGCAGGTTATAGAGTTGTGAGGAATAGCCAGCTAGCTACTATAGCAGAATTACTGGACTCTTACAAACACAGAAGAGAGAAGTTTTAGGTCTTCCCTCTTTGTAGGTTAGGAGCTGTAGTGCCTGCACTGTTACCATACAAAATCCTGGTCACCTGGCCAGGAGCCAATTAAAATGCTGTCGTCAGGCAGTTCCCCTTAGTCCAGGACTCCTTTCCAACACCATCCTGTTCTTTTATGGCACCCTCTGTTCCAGGATAGCAACATTGTAGATATTCCTCACCCTGTTCCAGTGCACGTCTTTCAATCTGCAGCCACAGTTGCTTTTAAAGCCACAGTGCAAGAAAAATAAAAATAGGTTCTTTACAATTGACTCGATCTTTCACCCTGGCAACTGTTTGTGACTAACCCAGAATGTTCGTAACCTTGGTGTCATATTTGACCCCAGATAAGTTTCCAACCATATATTCATCCCATCACTAAGACCATCTATTTCCACCTGTGTAACTTTGCCCACTCTTAGCTCATCTGCTGCTGAAACACATTCATGCCTCTGTTACCTCTAGATTCTACTATTCCAATGCACTCCTGGCTGATCATACATACAAACCATTCACTACGATCATGGCTGATCTGATTGTGCCCTCTACTTTCCTGTCTACTCCCTATACCCTATGACTCCTTGTAAGTCAAAACAGAGTTAACTGGAAAAACTCAGCAGGTCTGGCAGCATTGGCGGAGAAGAAAAAAATTGATGTTTCGAGTCCTCATGACCCTTCAACAGAACTGAGTGAAATTAGGAGAGGGGTGAAATATAAGCTGGTTTAATAGTCTATCTGACACAGCTTCAAAAATTTTCAATGACCCAGCCTCCTTCACTTTCTGGGGAAGAGAAGTCCACAAACTAATGGCCCTCTGAGGGGAAAAAAGATCATCCTCATCTCCGTCTTAAATGGGAGACCCTTTATTTTTAAGCTGTGTACCCTAGTTCTAGTCTCTCCCACAAGGGAAACACCTTTTCAACATCCACCCTGTCAAGTCCCTTCAGGATCTTATGTGATTCAATAAGATCACCTCTCAATCTCCTAAACTCCAATGGATACAGATCCAACCTGTCCAACCTCTCTCTATAAGACAACCCCTTCATCCCAGGAATAAGTTAAATTAAACTTCCCTGCATTGTTTCAAATGCAATGATGTCCTTCCTTACATAAGGAAACCAAAACTGTACAGATGTGGTCTCACCAATGCCTGGTCTCCCACACTCTACCCTCTGTAAATCTGAGGTCATCCAAAAGTCTGCTGCTTGTTCCTTAGTTGCACCATTTGCCTGTCTCGTGCTCACTGACCCACATTGGCTCCCAGTCAAGCAACACTTTGATCTTAAAATCCTCATTCGTATTTTCAATTCCCTTCATGGTCTCACCCCTCCCTATCTCTGTAACCTCCTCCTACCCCACAATTTCTGAGATATCGGCATTTATCTAATTTTTGTCTCTCGAGCATCCCTGATTTTAATGGCTTCACTATTGACGACTCTGTTTTCATGCTGTCTAGGCCCACAGCTTTGGAATTTCCTCCCTAAATCCACCATTCCCTCTGGGACACCATGGTCCATTCCTCCATCACCCCTAACTCCTCATCCTTTCCCATGCAATTGCAGAAGGTGCAACACCTGCCCTTTTACCTTCTCCCTCCTCACCGTCCAAGGGCCCAAACACCCCTTTTAGGTGAAGCAGTGCTTCACTTGCACCTCCTTCAATTTGGTCTACTGCATTCACTGCTCACAATGCAGTCTCCTCTACGTTGGGTGAGACCAAACGCAGACTGGGTGACTGCGGAATATCTTCCAGTCTGCAAGCATGACCCAGACCTTCCTATTACTTGCCATTTTAACACACCATCTTGCTATCATACCCACATGTCCGTCCTTGACCTGCTGCAACATTCCAGTGAAGCCCAACGCAAACTGGAGGAACAGCACCTCATCTTCCGATGAGACTCATAGACGTTTACAACACAGAAGGAGGCCATTCGGCCGCACCAATCAACAAAGATCTGACTACACTAATCCCATTTTCCAGCGCTTGGCCCAAAGCCCTGGATGCTATGGCAACACAGGCGAATATCTAAATATTTCTTAAATGTTATCAGAGTTTCTGACTCAACCACCCTTTCAGGTAATTAGTTCCAGACTCCCACCATGCTTTGGATGAAAAAATTTCTCCTCAACTCCCATCTTAACTTTCTACCTCTTACCTTAAATCTATGCCCCCTGACTATTGACCCCTCTACTAATGGAAAAAGTGCCTTCATATCCACCCTATCTATGCCCCTCATAATCTTATACACCTCTATCAAGTCCCCTCTCAAGCTTCACTGCTCCAAGGAAAACAACCCTAGCCTATTCACTCTTTTGTCATAGCTTAGACCCTCCAGCCCAGGCAGCATCCTGGAAAATCTCTGCACCCTTTCCAGTGCTATCACATCCTTCCTATAATGTGGTGACCAGCACTGCACACAGTGCTCCAGTTGTGACCTAACCAGTATTTTATTCAGTTCTAGCATAACCTCCTTGCTCTTGTATTCTATGCCTCAGCCAATAAAGGCTAGTATCCCATACGCCTCTTTAACCACCTTATCTACCTGCCCTGCTACTTTCAGGGATCTGTGGATATACACACCAAGGTCCCTCTGATCTTTAGTACTTTCCCGACCAGTCCTTTGATATTCTCCTGCAGTTTACAGCTATCCACAAACTTCTTGATCATACCCCCTACATTCAAGTCCAAATCATTTATGTACACCCCAAGCAGCAAGGGCCCCAGCACTATGGAACCCCACTGGAAACAGACTTCCAGTTACAGAAACATCCCTCTACCATCATCCTCTGCTTCCTGCCTCTCAGTCAATTTTGGATCCAACGTGCCGCTTTGCCTTGGACCCCATGAACTCTTGCTTTCTTGACCAGTCTGTCATGAGGGACCTTATCAAAAGCCTTGCTAAAGTCCATGCAGACCACATCAAATGCATTACCCTCATCAACACTCCAGGTTACCTCCTCAAAAATTTCGATCAAATTTGTCAAACACAACCTTCCCTTAACAAATCCATGCTGAGTATCCCTGATTAATCCATGTCTCTCCAGGTGCAGATATATTCTGTCCCCCAGAATTCTTTCTAATAACTTCCCCACCACCGAGGTTGGACTGACTGGCCTGTAATTTCCTGGCACTTTACAGCCTTCTGGACTTTGACATTGAGTTCAGCAACTTCCGACCATGAACCCTTCCATCTTTACCCCTTTTTTAATCTAATTGTTAAAATTTTTTATTTATTAATTTTTTAAAAATTGTTTTTTCATCCTTTCTCCCCAATTTGACCCCCACCCTCCCCCAGGCCATCTGTCACTTGTTTTTGTTTTGCTTTCACAGAGCACTGACTCTTGTTCTGCTTTTAACACATTCTGCTCTTACCTTTATGCCACTATCAGCACCTTTTTTAGTCTTTAACACTACTATTAACACTCCCTTTGTCTTTATGTCCATGACATCTCTCCTGAGCTCCCACCCATCCCTGACCTTCATTTTGTTCCACCTGCTCCACCCCCTCTTAAACAGTATAAAATCCATCACATTTCTACTTCTCTTTAGCCCTGAAGAAGAGTCATATGGACTCGAAACGTTAACTCTGTTTCTCTGTCCACAGATGCTGCCAGACTTGCTGAGTTTTTCCAGCATTTTCTGTTTTTATTATTTATAATCATTTTCATTATTTTTCTAAGCTTGGTTTATCTCCAAAGTGAAAAAAGATGTTTTGGTTTCCATCTGAAACATCACCTGAACATGTTTTTATAATTCATTTTCAGCTTCAGGGAAATTTTACTCCCACTAGCACTGAGAAAATGATGCTCAGGCTCCTGAGATTCTCTACTCAGCAACATTTTGGGAACTACAGGTATAGACACCAATTGTAACTTGCTTTAGCTGAGAGGATCACCTTTAAGCCCAGGCTTTTGCAAAAGTCAAAGGCATCCCAAGTAGAAAACTTAATGAAGGTACTTGAACACAAAAGACAACTTCATAGCTAAGAAATCCAATAGATTTCGAAAGAATTCTGAAGAAACTTCTTGACCCAAAGAGTGGTGGGAATGTGGAACTCACTTTCATAGGGAGTGGTTAGAAATATGGAATGGTTACAGCACAGAAGGAGGCCATTCGGCCAGCCATAACTGTACCCAGTCTGCGAGAGCTGTTCATATAGCGTGAGTCACCTATTGAAGTGAATAGTGTAGGTGCATTTAAGGGGATACTAGATAAGCACCTAAGAGAGAAGGGAATAGAGGGTTACCATGATAGATTTAGATGGGGAAAGATGGAAGGAGGCTCAAGTGGAGCATTTTCTTATTCTTTCATGAGATGTGGACATCGCTGGCAAGGCCAACTTTGCCCATCCCCAACTGCCCTTGAGAAGATGGTGGTGAGCTGCCTTCTTGAACTGCTGCAGTCCATATGGCACAGTATACCCACAGTGCTTTTAGGAAGGAGCTTGCAATATTTTGAACCTATGACAGTGAAAGAATTGTGATATGTTTCCAAGTCAGGATGGTGTGTGGCTTGCAGGTGAACTTGCTGGTGGTGGTGTTCCCACACATCTGCTGCCCTTGTCCTTCTAGGTGGTAGAGGTCGGGTGTTTGGAAGGTGCTGTTGAAGGAGCCTTGGTGAGTTGTTGCAGTGTACTTGTAGATGATACACATTGCTGCTACTGTGCATTGGTGGTGTGGGGAGTGAATGTTTGAGGTTAAATGTTTGAATGTTTAAATACTTTGTCCTGGATGTTGTAAGCTTCATGTGTTTTGTTGGAACTGCAAGTGGAGAGTATTCTATCACAGTCCTCACTTGTGCCTTGTAGATGGTGGACAGGCTTTGGGGAGTTACCTGCCTCAGAATTCCCAGCCTTTGTTCTGCTCTTGTAGCCACAGAATTTATATGGCTGGTCCAGTTCAGTTTCTGGTTAATGGTAACCTCCAGAATGCTGATATTGGGGGATTCAGCGATAGTAATGCCATTGAATGTCATGGGAAAAGGGTTAGATTCTCACATAGCAGATGGTGATTGCCTGGTACTTGTGCGGCGTTAATGTTACTTGCAACTTTTCAGCCCAAGCCTTAATATTGTCCAGGTCTTGCTGCATATGGACACAGACTGGTTCAGTAGCTTAGGAGTTGCAAGCCGTACTGAACTTTGTGCAATCTAGAGGGAACATCCTCACTTCTGACTTTATGATGGGGAGAAAGTCATTGATGAAGTAGCTGATGATGGGTGGGCCTAGGGCACTACCCTGAGAAATTCCTGCAGCGGTGTCCTGGGACTGATATGATACACCTCCAACCATCTCAACCATCTTCCTTTGTGCTAGGTATCACTCCAACTAGAGGAGAGTTTCCTCCCTATTCCCATTGACTCCAGTTTTGCTAGGGCTCCCTGATGTCACACTCAGTCAAGTGCTGCCTTGGTGCCAAGGACAGTCACTCTCAGTTTACCTCCGGAGTTCTGTTCTTTTATCCCTGTTTAGACTAAGGCTGTAGTGAGGTCAGAAGCTGAGTAACCCTGACAGAACCCAAACTGAGCATCAGCAAGCAGGTTACTCTACTGTGTAAGTGCTGCTTGATAGAACTGTCAACAATATCTTCCATGATTTTGATGAGAGGAAGCTTTTGGGGCAGTAATTGGCTGGATTGGATTTGTCTTGCTTTTTGTGTACAGGACATTGCTGGGCAATTTTCCACATTGCTGGGCAGTTGCCAGTGTTTTAGCTGTACTGGAACAGCTTGGCTAGGGGTGCAGCTAGTTCTGGAGCATGAGACTTGAGTGGTATTGCTGGGATGTTGTCAGGACCCATAGCCTTTGCAGTATCCAGTGCCTTCAGCTGTTGCTTGACATGTGGAGTGGATCGATTTGGCTGAAAACTGGCACCTGTGATGCTGGGGACTTGAGGAGGAGGCTGAGATGGATCATCTGCTCAGCATTTCTGGCTGAAGATGGTTGTAAATTCTTCAGCCTTGTCTTTTGCACTCATGCTGGGGTCTGCCATCATTGAGTATAGGGATATTTTTGGAGCCTCCTCCTCCAGTTAGTTTAATTTAATGTTTAATTTTCCACTGTCATACATGACTGGATGTCGCAGAACTTTGATCTGATTTGTTGGTTCTTGAATTTCTTAGCTCTGTTAAGTTGCATGCTACTTTTGCTGTTAGGTGTGCATGTGTAGTCCTGTGTTGTAGCTTCACCAGGTTGACAGCTCATTTTTAGGTATGCCTGGTGCTGCTCCTGGCATGCCATTTTGCACTCTTCATTGAACCAGTGTTGATCCCTTAGCTTGATGGTAATGGTAGAGTGAGGGATATGCCGGGCCATGAGGTTACAGAAATGTGCTTGAATACAATTTTGCTGCTGCTGATAGCCCACAGCAGATACTAGATGCCCAGTTTTGAGCTGCTAGATCTCTTCTGAATCAACCCCCTTTAGGAAGTGGATTGTGCCACACAACATGATGGAAGGTATGCTCTGTGTGAAGACAGAACTTACCTTTCCAAGGATCGTGCGGTGGTTACTCCTACCGATGATGTCATTGACAGATGCATCTGCAACAGGTAGAGGAGTGAGGATGAGGCCAAGTAGGTTTTCCCTCCTTGCTGGCTTCCTTGTCACCTGCCGTAGACCCAGACTAGCAGCTATATCCTTTAGGACTCGGCCAGCCAGGTCAGTAGTGTTGCTACTGACCCACGAACATTGGGTACATTCTGAGCTCTTGCCACCCGCAGTTCTTCTTCCAATTGGATTTCAACATGGAAGAAGATTACTGATTCATCAGCTGAGGGGGCAGGGGGGTGGGTAGGTGGTAATGAGCAGGAGGTTTCCTTGCCCACGTTTGACCTAGTACCATGAGACTTCATGGGGTCTGGAGCTAATGTTGGCTCCAAGAGCAACTCCCTCCTGACAGTACCATTGTTGGGTCTGTCCTGCTATTTGGATTGAATGGTGATGATGTCTGGGATGTTGTCTGTATGATTTGGTGAGTATGACTATGCCAGGTTGTTGCTTGACTAGTCTGCAGGACAGCTTTCCCACCAGCACAAGCCTCCAGATGTAAGTAAGGAGGACGTTGCAGAGTCGACGGGGCTGGGTGTTCTGTTTCTCACAGAGCAGATAGCTGAAGACACAGCCCCAAAAATGGGGTGAAAGAATTTAGGGATGTGCAAGAGGCAAGAATTGGAGTCATCCAAAGGCTGTAGGACTGGAGGAAATTTGAGATAGATGTGAGGCCCTAAACACAGGATAAGTACTTTAATTTGAGGCAAAAACAGAATTACCTGGAAAAACTCAGCAGGTCTGGCAGCATCGGCGGAGAAGAAAAGAGTTGACATTTCGAGTCCTCATGACCCTTCAACAGAGGTGTTGCTGGACTGGAAGCCAGAGAAGGTCAATGAGTATAAAGGTGATAGAACTAAACATGGTGTGAGATAGGATGTGAGTGGCAATGTTTAGAATAAAGTCAAGTTTGCACAGATTGGAAGATTGGGCTCCATCCAGAACAATCTTGGTTTAGTTGACTCCGAAGGTTGCAAAGACATGGAGAGTGATAGGAATCTCTTCAAAGATACAAGATCTCATTATTGTTCAAAGAACAACTAAATGAATTTACAAAATGGTCAATTAAGAGCCTGCAGACAGTCTGGCTCCATTTATCTTATATTCTTGGAACGTTCTCTATACCTTTGTCTAAGTGTGACACAGGAAGTTAATCGATGGAGAGATTTATATTGGACGTACTGTTTCTGTCATGCTGACAAGACAACTTCTGGCACTAAACATAGAAAACATAGAAAAATAGGAGCAGGAGTAGGTCATTCAGCCCTTCGAGCCTGCTCCGCCATTAAATATTATCATGGCTGATCCTCTATCTCAACGCCATGCTCCTGCTCTCTTCCCATTCTCCTTGATGCCTTTATAATGCAGAAATCAACCTATTTCCTTAAATATAATCAGTAACTTGGCCTCCACAACCTTCTGTGGTAGAGAATTCCACAGGTTCACCATCCTCTGAGTGAAGAAGTTTCTCCTCATCTCAGTCCTAAATGGCCTACCCAGTATCCTGAGACTGTGATCCCTTGTTCTAGACCCCCAGCCAGAGGAAACATCATCCTTGCATCCATTCTGACTAGTCCTGTCAGAATTTTATATGTTTCAATGAAATCCTCTCTCATTCTTCTAAACTCTAGTGAATACAGGCCTAGTTGGCCAAATCTCTCCTCATAGGACAATCCTGCCATCCCAGGAATCAGTCTGGTGAACCTTTGCTGCACTCCCTCTATGGTAAGTATATCCTTTCTTAGGTAAGGAGACCAAAACTGCACACACTACTCCAGGTGTTGTTTCACCAAGGCTATGTACAACTGCAGCTACATCCACACAGCTTCAGCTATGTACAGCTACATCCTTGCTCCTGTACTCAAGTCCTCTCGCAATGAAGGTTAACATGCCATTTGCCTTCTTACTGCTTGCTGTCCCCGCTTGCTTGCTTTCAGTGATTGGTGTACAAGGACACCCAGGTCCCTTTGTGCATCAACGTTTCCCAATCTATCACCATTTAAATAATACTCTGCCGTTCTATTTTCCTACCGAGGTGGATAGCTTCGCACTTATCCACATTATACTGCATCTGCCATGTATTTGCCCACTCACCTAACCTGTCTAAATCACCTTGAAGCCTCTTAACACCCTCCTCATTGCTCACATTCCCACCAAGTTTTGTGTTGTCAGCAAACTTGGAAATATTCCAGGGCCCTCAACCGTGTCCGGCCCATCTCCCACGCATCCGCCCTTACGCCTTCTCCTCCCTCCCAGAAACATTATAGGGTCCCCCTTGTCCTCACTTATCACCCCACCAGCCTCCGCATTCAAAGGATCATCCTCCGCCATTTCCGCCAACTCCAGCATGATGCCACTGCCAAACACATCTTCCCTTCACCCCCCCCCGGTGGCATTCCATAGGGATCGTTCCCTCCGGGACACCGAGGTCCACTCCTCCATCACCCCCTACTCCTCAACCCCCACCTATGGCACCACCCCATGCCCACACAAAAGATGCAACACCTGCCCCTTCACTTCCTCTCTCCTCACTGTCCAAGGACCCAAACACTCCTTTCAAGTGAAGCAGCAATTCACTTGCATTTCCCCCAACTTAGTCTACTGCATTTGTTGCTCCCAATGTGGTCTCCTCTACATTGGAGAGACCAAACGTAAACTGGGTGACCGCTTTGCAGAACATCTGTGGTCTGTCCGCAAGAATGACCCAAACCTCCCTGTCACTTGCCATTTTAACACTCCACCCTTCTCTCTTGCCCACATGTCTGTCCTTGGCTTGCTGCATTGTTCTAGTGAAGCCCAACGCAAACTGGAGGAACAGCACCTCATCTCCCGACTAGGCACTTTACAGCCTTCCAGACTGAATATTGAATTCGACAACTTTAGATTTCGACCTCCCTCCTCCATCCCCACCCCCTTTCTGTTTCTTCCCCCTTCCTTTTGTTTTTTCCAATAATTTATATAGATGTCTCTTTTCCCACCTATTTCCATTATTTTTAAATCTTTTATGCCCCCCTAATCTTTCCACCCCACCCCCAATAGAGCTGTACCTTGATTGCCCTACCATCCATTCTTAATTAGCACATTCGTTTAGATAATATCACTACCTTCAACACCTCTGTGTTCTTTTGTTCTTTTGTCTGTGACATCTTTTGATTATCTGCTCCTATCATTGCTTGTTTGTCCCTACAACCACACCACCCCACTCCAACTTCTCTACCGCCACGCACCCCCCCCCCCCACCCCCCACCTTAAACCGGCTTATCTTTCAATCCTCTCCTTATATTCGCTCAGTTCTGTGGAAGGGTCATGAAGACTCGAAACGTCAACTCTTTTCTTCTCTGCCGATGCTGCCAGACCTGCTGAGTTTTTCCAGGTAATTCTGTTCTTGTTTTGGAAATATTACATTTGGTTCCCTCATCCAAATCATCGATACACATTGTGAATAGTGGGGCGCAAGCACTGACACTGACCCCACTAGTCACTGCCTGCCATTCCGAAAAACATCCATTTATTCCTCCTCTCTATTTCCTGTCTGCTAACCAATTCTCAATCTGTGTCAATGTATTATCCCCAATCCCATGTGCTTTAATTTTACACACTAACCTCTTATGTGGGACTTTATTTAAATCTTTCTGAAAATCCAAATACACCAGATCTACTGGTTCTCCCTTATCTATTCTGCTGGTTATGTTCTCAAAAAAACTCCAGTAGGTTTGTCAAACATGATTTCCCTTTCATAAATCTATGTTGACTTTGTCTAATCCTGTTGCTATTTTCTAAGTGTCCTGTTATCACATCCTTTAAAATAGACTCTAGCATTTTCCTACTACTGATTTTAGGCTAACCAGTCTATAATTTGCTGTTGTCTCCCTCCCTCCTTTTTTAAATGTGAGATTACATTTACCACCCTCCAATCTGCCAGGACTGGTCCAGGATCTACAGAATTTTGGAATATGATAGCCAACACATCCACTTTTTCCATGGCCACCTCCTTTAATACCCTGGGATGTAGATTATCAGGTCCAGGGGATTTATCATCTTTCAGTCCCATTAACTTCTCCAGTACTATTGTTTTAGTAATACTAATTTCCTTCAATTCCCCCTTCTCACTGGACCTTTGGTTCCCTATTATTTCTGGGAAGTTATTTCTACCTTCCTCCATGAAGACAGAATTAAAGTAATTGTTTAATTACTCTGCCATTTCCTTGTTCTCTATTATAAATTCACTGTAAGGGACCTACATTTGTCTTCAATAATCTTTTACTTTTTACAAACTTATAGAAACTTTTACCATCCACTTTTATGTTCCTTGCAAGTTTACTCTCATACTCTATTTTTCCCCTCTTTATCAATATCTTGGTCCTCCTTTGCTGAATTCTAAACTGCTCCCAATCCTCAGGCTTGCTACTTTTTCTAGTAAATATATTTGACTCTTCTTTGGATCAAATACTATCCTTAATTTCTTTTATTAGCCATGATTGGGCCACCTTCCCTAATGTGTTTTTGCACCAGAAAGGAATGTATAACTATTCCAGTGCATACATTAATTCCCTGAATATTACCCATTACGGTTCACAGTGAATGACAGAATGATTTGTTTTGTTAGGTCAGGAATATCTTGCATGTGAAGCAAAGTATTATTCTGTTGCTAAAATGTAGACGTCTACTCTTTCAATTAGCGAGATCTAATTTTTTTTATTCATTCATCGGGTATGGTTGTCACAGGCTAGGCCAGTATTTATTGCCCATCCCTAATTGCCCTTGAGAAGGTGGTGGTGAGCTGCCTTCTTGAATCGCTGCAGTCTGTGTGGTGTAGGGACACCCACAGTGCTGTTAAGGAGGGAGTTCCAGAATTTTGACCCAGCAACAGAGAAGGAGGGCGATATATTTCCAAGTCAGGATGGTGAGTGGCTTGGAGGGGAACTTCCAGGTGGTGGTGTTCCCATGTGTTTGCTGCCTTTGTCCTTCTAGATGGTAGAGGTTGTGGGTTTGGAAGGTATTGTCTAAGCAACCTTGGTGAGTTCCTGCAGTGCAGCTTGTAGATGGTACACACTGCTGCCACTGTGCATTGGTGGTGGAGGGAGTGAATGTTTGTAGATGGGGTGCCAATCAAGTGGGCTGCTTTGTCCTGGATGCTGTTGAGCTTCTTGGGTGTTGTTGGAGCTGCACTCATCCAGGCAAGTGGGGAGTATTCCATCACACTCCTGACTTGTGCCTTGTATATGGTGGACAGGCTTTAGGGAGTCAGGAGGTGAGTTACTCATTGTAGGATTCCCCGCCTCTGTCCTGCTCTTGCTGGTCAATTCCTTAAAAGTAAGCAAATATATAAAACTCTATCTCCTAACGTCCTCTTCAGCCTACTGTTTTTGGAATGTTATTTAGTTGTCTAAAGGTAGCGATGACACACACACACATACACACACAGCCTCCAAATGAATGCATAACTGAGTCGTTGCAGCATGTGACTTATATCAGATCAAAACATATGTAAAATACTCAATTTAAATTTCTCTTCCTTGTTTTCAAATCTCCCCCTGGCCTTGCCCCTCCCTACCTCTGCAATCTCCAACCTAATAACCTTCTGAAATATCTGTGCTCCTCCAATTCCAGCCACTTGAGCAGTTCCAATTTCAGTTGCTCCACCATTGGCGACTGTTCCTTCAGTTGCCTAGAAACTAAGATCTGGAATCCCCTCCCTAATGCTCTCCTCCTCTCTCTGCTTAAGATGTTCCTTAAAACCTAGCTCTTTTGACAAAGCTTTCGGTTATCTGCCCTAACAATTCCATATGTTGTTCATTGTCAAATCTGGCTTTGTAATGCTCCTGTGAAGTGAATTGGGATGTTTTATGAGGTTCAACGTGCTATATAAATGCAAGTTGTTGTTTCTAAATCAACTTGATGGTGGTGATACAGTAATGGTATTCCATCACAAAATACAGGGCCAACTTGAATTGAGTCGTGATAATAGAATTTCAAATATCTAGAATGCTTATCAGTATTGGAACAGTTGAAAGAAGGACCCAGGCTCCAGTGGTTAATTCAGCAACAGAAATTAAAGATGTTGATTGTAAAGATGCATGAGATTACATGCAAGTAATGACTAAATGGGCACATTTTATCTTGAAGAATCTCTTCCATAAAATTTCACTTTAAGAATGACCAGAGAAGTAGCTGGACAGTAAGGGGCATGCAAGGAGACAGGCAACTATGCTGGAGTGAGACAGCGACTGAGTGAGTAGTGAATTATGTTTACATGCTAAGTTCTGGTAAGTTCTTTTCAAGTTTTTACTGTAGATTAAGAATCAAGAGCTGACATAGTACTAACCTTCAAGTAAGTTAGATTAGTTTGTTAAAAAGAGAACTACATGGAGTGGCAGTTATCTGTCAATGACCTGAAAGCAGTTGGTTCAAGTGGTGTTATTTGCTGTAGCAGGAAGTTAAATTAGCTAGTGACTCATCAGAGGATCTATAAAAGAGACCATCTTTTCAAACTGCACAATCAGTAAGGGTTGCGTGAGGAGGCAGGCGATTAAGCTGGAGTGAGACGGAGACTGGGTGAGTAGCGAGTTAGGTTCACATAGGAATTTGGTGCACGGGGGAAAGGGGTGGGACATACAAAGCAATTATACTAAATTAATTAAGTGAGTAATTAAATTAACTAAATAACCTAAATAACAATGGCAGGATAGGTGTTATGTTGCAGGTGTGGAATGTGGGTGCTTGTGGATGCTAAGGCAACCATCACAAACATGTATGCAGAAAGTGTAAGCAGCTAGGGGAATTCTAGATCAGAATTACTGATCTGGAAGCCAAACTGCAGATACTGCAACGTAAGGGAGGGGGAGAAATACCCGGACACTTTGTTCCAGAAGATGGTCATGCCTCCTAGAATACGGTTGTCTGTTTTGGTCAGCAGTGAGGGACAGGAGGATGTGACCGTGAGTGATGCAGATAAAGGGACCAAGCAGCTAGTGGTAGAGGAGCCTTAGACTTGCAACTGTCAAACAGGTTTGAGGTGCTCACAACCTGTGTGAATGAAAGTGAGGTCTACAAGGTGGATGGGCAGGCAGGCTATGGCACCATGGTACATGAAGCTGTTCATGTGGGGGGAACAAACAGGAATGTAGTGGTAGTAGGAGACAGTATAGTGAGGGAGATTAACACTGTTCTCTGCATCAAAGAGCGGGAGTCCAGAAGGCTGTGTTGCCAACCTGACACCAGGGTTCAGGATATTTGCTCGGGGCTGGAGAGGAACTTGCAGTGGGAGGGGGAGGAGCCATTGTCATGGCCCATGTAGGTACCAACAACATTGTTAGGATAAGGAAGGAGGTTCTGCATAGTCAGTCTTAGAATCTAGGTACCAGATTAAGAATCAGAACCTCAAAGGTAATAATTCTGCATAATTCCGAGGTACAGAGGGATCTAGGTGTTCGAGTATGAGTCACAAAAAGTTAGTATGCAGGCACAGCAAGTATTTACAGGCTAGTAGAATGCTGTCCTTTATTATGAGAAGGAATTAACATAAAAGTAAGGATATTATGCTTCAGTTATATAGGGCACGGGTGAGAACGTACCCCGAATACTATGTACAGTTTTGGTCTCTTTATTTAAGGAAGGATGTAATGCATTGGAGGTGGTTCAAAGGAGGTTTACTAGATTGATACCTGGAATGAGTGGGTTGTCTTATGAGGAAAGGTTGTTTCCTCTTGTGGGTGTCCAGACTAGGAGGCACTGTTTTAAAATTAGGGGGCACCCTTTTAGGACAAAGATGAGGAGAAATTCTTTTTCTGAGATTGTGCGACTTTGGGATTCTCTGCCTCAGAAGGTGGTGGAGGCGGGGTCATTGAATATTTTTAAGGCAGAGGTAGATAGATTCTTGTTAGGCAAGGGAATTAAAGGTTATTGGGGTTAGATGGGAATGTAGAAATTGAAACATAAGATCATCAGCCATGATCTTATTGAATGGCAGAGCAGGGTAGAGGGACTGAATGGTCTACTCTAGTTCCTATTTCTCATGTTAATCTCTGGATTATTACCTGAGCCATGTGAAAATTGGCATAGGGCAAATAAGATTCAAAAGATTAATGCATGGTTCAAAGAAAGGTGTGGGAGAAGTGGGTTCTGATTCGTGGGCCTCTGGCATCAGTACTGGGGAAAGTGAGGGCTGTAACATTGGGACGGTCTACACCTGAACCATGTTGGGACATAAAACCATAAGATGTAGGAGCAAAAGTAGGGCACTCAGCTCATCGAGTCTGCTCCACCATTCAATGAGATCATGGCTGATCTGATGATCCTCAACTCCACTGTCCTGCTTTTTCCCATAACCCTTGATTCGCTTTCTCATTAAAAATCTGTCTAGCTTTGCCTTGAATATACTTAACAACCCAGCTTCTACAGCCCTCTGTGGTAAAGAATTCCACAAGTTCACTACCCTCTGAGAGAAGAAATTCCTCCTCATCTCTGTCTTAACTGGGCGACCCCTTACTCTGAGATTACGCCTCTGGTCCTAGACTCTTTCACAAGGGGAAACAACCTTTCAGCATCTACCCTGTCAAACCCCCTAAGAATCTTATATGTTTCAATAAGGTCACCTTCCATCTTCTAAACTCCAGTGAGTACAGGCCCAACCTACTCAATCTCTCCTCATAAGAAAATCCCTCTAGGCCTGGGATCAACCTTTTCTGGACTACCTCCAATGCCAGTATATTTTTCCTTAGACAAGGGACCAAAACTGTTCACAGGTATAGTCTAACTAGTGCTTTGTATAGTTTTAGCAAGGCTTCCTATTTTTATACTCCATTCCCTTTGAAATACAGGCCAACATTCCATTTGCCTTCCCTATTACCTGTTGAACTTGTATACTCGCTTTTTGGGATTCATACTTGAGGACCCCCAAATCCCTCTGTGCTGCAGCTTTCTGCAGCCCTTCTCCATTTAAATAATATTCAGCTCTTCTATTCTTCCTGCCTTATATCCTACCTAACCTCACATTTTCCACCATTATATTCCATCTGCCAAGTTTTTGCCCACTCACTTAATCTGTCTATATCCCTCTGTAGACTTTTTGTGTCATCCTCACCACTTGCCTTCCCACCTATTTTTGTCTCATCTGCAAACTTGGTGATGGTACATTGATTTCCCTCATCCCTGAAGATGCCCCCCTTATCCCAACAACCCTCTATCCATGGTAATATACTACCCTCAACACCATGGGCTCTTATCTTATTAAGTAGCCTCTTGTGTGGTACCTTATTGAATGCTTTTTGGAAATCCAATATATTACGTCTATTGGTTCCCCTTTATCTATCCTGCTTGTTACCTCCTCAAAGAATTCTAATAAATTTGTCAGGCATGATTTTCCCTTCATGAAGCCATGATGACTCTGCTTGATTATATTATGCATTTCTAAATGCTCTGCTATTACATCCTTTATAATAGACTCTGACATTTTCTCAATAACGGATGTTAAGCTAACTGGCCTATAATAACCTGTTTTTTTTTGTCTCCCTCCCTTTTTGAATAAGGGTGTTACATTGGTAGTTTTCCAATCCTCTGGAACTTTTCCAGAATCTAAGGATTCTTGGAAGATACTATCAGTGCATCCACTATCTGTGTAGCTACTTCCTTTAATATCCTAGAATGCAACCATTCACGTTCAGGGGACTTAGCTGCCTTTACCCCATTAGTTTCACTATTTTATCTCTAGTGATAGTTATTGCATTTATTTCAACCCTCCCCCTCTTTTGCCCCTTGATTATTTAATATTTTTGGAATGCTAATAGTGTCTTCTACCCTGAAGACTGATGTAAAATATTTATTTCAACTCCTCTGCCATTTCCTGGTTCCCCATTATTTTCCCACTCTCGTTCTCCAAGGGGCCTCTGTTCGCTGTGGCCTCTCTTTTCCTTTTTATAGATTTAAAGAAGCTCTCGCTATCTGCTTTTATATTACTTGCTAGTTTACCCTCAAAGTTTATTTTCTCCCTCTTTATTTTTTTTTGTTGGTTTTGGAAACTTTCCCAATTCTCTGGCTTACCACTAATCTTTGCCACATTGTATGATTTTTCTTTCAATTTGATACTATCCTTAACTTCCTTGGTTAACCATGGTCGGTTTATCTCCTTCCTAGAATCCTTCTTCCTTACTAGGATATATATTTGTTGTGAGTCATGAACTATTTTCTTAAACGTCTCCCATTGTTCATCAACTGTCTTTTCTGCTAAACCCCTTTCCCAGTCCACTCCAGCCAACTCTACCCTCATTCCTTTGCAATTACCCTCATTTAAGTTTTATGAAGTTGTTTCCGACACAAGTTTCTCACTCTCAAACTGAATGCTAAATTCTACCATGTAGTATCCTAGTGGATCTTTTACTCGGAGATCATTTATTAAACCTGCTTCATTACACATTACCAGATCCAAAATAGCCTGATCCCTGGTTGGATCCACAACATATTGTTCTAAGAAACTGTCCCGAATACACTTTGACTTCTTGCTCATGGCTATCTCTGCCAATTTGATTTTCCCAATCTACATGAAGATTAAAGTCACCCATGATTAATGTACTGCCTTTTTTTACATGTTCTTGCAAATCTCATAACTAGGGAAGTAGAGAGGGCTTTGAACTAAACAAGGGTGGGAGTGAGGGATCAAGCTTGGGTAGATGTGGAAAATCATGGGGTAGGTTCAAAGCAGGAAACCACGACAGTAATATGGGAAATGAGGGTCATAGAATAGTAGAAGGGACAGAGATAAAACCTAAGAATACACCAATAGTCAAGATTAGATGTTACAAACATAACAAAAAGACAGAACTAAAGGCTCTGTATCTGCACGTAGCACTCATAGCAAAGTAAATGAATTGATACTGCACATTGAAGTAGATAATTATAATCTGATAGCCATTGCGATGATGTGGCTGCAGGATGACAAGGACTGGGTCCTGAATATTGAGGGGTATATGATATTCAAGAATAATAGGAAGGTAGGTAAAGTTGGAGGGTAGCACTCTTAATCAAGAATGGCATTGATGCAATAGTTAGAAATGACCTTGGTTCAGGAGATCAGGATGTAGAATCGGTTTGGGTGGAGATAAGGAAAAGCAGGGGAAAGAAGTCACTAGTGGAAGTGATCTACAAGCCCCCTAACAGTAACTACAATGTAGGACAAAGCATACACGAAATATTGGGTGCTTATGATAAAGGGACAGCAATATTCATGGGTGATTTTAATCTACATATAAACTGGAAAAAATCAGACTGACAGTAGTAGCCTGGATGAGGAGTTCATAGGATGCATTCAAGAGTTTTTTTTAGAGCAGCACTTTATGGATCCAGCCAGAGAGCAGGTTATATGAGACTTGGTGTTGTATAATGTGGCAGGATTAATTAATAATTGCAGAGTGAAGGCATCCCTAGGTAGCAGCGACCACAATATGATTGAATTTTACATCCAGTTTGAAAGGGAGAAGAGAGGGTCTGAGACCAGTATTTTAAACTTAAGTAAGGGCAAATATGTGGGGATGAAAGCTGAGCTAGGTGAAGTGAACTGAGAAACTAGGTTAAGGGAAAGATCAATAGAGAAGCAGTGGCAGACATTTAAGGGGATATTTCGGAATACTCAGAATAAGTATATTCCTACAATAAAGAAAAATTCTAAGGGGAGGACCCACAATCCGTGGTTAACTAAAGAAGCTAAGGAAAGCATCAAACTAAGGAAAAATCATTTAACTGCGCAAAGCTGAGTGGCAGTTCAGATGATTGGTCACAATATAAAGAACGACAGAGAACGACTGAAAGGTTGATCAGGAGAAAGAAATTAAAGTATGTGAGGAAGCTAGCTAGAAATGTAAAAGCGGACAGCAAGAGTTTCTACAGGTATTTAAACAGGAAAAGAGTAGGTAAAGCGAGTGTTGGTCCTCTAGAGTGAAAATGGGGATTTAATAGTTGATAATAGGAAATGATGGATGAAATGAACAAATATTTTGCTTCTGTCTTCACTATAGAGGATACAAAAAAACATTCCACTGATAGCTATAAATCAGGAGATGGAGGGGAGAGGGGAACTTGGTGAAATTACAATCACTAGGGAAGTGGAACTGAGCAAACTGATGGAGCTGCGGGCTGACAAGTCTCTTTGTCCTGATGGACTACATCCTAGCGTCTTAAAAGAGGTTGCTAATGAGGTAGTCAATGTGCTGGTGTTAATTTTCCAAAATTCACTAGATTCTAGAAAGGTTCCATCAGACTGGAAAGTAGCAAATATAACCCTCTATTCAATAAGGGAGGGAGGCAGAAAACAGGAAACTAGCTTGATGTCTGTTAGAACCATAGAAAAGTTCCATTATGTCTGCGCCGGCTGAAAAAGAAAAAATGTAAAAACCGAGCTGCCCTTTCTAATCCCAATTTCCAGCACCTGGTCTGTAGCCTTGCAGGCTATAGATCTTTAGGTGCAGATCCAGGTGCCTTTTAAATGAGCTGAGGGCTTCTGCCTCCACCACCATACCAGATAGTGAATTCCAAACACCCACACCCTTTGGGTGAAGAAGTCCCTCCCCATGTCCCCTGTAATCCTTCTACCAATCACCCTAAATCTGTGTCCCCTGGTAATTGACCTCACTGGTAGGGGAAACATGGCATCCCTTCTGCTCTATCTAGGCCCCTCATAATCATGTGCACCTCAATCAGGTCACCCCTCAGCCTCCTCAGTTCCAAGGAAAACAACCCCAGCCTATTCAACCCCTGTTGTGGAGAAGGTGTTAGAATCGATCATTAAGGAGGTTATAGCCAGGCACTTAGAGAAACTTAAGGCAATCGGGAAGAGTCAGCATGGTTTTGTGAAAGAGAAATCATGTTTAACCAATTCATTGGAGTTGTTTGGCGGAGTAACATGCGCTGCGGATTAAGGGGATCCTGTAGATGTGCTGTACTTGGATTTCCAGAAGGCATTTGATAAGGTGCCACACCAAAGGTTATAGTGTAGGGGGTAACATGTTAGAATGGATAGAAGATTGGCTGGCTGGCAGAAAACAGAGAGTATGCATAAATGGGTCCTTTTCTGACTGGCAGGATGTGACAAGTGGAGTCCCACAGGGGTCCGTGCTGTGGCCTCAACTTTTTACAAATTATATCAATGACTTAGATGAGGGGAGTGAAAGGTATGATCGCAAAATTTGTAGATGACACAAAGATAGGTAGGAAAGTATGTTGTGACAAGGACATAAGGACATAGGTAGGTTGAGTGAGTGGGCAAAGATCTGGCAGATGGAGTATATGTGTGAAAATGTGAAGTTGTTCACTTTGGCAGGAAGAATGCAAAAGCAGACTATTACTTAAATGGAGAACAGCTGCAGAATTCCGAGGTGCAGAGGGATCTAAGTGTTCTATTGCATGAGTCACAAAAGTTAGTATGCAGGTACAGCAAGTAATTAATAAAGCTAATGAAATGCTATCCTTTATTACAAGAGGAATTGAACATAAAAGTAAGAATGTTATGCTTCAGTTTTACAGGGCATTGGTAAGACCACATCTCAAATTGTGTTCAGTTTTGATCTCCTTATTTAAGGAAGGATGTAAATGTGTTGGAGGTGGTTCAGAGGAGGTTTACTAGATTGATACCTGGAATAAATGGGTTGTCTTATGAGGGAAGGTTAGACAGACTGGGCTTGTTTCCACTGGATTTCAGAAGAGTGAGGGGTGATTTGATTGAAATATATAAGATCCTGAATGGTATAGACAAGGTGGAAGTGGGAAGGATGTTTCCTCTTGTGGGTGAGTCCAGAACTTGGGACCACTGTTTTAAAATTATGGGTCACCCTTTTGGACAGAGATGAGGAGAAATTTTTTCTCTGAGAGGATAGTGCAACTTTGGAACTCTCTGCCTCAGAAGGCGGTGGAGGCAGAGTCATTGAATATTTTTAAGGCAGAGGTAGATAGATTCTTGTTAGGCAAAGGAATTAAAGGTTACCGGGAGTAGATGGGAATGTGGAATTCAAAACACAAACAGATCAGCCTGATTTTATAGAATAGTGGAGCAGGATTGAGGGGCCAAATGGCCTACTTCAGCTCATATTTCGTATGGACTGAATCACGAATTCAAACAAGACAATCGCTTCACACAAAAACGATAAATCAGCAGAGAGAGTGACCAGAGTGCAAAATGTCTGACAGAGTGACCACCAATAACCAGAGTGGTCAGACTGGACAATGTCAGAAACCGAGTAACCAGCAATAACCAGAGCGACCACCAATAACCAGGGTAATCAGACTAGACAATGTCAGACATTGAGTGATCACCAATAAGCAGAGTGGTCCGACTGGACAATGTCAGAGGCTGAGTGACCACCAATAACCAGAGTGACCACCAATAACCAGAGTGACCAGACATGGACAATGTCAGATGCTGAGTGACCACCAATAACCAGAGAAACCAGACATGGACAATGTCAGATGCTGAGTGACCAGCAATAACCAGAGTGACCACCAATAACCAGAGTGCTCAGACTGGACGATGCCAGACGCTGAGTAACCACCAATAACCAGATTGATTAGACATGGACAATGTAAGACACTGAATGACGACCAATAACCACAGCAACCAGACATGGACAATATCAGATGCTGAGTGACCACCAATAACCAGAGTATCCAGACTGGATAATGTCAGATACTGAGTGACCACCAATAAGCAGAGTGATCAGACTGGCCAATGACAGATGCTGAGTGACCATCAATAACCAGAGTTTCCATCAATAAATAGAGTGACCAGACAGGACAATGTCAGGTGCTGAGTGACCACCAATAACCAGTGTGATCAGGCTGCACAATGTCAGGTGCTGAGTGACCACCAATAACCAGAGTGATCAGACATGGACAATTTCAGATGCTGAGTGACCACCAATAACCAGAGCGACCACCAATAACCAGACTGACCACCAATAACCAGAGTGCTCAGACTGGACAATGCCAGACGCTGAGTAACCACCAATAACAGATCGATCAGACATGGACAATGTCAGACACTGAGTGACCACCAATAACCATAGCAACCAGACACGGACAATGTCAGATGCTCAGTGACCACCAATAACCAGATGTCCAGACTGGATAATGTCAGACACTGAGTGACCACCAATAAGCAGAATGATCAGACTGGACAATGACAGATGCTGAGTGACCATCAATAAACAGTGTGACCAGACAGGACAATGTCAGGCACTGAGTGACCACCAATAACCAGAGTGATCAGACTGGATAATGTCTGACGCTGAGTGACCACCAATAACCAGAGAAACCAGACATGGACAATGTCAGATGCAGATGGACCACCAATAACAAGAGTGACCATCAATAACGAGAGTGCTCAGACTAGACAATGTCAGGTGCTGAGTGACAATCAATAACCAGAGTGACCAGGCACGGACAATTTCAGATGCAGAGTGACCACCAATAACCAGAGTGACCAAAGTGGACAATGTCAGATGTGGAGCACCCACCAATAACCAGGGTGACCACCAATAACCAGGGTGAACAGACTGGACAATGTCTGACGCTGAGTGACCTCCAATAACCAGTGTGACCTGACTGGATAATGTCAGATGCTGAACGATCACAAATAACTAGAGTGACCAGAAATGGACAATGTCAGATGCTGAGTGACCGACCACCAATAACCAGAGTGTCCACCAGTAAGCAGAGTGAGCAGACTGGAAAATGTCAGGCGCTGAGTGACCACCAATAACCAGAGCGACCAGACATGGACAATGTCAGATGCTGAGTGACCAATAACAACTAGAGTGACCAGACATAGACAATGTCAGATGCTGAGTGACCGACCACCAATAACCAGAGTGACCACCAATAAGCAGAGCGACTAGACTGGACAATATCAGGCACTGAGTGACCATCAATAACCAGAGTGACCAGACTGGACGACATCAGACACTGAGTGACCACCTAAAACCAGGGTGACCAGACTGGACAATGTCAGATGCTGAGTGACCAACAACCAATAACCAGAGTGACCACCAACAACCAGAGTAACCAGACTGGACCATGTCAGACGCTGAGCACCCACCTATAACCAGGATGACCACCAATAACCAGGGTGATTAAACTGGATAATGCCAGATGCTGAATGACCACCAATAACCAGGGTGACCAGGCTGGACAATGTCAGTTGCTGAGTGATGACCAAAAACCGGACTGACCAGACATGGACAATGTCAGATGCTGAGAGACCATCAATAACCAGAGAAACCAGACATGGACAATGTGAGATGCTGAGTGACTATCAATAACCAGAATGACCATCAATGACCAGAGTGACCAGGAATGGACAATTTCAGATGCTGAGTGACAACCAATAATCAGAGTGACCACTAATAACCAGAGTGACCAGACATGGACAATGTCAGAGGCAGAGTGATGACCAAGAACCAGAGTAATCAGACTGGACAATGTCAGACGCTGAGTAACCACCAATAACCAGGGTGACCAGATATGGACAACGTCAGGCACTGAGTGACCAGCAATAACCAGAGTGATCAGACTGCACAATGTCAGACGCTGAGTCCCCACTAATAACCAGAGAGAACAGACATGGACAATGTCAGACGCTGAGTGACCATCAATAACTAGAGCGACCAGACATGGACAATGTCAGATGCTGAGTGACCACCACTAATCAGAGCGACCAGACATGGACAATGTCAGAGGCTGAGTAACCACCAACAACCAGAGTGATCAGAGTGGAAAATGTCAGACGCTGACTCACCAACAATGACCAGAGCAACCAGAGATGGACAATGTCAGATGTTGAGTGAACATCAATAACTAGAGCAACCAGACATGAACAATGTCAGATGCTGAGTGACCACCAATAATCAGGGTGACCACCAATAACCAGAGTAATCAGACTGGACAATGTCAGACGCTGAGTCACCACCAATAACCAGACCAACCAGACATGGACAACGTCAAGCGCTGAGTGATCACCAATAACCAGCGTGATCAGAGTGGACAATGTCAGACGCTGAGTCACCACCAATAACCAGAGCAAACAGAGATGGACAACGTCAGACGCTGAGGGACCATCAATAACCAGAGCGACCAGACATGGACAATGTCAGACGCTGAGTGACCACCGATAACAAGAGAAACCAGACATGATGCTGAGTGACTGACCACCAATAACCAGAGTGACCACCAATAAGCAGAGAGACCAGACTGGACATTTACAAGCACTGAGTGACAATCAATAACCAGGGTGACCGAACTGGACAATGTCAGACGCGGAGCACCCATCAATAACCAGAGTGACCCGACTGGATAATGTCAGATGCTGAGTGATCACAAATAACCAGAGCGATCAGACATGGACCATTTCAGAGGCTGAGTGACCATCAATAACTAGAGCGACCAGACTGGACAATGTCAGACGCTGAGTCACCACTAATAACCAGAGAGAACAGACATGGACAATGTCAGATGCTGAGTGACCATCAATAACTAGAGCGACCAGACATGGACAATGTCAGATGCTGAGTGACCACCACTAATCAGAGCGACCAGACATGAACACTGTCACATGTTGAGTGACCATCAATAACTAGAGCAACCAGACATGAACAATGTCAGATGCTGCGTGACCGACCACCAAAAACCGGAGTCACCACCAATAACCAGAACGACCAGACATGGACAATGTCAGATGCTGAGTGACCATCAATAACCAGAGAAACCAGACATGAACAATGTCAGATGCTGAGTGACCTCCAATAACCAGAGTGACCACCAATAACCAGAGCGACCAGACATGGACAATGTCTGACGGTCCATGACCATCAACAACTAGAGTGACCAGACTTAGACAATGTCAGATGCTGAGTGACCGACCACCAAGAACCAGAGTGACCACCAATAAACTGAGCGACTAGACTGGACAATGTCAACCACTGTGTGACCATCAATAACCAGGATGACCAAACTGGACAATGTCAGACGTGGAGCACCCACCAATAACCAGGGTGACCGCCAATAACCAGGGTGAACAGACTGGACAATGACTGACACTGAGTGACCACCAATAACCAGATTGACTAGGCATGGACAATGTCAGATACTGAGTGACCACCAATAATCAGATTGACCAGCAATAACCAGAGTAATCAGACATGGACAATGTCAGGCACTGAGTGACCATCAATAACCAGGGTGACCAGACGGGACAATGTCAGATGCTGAGAGACCGACCACCAATAACCAGAGTGACCACCAATAACCAGAGTAACCAGACTGGACCATGTCAGACGCTGAGCACCCACCGAAAACCAGGATGACCACCAATAACCAGGGTGATCAAACTGGATAATGCCAGATGCTGAGTCACCACCAATAACCAGAGCGACCAGACATGGACAATGTCAGAGGCTGAGTAACCACCAACAACCAGAGTGATCAGAGTGGAAAATGTCAGACGCTGAGTCACCACCAATGACCAGAGCAACCAGAGATGGAAAATGTCAGATGCTGAGTGACCACCAATAATCAGGGTGACCACCAATAACCAGAGTAATCAGACTGGACAATGTCAGACGCTGAGTCACCACCAATAACCAGACCAACCAGACATGGAAAACATCAAGCGCTGAGTGATCACCAATAACCAGCGTGATCAGAGTGGACAATGTCAGACGCTGAGTCACCACCAATAACCAGAGCAAACAGAGATGGACAACGTCAGACGCTGAGGGACCATCAATAACCAGAGCGACCAGACATGAACACTGTCACATGTTGAGTGACCATCAATAACTAGAGCAACCAGACATGAACAATGTCAGATGCTGCGTGACCGACCACCAAAAACCGGAGTCACCACCAATAACCAGAACGACCAGACATGGACAATGTCAGATGCTGAGTGACCACCAATAACCAGAGAAACCAGACATGAACAATGTCAGATGCTGAGTGACCTCCAATAACCAGAGTGACCACCAATAACCAGAGCGACCAGACATGGACAATGTCTGACGGTCCATGACCATCAACAACTAGAGTGACCAGACTTAGACAATGTCAGATGCTGAGTGACCGACCACCAAGAACCAGAGTGACCACCAATAAACTGAGCGACTAGACTGGACAATGTCAGACGCTGAGTGACCACCGCTAATAAGAGAAACCAGACATGGACAATGTCAGATGCGGACGGACCACCAATAAAAAGAGTGACCAGGCATGGACAATTTAAGATGCAGAGTGACCACCAATAACCAGAATGACTACCAATAACCAGAGTGACAAAACTGGACAATGTCAGATGTGGAGCATACACCAATAACCAGGGTGACCACCAATAACCAGGGTGAACAGACTGGACAATGTCTGACACTGAGTGACCACCAATAACCAGTGTGACCATCAATAAACAGAGTGACCAGACAGGACAATGTCAGGCGCTGATTGACCACCAATAACCAGAGTGATCAGGCTGCACAATGTCAGATCCTGAGAGACCACCAGTAAGCAGACTGATCAGACTGGACAATGTCAGGCGCTGAGTGACCACCAATAACCAGAGTGACCAGACTGGACAATGTCAGATGCTGAGTGACCACCAATAACCAGAGCGACCAGACATGGACAATGTCAGGAGCTGAGTGACCACCAATAACCAGAGTGATAAGACTGGACGATGTCAGATGCTGAGTGACCACCAATAACCAGAGCAACCAGACATGGACAATGTCAGATGCTGAGTGACTGACCCCACCAATAACCAGAGTGACCACCAATAAGCAGAGCGACTAGACTGGACAATGTCAGGCACTGAGTGACCATCAATAACCAGAGTGACCAGACTGGACAACATCAGACGCTGAGTGACCATCAATAATTAGATCAACCAGACATGATGCTGAGTGACTGACCACCAATAACCAGAGTGACCACCAATAAGCAGAGAGACCAGACTGGACATTTACAAGCACTGAGTGACAATCAATAACCAGGGTGACCGAACTGGACAATGTCAGACGCGGAGCACCCACCAATAACCAGAGTGACCAGACAGGACAACATCAGACTCTGAGTAACCACCTATAATCAGGGTGACCAGACTGGACAATGTCAGATCCTGAGCACCCACCTATAACCAGGTTGACCACCAATAACCAGAGTGACAACCAACAACCAGAGTAACCAGACTGGACCATGTCATATGCTGAGCACCCACCTATAACCAGGATGACCACCAATAACCAGGGTGATCAAACTGGATAATGCCAGACGCTGTGTGACCACCAATAACCAGGGTGACCAGACTGGACAATGTCAGTTGCTGAGTGACAACCAATAACCAGACTGACCAGACATGGACAATGTCAGATGCCTAGTGACCAATAATAACCAGAGTGACCAGACATGGACAATATCAGATGCTGAGTGACCACCAATAACCAGAGTGACCGCCAATAACTCGAGTGCTGAGATTGGAGAAGGTCAGATGCTGAGTGATGACCAATAACCAGAGTAATCAGACTGGACAATGTCAGACGCTGAGTAACCACCAATAACCAGAGTGCCCAGACATGAACAACGTCAGGCACTGAGTGACCAGTAATAAACAGAGTGATCAGAGTGGACAATGTCTAACGCTGAGTCACCACTAATAACCAGAGAGAACAGACATGGACAATGTCAGACGCTGAGGGACCATCAATACCTAGAGCGACCAGACATGGACAATGTCAGATGCTGAGAGACCACCAATAACCAGAGCGACCAGACATGGACACTGTCAGATGCTGAGTGACCATCGAAGACTAGGTAAACCAGACATGAACAATGTCAGATGCTGAGTGACCAACTACCAAAAACCAGAGTCACCACCAATAACCAGAATGACCAGACATGGACAATGTCAGACGCTGAGTGACGACCAATACCCAGACTGACCAGACATGGATAATGTCAGATGCCTAGTGAACATCAATAACCAGAGAAACCAGACATGGACAATATCAGATGCTGAGTGACCATCAATAATCAGAGTGACCACCAATAACCAGAGTGACCAGACATGGACAATATCAGATGCTGAGTGACCACCAATAACCAGAGAAACCAGACATGAACAATGTCAGATGTGGACTGACCACCAGTAACAAGAGTGACCACCAATAACCAGAGTGCTCAGACTGGACAATGTCAGATGCTGAGTGACCACCAATAACCAGAGCAACCAGACATGGACAATGTCAGATGTTGAGTGACCATCAATAACTAGAGCAATCAGACATGGACAATGTCAGATGCTGAGTGACCACCAATAACCAGAGTGCTGAGACAGAACAATGTCAGATGCTGAGTAACGACCAATAACCAGAGTAATCAGACTGGACAATGTCAGACGCTGAGTCACCACCAGTACCCAGACCGACCAGACATGGACAACGTCAAGCGCTGAGTTATCACCAATAACCAGCGTGATCAGAGTGGACAATGTCAGACGCAGAGTCACCACCAATAACCCGAGCAAACAGAGATGAACAACGTCAGACGCTGGGGGACCATCAATAACCAGAGCAACCAGATATGGACAATGTCAGATGTTGAGTGACCATCAATAACTAGAGCAACCAGACATGGACAATGTCAGACGCTGAGTGGCCTCCAATAACCAGAGAAAACAGACATGGACAATGTCAGATGTGGACGGACCAGCAATAACAAGAGTGACCTTCAATAACCAGAGTGCTCAGACTGGACAATGTCAGGTGCTGAGTGACTATCAATAACCAGAGTGATCAGGCATGGACAATTTCAGATGCAGAGTGACCACCAATAACCAGAATGACTACCAATAACCAGAGTGACCAAACTGGACAATGCAGGTGTGGAGCACACACCAATAACCAGGGTGACCACCAATAATCAGGGTGAACAGACTGGACAATGTCTGACACTGAGTGATCACCAATATCCAGTGTGACCATCAATAAACAGAGTGACCAGACATGGACAATGTCAGAGGCTGAGTGACCACCAATAACCAGAGTGACCACCAATAACCAGAGTGACCAGACATGGACAATGTCAGATGCTGAGTGACCACCAATAACCAGAGAAACCAGACATGGACAATGTCAGATGCTGAGTGACCACCAATAACCAGAGTGACCACCAATAACCAGAGGGCTCAGACTGGACAATGCCAGACGCTGAGTAACCACCAATAACCAGATTGATTAGACATGGACAATGTAAGACACTGAGGGACGACCAATAACCACAGCAACCAGACATGGACAATATCAGATGCTGAGTGACCACCAATAACCAGAGTATCCAGACTGGATAATGTCAGACACTGAGTGACCACCAATAAGCAGAGTGATCAGACTGGCCAATGACAGATGCTGAGTGACCATCAATAACCAGAGTTTCCATCAATAAATAGAGTGACCAGACAGGACAATGTCAGGTGCTGAGTGACCACCAATAACCAGAGTGATCAGACATGGACAATTTCAGATGCTGAGTGACCACCAATAACCAGAGTGACCACCAATAACCAGACTGACCACCAATAACCAGAGTGCTCAGACTGGACAATGCCAGACGCTGAGTAACCACCAATAACCAGATCGATCAGACATGGACAATGTCAGACACTGAGTGACCACCAATACCCATAGCAACCAGACACGGACAATGTCAGATGCTCAGTGACCACCAATAACCAGATGTCCAGACTGGATAATGTCAGACACTGAGTGACCACCAATAAGCAGAATGATCAGACTGGACAATGACAGATGCTGAGTGACCATCAATAAACAGTGTGACCAGACAGGACAATGTCAGGCACTGAGTGACCACCAATAACCAGAGTGATCAGACTGGATAATGTCTGACGCTGAGTGACCACCAATAACCAGAGAAACCAGACATGGACAATGTCAGATGCAGATGGACCACCAATAACAAGAGTGACCATCAATAACGAGAGTGCTCAGACTAGACAATGTCAGGTGCTGAGTGACAATCAATAACCAGAGGGACCAGGCACGGACAATTTCAGATGCAGAGTGACCACCAATAACCAGAGTGACCAAAGTGGACAATGTCAGATGTGGAGCACCCACCAATAACCAGGGTGACCACCAATAACCAGGGTGAACAGACTGGACAATGTCTGACGCTGAGTGACCTCCAATAACCAGTGTGACCCGACTGGATAATGTCAGATGCTGAACGATCACAAATAACTAGAGCGACCAGAAATGGACAATGTCAGATGCTGAGTGACCGACCACCAATAACCAGAGTGACCATCAATAAACAGAGTGACCAGACAGGACAATGTCAGGCGCTGAGTGACCACCAATAACCAGAGTGATCAGGCTGCACAATGTCAGACGCTGAGTGTCCACCAGTAAGCAGAGTGAGCAGACTGGAAAATGTCAGGCGCTGAGTGACCACCAATAACCAGAGCGACCAGACATGGACAATGTCAGATGCTGAGTGACCAATAACAACTAGAGTGACCAGACATAGACAATGTCAGATGCTGAGTGACCGACCACCAATAACCAGAGTGACCACCAATAAGCAGAGCGACTAGACTGGACAATATCAGGCACTGAGTGACCATCAATAACCAGAGTGACCAGACTGGACGACATCAGACACTGAGTGACCACCTAAAACCAGGGTGACCAGACTGGACAATGTCAGATGCTGAGTGACCAACAACCAATAACCAGAGTGACCACCAACAACCAGAGTAACCAGACTGGACCATGTCAGACGCTGAGCACCCACCTATAACCAGGATGACCACCAATAACCAGGGTAATTAAACTGGATAATGCCAGACGCTGAGTGACCACCAGTAACCAGGGTGACCAGACTGGACAATGTCAGTTGCTGAGTGATGACCAAAAACTGGACTGACCAGACATGGACAATGTCAGATGCTGAGAGACCATCAATAACCAGAGAAACCAGACATGGACAATGTGAGATGCTGAGTGACTATCAATAACCAGAATGACCATCAATGACCAGAGTGACCAGGAATGGACAATTTCAGATGCTGAGTGACAACCAATAATCAGAGTGACCACTAATAACCAGAGTGACCAGACATGGACAATGTCAGAGGCAGAGTGATGACCAATAACCAGAGTAATCAGACTGGACAATGTCAGACGCTGAGTAACCACCAATAACCAGGGTGACCAGATATGGACAACGTCAGGCACTGAGTGACCAGCAATAACCAGAGTGATCAGACTGCACAATGTCAGACGCTGAGTCCCCACTAATAACCAGAGAGAACAGACATGGACAATGTCAGACGCTGAGTGACCATCAATAACTATAGTGACCAGACATGGACAATGTCAGATGCTGAGTGACCACCACTAATCAGAGCGACCAGACATGGACACTGTCACATGCTGAGTGACCATCAATAACTAGAGCAACCAGACATGAACAATGTCAGATGCTGCGTGACCGACCACCAAAAACCGGAGTCACCACCAATAACCAGAACGACTAGACATGGACAATGTCAGATGCTGAGTGACCACCAATAACCAGAGAAACCAGACATGAACAATGTCAGATGCTGAGTGACCTCCAATAACAAGAGTGACCACCAATAACCAGAGCGACCAGACATGGACAATGTCTGACGTTCCATGACCATCAACAACTAGAGTGACCAGACTTAGACAATGTCAGATGCTGAGTGACCGACCACCAAGAACCAGAGTGACCACCAATAAGCAGAGCGAATAGACTGGACAATGTCAACCACTGTGTAACCATCAATAACCAGGGTGACCAAACTGGACAATGTCAGACGTGGAGTACCCACCAATAACCAGGGTGACCGCCAATAACTAGGGTGAACAGACTGGACAATGTCTGACGCTGAGTGACCACCAATAACCAGATTGACCAGGCATGGACAATGTCAGATACTGAGTGACCACCAATAATCAGATTGACCAGCAATAACCAGGGTAACCAGACATGGACAATGTCAGGCACTGAGTGACCATCAATAACCAGGGTGACCAGACAGGACAATGTCAGATGCTGACAGACCGACCACCAATAACCAGAGTGACCACCAATAACCAGAGTAACCAGACTGGACCATGTCAGATGCTGAACACCCACCGAAAACCAGGATGACCACCAATAACCAGGGTGATCAAACTGGATAATGCCAGACGCTGAGTGACCACCAATATCCAGATTGACCAGGCATGGACAATGTCAGATGCTGAGTGACTACCAATAATCAGAGTCACCACCAATAACCAGAGCGACCAGACAAGGACAATGTCAGAGGCTGAGTAACCACCAACAACCAGAGTGATCAGAGTGGAAAATGTCAGATGCTGAGTCACCACCAATGACCAGAGCAACCAGAGATGGACAATGTCAGATGCTGAGTGACCACCAATAATCAGGGTGACCACCAATAACCAGAGTAATCAGACTGGACAATGTCAGACGCTGAGTCACCACCAATAACCAGACCAACCAGACATGGATAACGTCAAGCGCTGAGTGATCACCAATAACCAGCGTGATCAGAGTGGACAATGTCAGACGCTGAGTCACCACCAATAACCAGAGCAAACAGAGATGGACAACGTCAGACGCTGAGGGACCATCAATAACCAGAGCGACCAGACATGGACAATGTCAGACGCTGAGTGACCACCGATAACAAGAGAAACCAGACATGGACAATGTCAGATGCGGACGGACCACCAATAACAAGAGTGACCAGGCATGGACAATTTAAGATGCAGAGTGACCACCAATAACCAGAATGACTACCAATAACCAGAGTGACAAAACTGGACAATGTCAGATGTGGAGCATGCACCAATAACCAGGGTGACCACCAATAACCAGGGTGAACAGACTGGACAATGTCTGACACTGAGTGACCACCAATAACCAGTGTGACCATCAATAAACAGAGTGACCAGACAGGACAATGTCAGGCGCTGAGTGACCACCAATAACCAGAGTGATCAGGCTGCACAATGTCAGATACTGAGAGACCACCAGTAAGCAGACTGATCAGACTGGACAATGTCAGGCGCTGAGTGACCACCATTAACCAGCGTGATCAGACTGGACAATGTCAGATGCTGAGTGACCACCAATAACCAGAGCTACCAGACATGGACAATGTCAGGAGCTGAGTGACCACCAATAACCAGAGTGATAAGACTGGACGATGTCAGATGCTGTGTGACCACCAATAACCAGAGCAACCAGACATGGACAATGTCAGATGCTGAGTGACTGACCCCACCAATAACTAGAGTGACCACCAATAAGCAGAGCGACAAGACTGGACAATGTCAGGCACTGAGTGACCATCAATAACCAGAGTGACCAGACTGGACAACATCAGACGCTGAGTGACCATCAATAATTAGATCAACCAGACATGATGCTGAGTGACTGACCACCAATAACCAGAGTGACCACCAATAAGCAGAGAGACCAGACTGGACATTTACAAGCACTGAGTGACAATCAATAACCAGGGTGACCGAACTGGACAATGTCAGACGCGGAGCACCCATCAATAACCAGAGTGACCCGACTGGATAATGTCAGAAGCTGAGTGATCACAAATAACCAGAGCGATCAGACATGGACCATTTCAGAGGCTGAGTGACCATCAATAACTAGAGCGACCAGACAGGACAATGTCAGACGCTGAGTGACCACCAATAACCAGAGTGATCAGACTGGACAATGTCAGACGCTGAGTCACCACTAATAACCAGAGAGAACAGACATGGACAATGTCAGACGCTGAGTGACCATCAATAACTAGAGCGACCAGACATGGACAATGTCAGATGCTGAGTGACCACCACTAATCAGAGCGACCAGACATGGACACTGTCACATGTTGAGTGACCATCAATAACTAGAGCAACCAGACATGAAAAATGTCAGATGCTGCGTGACCGACCACCAAAAACCGGAGTCACCACCAATAACCAGAACGACCAGACATGGACAATGTCAGATGCTGAGTGACCACCAATAACCAGAGAAACCAGACATGAACAATGTCAGATGCTGAGTGACCTCCAATAACCAGAGTGACCACCAATAACCAGAGCGACCAGACATGGACAATGTCTGACGGTCCATGACCATCAACAACTAGAGTGACCAGACTTAGACAATGTCAGATGCTGAGTGACCGACCACCAAGAACCAGAGTGACCACCAATAAGCAGAGCGACTAGACTGGACAATGTCAACCACTGTGTGACCATCAATAACCAGGATGACCAAACTGGACAATGTCAGACGTGGAGCACCCACC
Source organism: Carcharodon carcharias (assembly GCF_017639515.1). Classification (NCBI taxonomy): domain Eukaryota; kingdom Metazoa; phylum Chordata; class Chondrichthyes; order Lamniformes; family Lamnidae; genus Carcharodon; species Carcharodon carcharias. The sequence continues at coordinate 59,713,265 of NC_054475.1, read as the reverse complement.
AATAACCAGGGTGACTGCCAATAACCAGGGTGAACAGACTGGACAATGTCTGACGCTGAGTGACCACCAATAACCAGATTGACTAGGCATGGACAATGTCAGATACTGAGTGACCACCAATAATCAGATTGACCAGCAATAACCAGAGTAATCAGACATGGACAATGTCAGGCACTGAGTGACCATCAATAACCAGGGTGACCAGACGGGACAATGTCAGATGCTGAGAGACCGACCACCAATAACCAGAGTGACCACCAATAACCAGAGTAACCAGACTGGACCATGTCAGACGCTGAGCACCCACCGAAAACCAGGATGACCACCAATAACCAGGGTGATCAAACTGGATAATGCCAGATGCTGAGTCACCACCAATGACCAGAGCAACCAGAGATGGACAATGTCAGATGCTGAGTGACCACCAATAATCAGGGTGACCACTAATAACCAGAGTAATCAGACTGGACAATGTCAGACGCTGAGTCACCACCAATAACCAGACCAACCAGACATGGACAACGTCAAGCGCTGAGTGATCACCAGTAACCAGCGTGATCAGAGTGGACAATGTCAGACGCTGAGTCACCACCAATAACCAGAGCAAACAGAGATGGACAACGTCAGACGCTGAGGGACCATCAATAACCAGAGCGACCAGACATGGACAATGTCAGACGCTGAGTGACCACCGATAACAAGAGAAACCAGACATGGACAATGTCAGATGCGGACGGACGACCAATAACAAGAGTGACCAGGCATGGACAATCTAAGATGCAGAGTGACCACCAATAACCAGAATGACTACCAATAACCAGAGTGACCAAACTGGACAATGTCAGATGTGGAGCATACACCAATAACCAGGGTGACCACCAATAACCAGGGTGAACAGACTGGACAATGTCTGACACTGAGTGACCACCAATAACCAGTGTGACCATCAATAAACAGAGTGACCAGACAGGACAATGTCAGGCGCTGAGTGACCACCAATAACCAGAGTGATCAGGCTGCACAATGTCAGATACTGAGAGACCACCAGTAAGCAGACTGATCAGACTGGACAATGTCAGGCGCTGAGTGACCACCAATAACCAGAGTGATCAGACTGGACAATGTCAAATGCTGAGTGACCCCCAATAACCAGAGCGACCAGACATGGACAATGTCAGGAGCTGAGTGACCACCAATAACCAGAGTGATAAGACTGGACGATGTCAGATGCTGAGTGACCACCAATAACCAGAGCAACCAGACATGGACAATGTCAGATGCTGAGTGACTGACCCCACCAATAACTAGAGTGACCACCAATAAGCAGAGCGACTAGACTGGACAATGTCAGGCACTGAGTGACCATCAATAACCAGAGTGACCAGACTGGACAACATCAGACGCTGAGTGACCATCAATAATTAGATCAACCAGACATGATGCTGAGTGACTGACCACCAATAACCAGAGTGACCACCAATAAGCAGAGAGACCAGACTGGACATTTACAAGCACTGAGTGACAATCAATAACCAGGGTGACCGAACTGGACAATGTCAGACGCGGAGCACCCACCAATAACCAGAGTGACCAGACTGGACAACATCAGACTCTGAGTAACCACCTATAATCAGGGTGACCAGACTGGACAATGTCAGATCCTGAGCACCCACCTATAACCAGGTTGACCACCAATAACCAGAGTGACAACCAACAACCAGAGTAACCAGTCTGGACCATGTCATATGCTGAGCACCTACCTATAACCAGGATGACCACCAATAACCAGGATGACCAGACTGGACAATGTCAGTTTCTGAGTGACAACCAATAACCAGACTGACCAGACATGGACAATGTCAGATGCCTAGTGACCAATAATAACCAGAGTGACCAGACATGAACTCGAGTGCTGAGATTGGAGAAGGTCAGATGCTGAGTGATGACCATTAACCATAGTAATCAGACTGGACAATGTCAGACGCTGAGCAACCACCAATAACCAGAGTGCCCAGACATGAACAACGTCAGGCACTCAGTGACCAGCAATAAACAGAGTGATCAGAGTGGACAATGTCTGACGCTGAGTCACCACTAATAACCAGAGAGAACAGACATGGACAATGTCAGACGCTGAGGGATCGTCAATACCTAGAGCGACCAGACATGGACAATGTCAGATGCTGAGAGACTACCAATAACCAGAGCGACCAGACATGGACACTGTCAGATGCTGAGTGACCATCGAAGACTAGAGAAACCAGACATGAACAATGTCAGATACTGAGTGACCAACTACCAAAAACCAGAGTTACCACCAATAACCAGAATGACCAGACATGGACAATGTCAGACGCTGAGTGACGACCAATAACCAGACTGACCAGACATGGATAATGTCAGATGCCTAGTGAACATCAATAACCAGAGAAACCAGACATGGACAATATCAGATGCTGAGTGACCATCAATAATCAGAGTGACCACCAATAACCAGAGTGACCAGACATGGACAATATCAGATGCTGAGTGACCACCAATAACCAGAGAAACCAGACATGAACAATGTCAGATGTGGACTGACCACCAATAACAAGAGTGACCACCAATAACCAGAGTGCTCAGACTGGACAATGTCAGATGCTGAGTCACCACCAATAACCAGAGCGACCAGACATGGACAATGTCAGATGTTGAGTGACCATCAATAACTAGAGCAATCAGACATGGACAATGTCAGATGCTGAGTGACCACCAATAACCAGAGTGCTGAGACAGAACAATGTCAGATGCTGAGTAACGACCAATAACCAGAGTAATCAGACTGGACAATGTCAGACGCTGAGTCACCACCAATACCCAGACCGACCAGACATGGACAACGTCAAGCGCTGAGTTATCACCAATAACCACCGTGATCAGAGTGGACAATGTCAGACGCTGAGTCACCACCAATAACCCGAGCAAACAGAGATGGACAACGTCAGACGCTGGGGGACCATCAATAACCAGAGCAACCAGATATGGACAATGTCAGATGTTGAGTGACCATCAATAACTAGAGCAACCAGACATGGACAATGTCAGACGCTGAGTGACCTCCAATAACCAGAGAAAACAGACATGGACAATGTCAGATGTGGACGGACCAGCAATAACAAGAGTGACCTTCAATAACCAGAGTGCTCAGACTGGACAATGTCAGATGCTGAGTGACCACCAATAACCAGAGCAACCAGACATGGACAATGTCAGATGCTGAGTGACTGACCACCAATAACCAGAGTGACCACCAATAAGCAGAGTGACTAGACTGGACAATGTCAGGCACTGAGTGACCATCAATAACCAGAGTGACCAGACTGGACAACATCAGACGCTGAGTGACCACCAATAACCAGGGTGACCAGACTGGACAATGTCAGATGCTGAGTGATGACCAATAACCAGACCTACCAGACATGGATAATGTCAGATGCTGAGTGACCACCAATAATCAGAGTGACCACAAATAACCAGTGTGACCAGACAGGGACAATGTCAGATGCTGAGTGACCACCAATAACCAGAGTGACCACCAATAAACAGAGTGCTGAGACTGGACCGTGTCAGACTCTGAGTCACCACCAGTAACCAGAGATACTAGACATGGACAACGTCAGGCGCTGAGTGACCAGCAATAAACAGAGTGATCAGAGTGGACAATGTCAGACGCTGAGTAACCACCAATAACCAGAGAGAACAGACATGGACAATGTCTGATGCTGAGTGACAGACCACCAATAACCAGAGTGACCACCAATAAGCAAAGCGACTAGACTGGACAATGTCAGGCACTGAGTGACCATCGATAACCAGGGTGACCAAACAGGACAATGTCAGACGTGGAGAACCCACCAATAACTAGAGTGACCAGAAATAACCAGGGTGACCAGACTGGACAATGTCAGATGCTGAGTGACCACCAATAACCAGGGTGACCAGACTGGACAATGTCAGATGCTGAGTGATTGACCACCAATAACCAGAGTGACCACCAATAACCAGAGTAACCAGACTGGACCATGTCAGACGCTGAGCACCCACCTATAACCAGATTGACCAGGCATGGACAATGTCAGATGCTGAGTGACCACCAATTACCAGAGTGACCACCAACATCCAGATTGACCAGGCATGGATAATGTCAGATGCTGAGTGACCACCAATAATCAGAGTGACCACCAATAACCAGAGTAACCAGACATGGACAATGTCAGATTCTGAGTGACCACCAATAACCAGAGTGACCTCCAATAACCAGAGTGCTGTGACTGGACAATGTCAGATGCTGAGTGACGACCTATAACCAGAGTAATCAGACTGGACAATGTCAGACGCTGAGTCACCACCAATAACCAGAGCGACCAGACATGGACAATGTCAGACGCTGAGTAACCACCAACAACCAGAGTGACCAGACATGGACAACGTCAAGCACTGAGTGACCACCAATAACCAGAATGAACAGAGTGGACAATGTCATGCGCTGAGTGACAACCAATAACCAGAGCGACCAGACATGGACAATGTCAGATGTTGAGTGACCATCAATAACTAGAGCAACCAGACATGAACAATGTCAGATGCTGAGTGACTGACCACCAAAAACCAGAGTGACCACCAATAGCCAGAGCGACCAGACATGGACAATATCAGATGCTGAGTGACCACCAATAACCAGAGAAACCAGACATGGACAATATCAGATGCTGAGTGACCATCAATAATCAGAGTGACTACTAATAACCAGAGAAACCAGACATGAAAAATGTCAGATGTGGACTGACCACCAATAACAAGAGTGACCACCAATAACCAGAGTGCTCAGACTGGACAATGTCAGATGCTGAGTGACCACCAATAACCAGAGCGACCAGACATGGACAATGACTGAAGTTCCATGACCATCAACAACTAGAGTGACCAGACTTAGACAATGTCAGATTCTGAGTGACCGACAATCAAGAACCAGAGTGACCACCAATAAGCAGAGCGACTAGATTGGACAATGTCAACCACTGTGTGACCATCAATAACCAGGGTGACCAAACTGGACAATGTCAGACGTGGAGCACCCACCAAAAACCAGGGTGACCGCCAATAACCAGGGTGAACAGACTGGACAATGTCTGACGCTGAGTGACCACCAATAACCAGATTGACCAGGCATGGACAATGTCAGATGCTGAGTGACCATCAATAACCATGGTGACCAGACTGGACAATGTCAGATGCTGAGAGACCGTCCACCAATAACCAGAGTGACCACCAATAACCAGAGTAACCAGACTGGACCATGTCAGACACTAAGCACCCACCGAAAACCAGGTTGACCACCAATAACCAGGGTGATCAAACCGGATAATGCCAGTCGCTGAGTGACCACCAATATCCAGATTGACCAGGCATGGACATTGTCAGATGCTGAGTGACTACCAATAATCAGAGTCCCCACCAATAACAAGAGCCAGACATGGACAATGTCAGACGCTGAGTAACCACCAACAACCAGAGTGACCAGACATGGACAATGTCAAGCGCTGAGTGACCACCAATAAGAAGAGTGATCAGAGTGGAAAATGTCAGACGCTGAGTCACCACCAATGACCAGAGCAACCAGAGATGGACAATGTCAGATGCAGAGTGACCATCAATACCCAGAGCGAGCAGACATGGACAATGTCAGATGTTGAGTGACCATCAATAACTAGAGCAACCAGACATGAACAATGTCAGATGCTGAGTGACCACCTATAATCAGGGTGACCACCAATAACCAGAGCAACCAGACATGGACAATGTCAGATGTTGAGTGACCATCAATAACTAGAGCAACCAGACATGGACAATGTCAGATGTTGAGTGACCACCAATAACCAGAGTGATCAGACTGGACAATGTCATGCGCTGAGTGACCACCAATAACCAGAATGATCAGAGTGGACAATGTCATGCGCTGAGTGACCACCAATAACCAGAGCGACCAGACATGGACAATGTCAGATGTTGAGTGACCACCAATAACTAGAGCAACCAGACATGAACAATGTCAGATGCTGGGTGACTGACCACGAAAAACCAGAGTGACCACCAATAACCAGAGCGACCAGACATGGCCAATATCAGCCGCTGAGTGACCACCAATAACCAGAGAAACCAGGCATGGACAATTTCAGATGCTGAGTGACCACCAATAACCAGAGTGGCTCCCAATAACCAGAGTGACCAAACTGGACAATGTCAGACGTGGAGCACCCATCAATTACCAGGGTGACCACCAATAACCAGGGTGAACACACTGGACAATGTCTGACGCTGAGTGACCACCAATAACCAGTGTGACCCGACTGGATAATGTCTGACACTGAGTGACTACCAATAACCAGAGTGACCAGACTGGACAACATCAGACGCTGAGTGACCATCAATAATTAGATCAACCAGACATGATGCTGAGTGACTGACCACCAATAACCAGAGTGACCACCAATAAGCAGAGAGACCAGACTGGACATTTACAAGCACTGAGTGACAATCAATAACCAGGGTGACCGAACTGGACAATGTCAGATGCGGAGCACCCACCAATAACCAGAGTGACCTGACTGGATAATGTCAGATGCTGAGTGACCACAAATAACCAGAGCGATCAGACATGGACCATTTCAGAGGCTGAGTGACCATCAATAACTAGAGCGACCAGACATGGACAATGTCAGATGCTGAGTGACCGACCACCAATAACCAGAGTGACCATCAATAAACAGAGTGACCAGACAGGACAATGTCAGATGCTGAGTGACCACCAATAACCAGAGTGATCAGACTGGACAATGTCAGATGCTGAGTGACCACCAATAACCAGAGTGACCACCAATAAGCAGATCGACTAGACTGGACAATGTCAGGCACTGAGTGACCATCAATAACCAGAGTGACCAGACTGGACAACATCAGACGCTGAGTGACTACCTATAACCAGGGTGACCAGACTGGACAATGTCAGATACTGAGTGACCGACAACCAATAACCAGAGTGACCAGCAACAACTAGAGTTACCAGACTGGACCATGTCAGACGCTGAGCACCCACCTATAACCAGGATGACCACCAATAACCAGGGTGATCAGGCTGGACAATGTCAGTTGCTGAGTGACGACCAATAACCAGACTGACCAGACATGGATAATGTCAGATGCCTAGTGAACATCAGTAACCAGAGAAACCAGACATGGACAATATCAGATGCTGAGTGACCATCAATAATCAGAGTGACCACTAATAACCAGAGAAACCAGACATGAATAATGTCAGATGCGGACTGACCACCAATCACAAGAGTGACCAGACATGGACAATGTCTGACGTTCCATGACCATCAACAACTAGAGTGACCAGACTTAGACAATGTCAGATGCTGAGTGACCGACCACCAAGAACCAGAGTGACCACCAATAAGCAGAGCGACTAGACTGGACAATGTCAACCACTGTGTGACCATCAATAACCAGGGTGACCAAACTGGACAACTTCAGACGTGGAGCACCCACCAATAACCAGGGTGACCGCCAATAACCAGGGTGAACAGACTGGACAATGTCTGATGCTGAGTAACCACCAATAACCAGATTGACCAGGCATGGACAATGTCAGATGCTGAGTGACTACCAATAATCAGAATGACTACCAATAACCAGAGTAATCAGACATGGACAATGTCAGGCACTGAGTGACCATCAATAACCATGGTGACCAGACTGGACAATGTCAGATGCTGAGAGACCGTCCACCAATAACCAGAGTGACCACCAATAACCAGAGTAACCAGACTGGACCATGTCAGACACTAAGCACCCACCGAAAACCAGGTTGACCACCAATAACCAGGGTGATCAATGCCAGTCGCTGAGTGACCACCAATATCCAGATTGACCAGGCATGGACATTGTCAGATGCTGAGTGACTACCAATAATCAGAGTCACCACCAATAACAAGAGCCAGACATGGACAATGTCAGACGCTGAGTAACCACCAACAACCAGAGTGACCAGACATGGACAACGTCAAGCGCTGAGTGACCACCAATAAGAAGAGTGATCAGAGTGGAAAATGTCAGACACTGAGTCACCACCAGAGCAACCAGAGATGGACAATGTCAGATGTAGAGTGACCATCAATAACCAGAGCGAGCAGACATGGACAATGTCAGATGTTGAGTGACCATCAATAACTAGAGCAACCAGACATGAACAATGTCAGATGCTGAGTGACCACCAATAATCAGGGTGACCACCAATAACCAGAGCAACCAGACATGGACAATGTCAGATGTTGAGTGACCATCAATAACTAGAGCAACCAGACATGGACAATGTCAGACGCTGAGTGACCACCAATAACCAGAGTGATCAGACTGGACAATGTCAGATGCTGAGTGACCACCAATAACCAGAGCAACCAGACATGGACAATGTCAGATGCTGAGTGACTGACCACCAATAACCAGAGTGACCACCAATAAGCAGAGTGACTAGACTGGACAATGTCAGGCACTGAGTGACCATCAATAACCAGAGTGACCAGACTGGACAACATCAGACTCTGAGTAACCACCTATAATCAGGGTGACCAGACTGGACACTGTCAGATGCTGAGCACCCACCTATAACCAGGATGACTACCAATAACCAGGGTGATTAAACTGGATAATGCCAGACGCTGAGTGACCACCAATAACCAGGGTGACCAGACTGGACAATGTCAGATGCTGAGTGACGGCCAATAACCAGACTGACCAGACATGGACAATGTCAAATGCTGAGTGACCACCAATAACCAGAGTTGCTACCAATAACCAGAGCTACTAGACATGGACAACATCAGGCGCTGAGTGACCAGCAATAACCAGAGTGATCAGACTAGACAATGTCAGACGCTGAGTCACCACCAATAACCAGAGAGAACAGACATGGACAATGTCTGATGCTGAGTGACAGACCACCAATAACCAGAGTGACCACCAATAAGCAAAGCGACTAGACTGAACAATGTCAGGCACTGAGTGACCATCAATAACCAGGGTGACCAAACTGGACAATGTCAGACTTGGAAAACCCACCAATAACCAGATGACCAGAAATAACCAGGGTGACCAGACTAGACAACGTCAGATGCTGAGTGACCACCAATAACCAGGGTGACCAGACTGGACAATGTCAGATGCTGAGTGATTGACCACCAATAACCAGAGTGACCACCAATAACCAGAGTAACCAGACTGGACCATGTCAGACGCTGAGCACCCACCTACAACCGGATTGACCAGGCATGGACAATGTCAGATTTTTGAGTGACCACCAATAATCAGAGTGACCACCAACATCCAGATTGACCAGGCATGGATAATGTCAGATGCTGAGTGACCACCAATAATCAGAGTGACCACCAATAACCAGAGTAACCAGACATGGACAATGTCAGATTCTGAGTGACCATCAACAACCAGAGTGACCAGACATGGACAACGTCAAGCGCTGAGTGACCACCAATAACCAGAATGATCAGAGTGGACAATGTCATGCGTTGAGTGACCACCAATAACCAGAGAAACCAGGCATGGACAATTTCAGATGCTGAGTGGCCACCAATAACCAGAGTGCTGAGACTGGACCGTGTCGGACACTGAGTCACCACCAATAACCAGAGCTACCAGACATGGACAACGTCAGACGCTGAGTCACCACCAATAACCAGAGAGAACAGACATGGACAATGTCTGATGCTGAGTGACAGCCCACCAATAACCAGAGTGACCACCAATAAGCAAAGCGACTAGACTGGACAATGTCAGGCACTGAGTGACCATCAGTAACCAGGGTGACCAAACTGGACAATGTCAGACGTGGAGAACCCACCAATAACTAGAGTGACCAGAAATAACCAGGGTGACCAGACTGGACAATGTCAGATGCTGAGTGACCACCAATAACCAGGGTGACCAGACTGGACAATGTCAGATGCTGAGTGATTGACCACCAATAACCAGAGTGACCACCAATAACCAGAGTGACCAAAGTGGACAATGTCAGACGTGCAGCACCCATCAATTACCAGGGTGACCACCAATAACCAGGGTGAACACACTGGACAATGTCTGACACTGAGTGACCACCAATAACCAGTGTGACCTGACTGGATAATGTGTGACACTGAGTGACCACCAATAACCAGAGTGACCAGACTGGATAACATCAGATGCTGAGTGACCATCAATAATTAGATCAACCAGACATGATGCTGAGTGACTGACCACCAATAACCAGAGTGACCACCAATAAGCAGAGAGCCCAGACTGGACATTTACAAGCACTGAGTGACAATCAATAACCAGGGTGACCGAACTGGACAATGTCAGACGCGGAGCACCCACCAATAACCAGAGTGACCCGACTGGATAATGTCAGTTGCTGAGTGATCACAAATAACCAGAGCGATCAGACATGTACCATTTCAGAGGCTGAGTGACCATCAATAACTAGAGCGACCAGACATGGACAATGTCAGATGCTGAGTGACCGACCACCAATAACCAGAGTGACCATCAATAAACAGAGTGACCAGACAGGACAATGTCAGATGCTGAGTGACCACCAATAACCAGAGTGATCAGACATGGACAATATCAGATGCTGAGTGACCACCAATAACCAGAGAAACCAGACATGAACAATGTCAGATGTGGACTGACCACCAATAACAAGAGTGACCACCAATAACCAGAGTGCTCAGACTGGACAATGTCAGATGCTGAGTGACCACCAATAACCAGAGCGACCAGACATGGACAATGTCAGATGTTGAGTGACCATCAATAACTAGAGCAATCAGACATGGACAATGTCAGATGCTGAGTGACCACCAATAACCAGAGTGCTGAGACAGAACAATGTCAGATGCTGAGTAACGACCAATAACCAGAGTAATCAGACTGGACAATGTCAGACGCTGAGTCACCACCAATACCCAGACCGACCAGACATGGACAACGTCAAGCGCTGAGTTATCACCAATAACCAGCGTGATCAGAGTGGACAATGTCAGACGCTGATTCACCACCAGTAACCCGAGCAAACAGAGATGGACAACGTCAGACGCTGGGGGACCATCAATAACCAGAGCAACCAGATATGGACAATGTCAGATGTTGAGTGACCATCAATAACTAGAGCAACCAGACATGGACAATGTCAGACGCTGAGTGGCCTCCAATAACCAGAGAAAACAGACATGGACAATGTCAGATGTGGACGGACCAGCAATAACAAGAGTGACCTTCAATAACCAGAGTGCTCAGACTGGACAATGTCAGATGCTGAGTGTCCACCAATAACCAGAGCAACCAGACATGGACAATGTCAGATGCTGAGTGACTGACCACCAATAACCAGAGTGACCACCAATAAGCAGAGTGACTAGACTGGACAATGTCAGGCACTGAGTGACCATCAATAACCAGAGTGACCAGACTGGACAACATCAGACGCTGAGTGACCACCAATAACCAGGGTGACCAGACTGGACAATGTCAGATGCTGAGTGATGACCAATAACCAGACCTACCAGACATGGATAATGTCAGATGCTGAGTGACCACCAATAATCAGAGTGACCACAAATAACCAGTGTGACCAGACAGGGACAATGTCAGATGCTGAGTGACCACCAATAACCAGAGTGACCACCAATAAACAGAGTGCTGAGACTGGACCGTGTCAGACTCTGAGTCACCACCAGTAACCAGAGATACTAGACATGGACAACGTCAGGCGCTGAGTGACCAGCAATAAACAGAGTGATCAGAGTGGACAATGTCAGACGCTGAGTAACCACCAATAACCAGAGAGAACAGACATGGACAATGTCTGATGCTGAGTGACAGACCACCAATAACCAGAGTGACCACCAATAAGCAAAGCGACTAGACTGGACAATGTCAGGCACTGAGTGACCATCGATAACCAGGGTGACCAAACAGGACAATGTCAGACGTGGAGAACCCACCAATAACTAGAGTGACCAGAAATAACCAGGGTGACCAGACTGGACAATGTCAGATGCTGAGTGACCACCAATAACCAGGGTGACCAGACTGGACAATGTCAGATGCTGAGTGATTGACCACCAATAACCAGAGTGACCACCAATAACCAGAGTAACCAGACTGGACCATGTCAGACGCTGAGCACCCACCTATAACCAGATTGACCAGGCATGGACAATGTCAGATGCTGAGTGACCACCAATAATCAGAGTGACCACCAACATCCAGATTGACCAGGCATGGATAATGTCAGATGCTGAGTGATCACCAATAATCAGAGTGACCACCAATAACCAGAGTAACCAGACATGGACAATGTCAGATTCTGAGTGACCACCAATAACCAGAGTGACCTCCAATAACCAGAGTGCTGTGACTGGACAATGTCAGATGCTGAGTGACGACCTATAACCAGAGTAATCAGACTGGACAATGTCAGACGCTGAGTCACCACCAATAACCAGAGCGACCAGACATGGACAATGTCAGACGCTGAGTAACCACCAACAACCAGAGTGACCAGACATGGACAACGTCAAGCACTGAGTGACCACCAATAACCAGAATGAACAGAGTGGACAATGTCATGCGCTGAGTGACAACCAATAACCAGAGCGACCAGACATGGACAATGTCAGATGTTGAGTGACCATCAATAACTAGAGCAACCAGACATGAACAATGTCAGATGCTGAGTGACTGACCACCAATAACCAGAGTGACCACCAATAGCCACAGCGACCAGACATGGACAATATCAGATGCTGAGTGACCACCAATAACCAGAGTGACTACTAATAACCAGAGAAACCAGACATGAAAAATGTCAGATGTGGACTGACCACCAATAACAAGAGTGACCACCAATAACCAGAGTGCTCAGACTGGACAATGTCAGATGCTGAGTGACCACCAATAACCAGAGCGACCAGACATGGACAATGACTGAAGTTCCATGACCATCAACAACTAGAGTGACCAGACTTAGACAATGTCAGATGCTGAGTGACCGACCATCAAGAACCAGAGTGACCACCAATAAGCAGAGCGACTAGATTGGACAATGTCAACCACTGTGTGACCATCAATAACCAGGGTGACCAAACTGGACAATGTCAGACGTGGAGCACCCACCAAAAACCAGGGTGACCGCCAATAACCAGGGTGAACAGACTGGACAATGTCTGACGCTGAGTGACCACCAATAACCAGATTGACCAGGCATGGACAATGTCAGGTGCTGAGTGACCACCAATAATCAGAGTAACCACCAATAACCAGAGTAATCAGACATGGACAATGTCAGGCACTGAGTGACCATCAATAACCATGGTGACCAGACTGGACAATGTCAGATGCTGAGAGACCGTCCACCAATAACCAGAGTGACCACCAATAACCAGAGTAACCAGACTGGACCACGTCAGACACTAAGCACCCACCGAAAACCAGGATGACCACCAATAACCAGGGTGATCAAACCGGATAATGCCAGTCGCTGAGTGACCACCAATATCCAGATTGACCAGGCATGGACATTGTCAGATGCTGAGTGACTACCAATAATCAGAGTCCCCACCAATAACAAGAGCCAGACATGGACAATGTCAGAAGCTGAGTAACCACCAGTAACCCGAGCAAACAGAGATGGACAACGTCAGACGCTGGGGGACCATCAATAACCAGAGCAACCAGATATGGACAATGTCAGATGTTGAGTGACCATCAATAACTAGAGCAACCAGACATGGACAATGTCAGACGCTGAGTGGCCTCCAATAACCAGAGAAAACAGACATGGACAATGTCAGATGTGGACGGACCAGCAATAACAAGAGTGACCTTCAATAACCAGAGTGCTCAGACTGGACAATGTCAGATGCTGAGTGTCCACCAATAACCAGAGCAACCAGACATGGACAATGTCAGATGCTGAGTGACTGACCACCAATAACCAGAGTGACCACCAATAAGCAGAGTGACTAGACTGGACAATGTCAGGCACTGAGTGACCATCAATAACCAGAGTGACCAGACTGGACAACATCAGACGCTGAGTGACCACCAATAACCAGGGTGACCAGACTGGACAATGTCAGATGCTGAGTGATGACCAATAACCAGACCTACCAGACATGGATAATGTCAGATGCTGAGTGACCACCAATAATCAGAGTGACCACAAATAACCAGTGTGACCAGACAGGGACAATGTCAGATGCTGAGTGACCACCAATAACCAGAGTGACCACCAATAAACAGAGTGCTGAGACTGGACCGTGTCAGACTCTGAGTCACCACCAGTAACCAGAGATACTAGACATGGACAACGTCAGGCGCTGAGTGACCAGCAATAAACAGAGTGATCAGAGTGGACAATGTCAGACGCTGAGTAACCACCAATAACCAGAGAGAACAGACATGGACAATGTCTGATGCTGAGTGACAGACCACCAATAACCAGAGTGACCACCAATAAGCAAAGCGACTAGACTGGACAATGTCAGGCACTGAGTGACCATCGATAACCAGGGTGACCAAACAGGACAATGTCAGACGTGGAGAACCCACCAATAACTAGAGTGACCAGAAATAACCAGGGTGACCAGACTGGACAATGTCAGATGCTGAGTGACCACCAATAACCAGGGTGACCAGACTGGACAATGTCAGATGCTGAGTGATTGACCACCAATAACCAGAGTGACCACCAATAACCAGAGTAACCAGACTGGACCATGTCAGACGCTGAGCACCCACCTATAACCAGATTGACCAGGCATGGACAATGTCAGATGCTGAGTGACCACCAATAATCAGAGTGACCACCAACATCCAGATTGACCAGGCATGGATAATGTCAGATGCTGAGTGATCACCAATAATCAGAGTGACCACCAATAACCAGAGTGCTGTGACTGGACAATGTCAGATGCTGAGTGACGACCTATAACCAGAGTAATCAGACTGGACAATGTCAGACGCTGAGTCACCACCAATAACCAGAGCGACCAGACATGGACAATGTCAGACGCTGAGTAACCACCAACAACCAGAGTGACCAGACATGGACAACGTCAAGCACTGAGTGACCACCAATAACCAGAATGAACAGAGTGGACAATGTCATGCGCTGAGTGACAACCAATAACCAGAGCGACCAGACATGGACAATGTCAGATGTTGAGTGACCATCAATAACTAGAGCAACCAGACATGAACAATGTCAGATGCTGAGTGACTGACCACCAAAAACCAGAGTGACCACCAATAGCCACAGCGACCAGACATGGACAATATCAGATGCTGAGTGACCACCAATAACCAGAGTGACTACTAATAACCAGAGAAACCAGACATGAAAAATGTCAGATGTGGACTGACCACCAATAACAAGAGTGACCACCAATAACCAGAGTGCTCAGACTGGACAATGTCAGATGCTGAGTGACCACCAATAACCAGAGCGACCAGACATGGACAATGACTGAAGTTCCATGACCATCAACAACTAGAGTGACCAGACTTAGACAATGTCAGATGCTGAGTGACCGACCATCAAGAACCAGAGTGACCACCAATAAGCAGAGCGACTAGATTGGACAATGTCAACCACTGTGTGACCATCAATAACCAGGGTGACCAAACTGGACAATGTCAGACGTGGAGCACCCACCAAAAACCAGGGTGACCGCCAATAACCAGGGTGAACAGACTGGACAATGTCTGACGCTGAGTGACCACCAATAACCAGATTGACCAGGCATGGACAATGTCAGGTGCTGAGTGACCACCAATAATCAGAGTAACCACCAATAACCAGAGTAATCAGACATGGACAATGTCAGGCACTGAGTGACCATCAATAACCATGGTGACCAGACTGGACAATGTCAGATGCTGAGAGACCGTCCACCAATAACCAGAGTGACCACCAATAACCAGAGTAACCAGACTGGACCACGTCAGACACTAAGCACCCACCGAAAACCAGGATGACCACCAATAACCAGGGTGATCAAACCGGATAATGCCAGTCGCTGAGTGACCACCAATATCCAGATTGACCAGGCATGGACATTGTCAGATGCTGAGTGACTACCAATAATCAGAGTCCCCACCAATAACAAGAGCCAGACATGGACAATGTCAGAAGCTGAGTAACCACCAATAACCAGAGCGACCAGACATGGCCAATATCAGCCGCTGAGTGACCACCAATAGCCAGAGAAACCAGGCATGGACAATTTCAGATGCTGAGTGACCACCAATAACCAGAGTGGCTCCCAATAACCAGACCAAACTGGACAATGTCAGACGTGGAGCACCCATCAATTACCAGGGTGACCACCAATAACCAGGGTGAACACACTGGACAATGTCTGACGCTGAGTGACCACCAATAACCAGTGTGACCCGACTGGATAATGTCTGACACTGAGTGACTACCAATAACCAGAGTGACCAGACTGGATAACATCAGACGCTGAGTGACCATCAATAATTAGATCAACCAGACATGATGCTGAGTGACTGACCACCAATAACCAGAGTGACCACCAATAAGCAGAGAGACCAGACTGGACATTTACAAGCACTGAGTGACAATCAATAACCAGGGTGACCGAACTGGACAACGTCAGACGCGGAGCACCCACCAATAACCAGAGTGACCCGACTGGATAATGTCAGATGCTGACTGATCACAAATAACCAGAGCGATCAGACATGGACCATTTCAGAGGCTGAGTGACCATCAATAACTAGAGCGACCAGACATGGACAATGTCAGATGCTGAGTGACCGACCACCAATAACCAGAGTGACCATCAATAAACAGAGTGACCAGACAGGACAATGTCAGATGCTGAGTGACCACCAATAACCAGAGTGATCAGACTGGACAATGTCAGATGCTGAGTGACCACCAATAACCAGAGTGACCACCAATAAGCAGATCGACTAGACTGGACAATGTCAGGCACTGAGTGACCATCAATAACCAGAGTGACCAGACTGGACAACATCAGACGCTGAGTGACTACCTATAACCAGGGTGACCAGACTGGACAATGTCAGATACTGAGTGACCGACAACCAATAACCAGAGTGACCAGCAACAACTAGAGTTACCAGACTGGACCATGTCAGACGCTGAGCACCCACCTATAACCAGGATGACCACCAATAACCAGGGTGATCAGGCTGGACAATGTCAGTTGCTGAGTGACGACCAATAACCAGACTGACCAGACATGGATAATGTCAGATGCCTAGTGAACATCAGTAACCAGAGAAACCAGACATGGACAATATCAGATGCTGAGTGACCATCAATAATCAGAGTGACCACTAATAACCAGAGAAACCAGACATGAATAATGTCAGATGCGGACTGACCACCAATCACAAGAGTGACCAGACATGGACAATGTCTGACGTTCCATGACCATCAACAACTAGAGTGACCAGACTTAGACAATGTCAGATGCTGAGTGACCGACCACCAAGAACCAGAGTGACCACCAATAAGCAGAGCGACTAGACTGGACAATGTCAACCACTGTGTGACCATCAATAACCAGGGTGACCAAACTGGACAACGTCAGACGTGGAGCACCCACCAATAACCGGGGTGACCGCCAATAACCAGGGTGAACAGACTGGACAATGTCTGATGCTGAGTGACCACCAATAACCAGATTGACCAGGCATGGACAATGTCAGATGCTGAGTGACTACCAATAATCAGAATGACTACCAATAACCAGAGTAATCAGACATGGACAATGTCAGGCACTGAGTGACCATCAATAACCATGGTGACCAGACTGGACAATGTCAGATGCTGAGAGACCGTCCACCAATAACCAGAGTGACCACCAATAACCAGAGTAACCAGACTGGACCATGTCAGACACTAAGCACCCACCAAAAACCAGGTTGACCACCAATAACCAGGGTGATCAATGCCAGTCGCTGAGTGACCACCAATATCCAGATTGACCAGGCATGGACATTGTCAGATGCTGAGTGACTACCAATAATCAGAATCACCACCAATAACAAGAGCCAGGCATGGACAATGTCAGACGCTGAGTAACCACCAACAACCAGAGTGACCAGACATGGACAACGTCAAGCGCTGAGTGACCACCAATAAGAAGAGTGATCAGAGTGGAAAATGTCAGACACTGAGTCACCACCAGGGCAACCAGAGATGGACAATGTCAGATGTAGAGTTAAAAACAAAAAAACTGCGGATGCTGGAAATCCAAAACAAAAACAGAATTACCTGGAAAAACTCAGCAGGTCTGGCAGCATCGGCGGAGAAGAAAAGAGTTGACGTTTCGAGTCCTCAAAGTCCTCCTGAGGACTCGAAACGTCAACTCTTTTCTTCTCCGCCGATGCTGCCAGACCTGCTGAGTTTTTCCAGGTAATTCTGTTTTTGTGTCAGATGTAGAGTGACCATCAATAACCAGAGCGAGCAGACATGGACAATGTCAGATGTTGAGTGACCATCAATAACTAGAGCAACCAGACATGGACAATGTCAGACGCTGAGTGACCACCAATAACCAGAGTGATCAGACTGGACAATGTCAGATGCTGAGTGACCACCAATAACCAGAGCAACCAGACATGGACAATGTCAGATGCTGAGTGACTGACCACCAATAACCAGAGTGACCACCAATAAGCAGAGTGACTAGACTGGACAATGTCAGGCACTGAATGACCATCAATAACCAGAGTGACCAGACTGGACAACATCAGACTCTGAGTAACCACCTATAATCAGGGTGACCAGACTGGACACTGTCAGATGCTGAGCACCCACCTATAACCAGGATGACTACCAATAACCAGGGTGATTAAACTGGATAATGCCAGATGCTGAGTGACCACCAATAACCAGGGTGACCAGACTGGACAATGTCAGATGCTGAGTGATGGCCAATAACCAGACTGACCAGACATGGACAATGTCAAATGCTGAGTGACCACCAATAACCAGAGTTGCTACCAATAACCAGAGCTACTAGACATGGACAACATCAGGCGCTGAGTGACCAGCAATAACCAGAGTGATCAGACTAGACAATGTCAGACGCTGAGTCACCACCAATAACCAGAGAGAACAGACATGGACAATGTCTGATGCTGAGTGACAGACCACCAATAACCAGAGTGACCACCAATAAGCAAAGCGACTAGACTGAACAATGTCAGGCACTGAGTGACCATCAATAACCAGGGTGACCAAACTGGACAATGTCAGACGTGGAGAACCCACCAATAACCAGATGACCAGAAATAACCAGGGTGACCAGACTAGACAACGTCAGATGCTGAGTGACCACTAATAACCAGGGTGACCAGACTGGACAATGTCAGATGCTGAGTGATTGACCACCAATAACCAGAGTGACCACCAATAACCAGAGTAACCAGTCTGGACCATGTCAGACGCTGAGCACCCACCTATAACCGGATTGACCAGGCATGGACAATGTCAGATTTTTGAGTGACCACCAATAATCAGAGTGACCACCAACATCCAGATTGACCAGGCATGGATAATGTCAGATGCTGAGTGACCACCAATAATCAGAGTGACCACCAATAACCAGAGTAACCAGACATGGACAATGTCAGATTCTGAGTGACCATCAACAACCAGAGTGACCAGACATGGACAACGTCAAGCGCTGAGTGACCACCAATAACCAGAATGATCAGAGTGGACAATGTCATGCGTTGAGTGACCACCAATAACCAGAGCGACCAGACATGGACAATATCAGACGCTGAGTGACCACCAATAACCAGAGAAACCAGGCATGGACAATTTCAGATGCTGAGTGGCCACCAATAACCAGAGTGCTGAGACTGGACCGTGTCGGACACTGAGTCACCACCAATAACCAGAGCTACCAGACATGGACAACGTCAGACGCTGAGTCACCACCAATAACCAGAGAGAACAGACATGGACAATGTCTGATGCTGAGTGACAGACCACCAATAACCAGAGTGACCACCAATAAGCAAAGCGACTAGACTGGACAATGTCAGGTACTGAGTGACCATCAATAACCAGGGTGACCAAACTGGACAATGTCAGACGTGGAGAACCCACCAATAATTAGAGTGACCAGAAATAACCAGGGTGACCAAACTGGACAATGTCAGACGTGGAGAACCCACCAATAACTAGAGTGACCAGAAATAACCAGGGTGACCAGACTGGACAATGTCAGATGCTGAGTGACCACCAATAACCAGGGTGACCAGACTGGACAATGTCAGATGCTGAGTGATTGACCACCAATAACCAGAGTGACCACCAATAACCAGAGTGACCAAACTGGACAATGTCAGACGTGCAGCACCCATCAATTACCAGGGTGACCACCAATAACCAGGGTGAACACACTGGACAATCTCTGACACTGAGTGATCACCAATAACCAGTGTGACCCGACTGGATAATGTCTGACACTGAGTGACCACCAATAACCAGAGTGACCAGACTGGATAACATCAGATGCTGAGTGACCATCAATAATTAGATCAATCAGACATGATGCTGAGTGACTGACCACCAATAACCAGAGTGACCACCAATAAGCAGAGAGCCCAGACTAGACATTTACAAGCACTGAGTGACAATCAATAACCAGGGTGACCGAACTGGACAATGTCAGACGTGGAGCACCCACCAATAACCAGAGTGACCCGACTGGATAATGTCAGTTGCTGAGTGATCACAAATAACCAGAGCGATCAGACATGGACCATTTCAGAGGCTGAGTGACCATCAATAACTAGAGCGACCAGACATGGACAATGTCAGATGCTGAGTGACCGACCACCAATAACCAGAGTGACCATCAATAAACAGAGTGACCAGACAGGACAATGTCAGATGCTGAGTGACCACCAATAACCAGAGTGATCAGACTGGACAATGTCAGATGCTGAGTGACCACCAATAACCAGAGCGACCAGACATGGACAATGTCAGAAGCTGAGTGACCGAACACCAATAACCAGAGTGACCTCCAATAAGCAGATCGACTAGACTGGACAATGTCAGGCACTGAGTGACCATCAATAACCAGAGTGACCAGACTGGACAACATCAGATGCTGAGTGACTACCTATAACCAGGGTGACCAGACTGGACAATGTCAGATGCTGAGTGACCGACAACCAATAACCAGAGTGACCAGCAACAACTAGAGTAACCAGACTGGACCATGTCAGACGCTGAGCACCCACCTATAACCAGGATGACCACCAATAACCAGGGTGATCAAACTGGATAATGCCAGACGCTGTGTGACCACCAATAACCAGGGTGACCAGACTGGACAATGTCAGTTGCTGAGTGACGACCAATAACCAGACTGACCAGACATGGATAATGTCAGATGCCTAGTGAACATCAGTAACCAGAGAAACCAGACATGGACAATATCAGATGCTTAGTGACCATCAATAATCAGAGTGACCATTAATAACCAGAGAAACCAAACATGAATAATGTCAGATGCGGACTGACCACCAATAACAAGAGTGACCACCAATAACCAGAGTGCTCAGACTGGACAATGTCAGATGCTGAGTGACCACCAATAACCAGAGCAACCAGACATGGACAATGTCTGACGTTCCATGACCATCAACAACTAGAGTGACCAGACTTAGACAATGTCAGATGCTGAGTGACCGACCACCAAGAACCAGAGTGACCACCAATAAGCAGAGCAACTAGACGGGACAATGTCAACCACTGTGTGACCATCAATAACCAGGGTGGCCAAACTGGACAATGTCAGACGTGGAGCACCCACCAAAAACCAGGGTGACCGCCAATAACCAGGGTGACCAAACCGGATAATGCCAGACGCTGAGTGACCACCAATATCCAGATTGACCAGGCATGGACATTGTCAGGTGCTGAGTGACTACCAATAATCAGAGTCACCACCAATAACAAGAGCCAGACATGGACAATGTCAGACGCTGAGTAACCACCAACAACCAGAGTGACCAGACATGGGCAACGTCAAGCGCTGAGTGACCACCAATAAGAAGAGTGATCAGAGTGGAAAATGTCAGACGCTGAGTCACCACCAATAACCAGAGCAACCAGAGATGGACAATGTCAGATGCAGAGTGACCATCAATAACCAGAATGATCAAGAATGGACAATTTGAGATGCCGAGTGACCACCAATAATCAGAGTGACCACAAATAACCAGTGTGACCAGACATGGACAATGTCAGATGCTGAGTGATCACCAATAACCAGCGTGACCGCCAATAACCAGAGTGCTGAGACTGGACCATGTCAGACACTGAGTCACCACCAATAACCAGAGCTACCAGACATGGACAACATCAGGCGCTGAGTGACCAGCAATAACCAGAGTGATCAGACTGGACAAACTCAGACACTGAGTCACCACCAATAACCAGAGAGAACAGACATGGACAATGTCAGACGATGAGTGACCATCAATAACCAGAGAGAACAGACAAGGACAATGTCTGATGCTGAGTGACGGACCACCAATAACCAGAGTGACCACCAATAAGCAGAGCGACTAGACTGGACAATGTCAGGCACTGAGTGACCATCAATAACCAAGGTGACCAAACTGGACAATGTCAGCTGCTGAGTGACTACCAATAACCAGAGTAACCAGACTGGACCATGTCAGACGCTGAGCACCCACCTATAACTAGATTGACCAAGCATGGACAATGTCAGATGCTGAGTGACCACCAATAATCAGAGTGACCACCAATAACCAGAGTAACCAGACATGGACAATGACAGGTGCTGAGTGACCGAACACCAATAACCAGAGTGACCACCAATAACCAGGGTGATCAAACTGGATAATGCCAGATGCTGAGTGACCACCAATAACCAGATTGACCAGGCATGGATAATGTCAGATGCTGAGTGACCACCAATAATCAGAGTGACCACCAATAACCAGAGTAACCAGACATGGACAATGTCAGATTCTGAGTGACCACCAATAACCAGAGTGACCGCCAATAACCAGAGTGCTGAGACTGGACAATGTCAGATGCTGAGTGACGACCTATAACCAGAGTAATCAGACTGGACAATGTCAGACGCTGAGTCACCACCAATAACCAGAGCGACCAGACATGGACAATGTCAGACGCTGAGTAACCACCAACAACCAGAGTGACCAGACATGGACAACGTCAAGCGCTGAGTGACCACCAATAGCCAGAATGATCAGAGTGGACAATGTCAGACGCTGAGTCACCACCAATAATCAGACCGACCAGACAGGGACAACGTCAAGCGCTGTGTAATCACCAATAACCAGCGTGAACAGAGTGGACAATGTCAGACGCTGAGTCACCACCAATGACCAGAGCAACCAGAGATGGACAATGTCAGATGCAGATTGACCATCAATAACCAGAGCAACCAGACATGGACAATGTCAGATGTCGAGTGACCAGCAATAACTAGAGCAACCAGACATGAACAATGTCAGATGCTGAGTGACTGACCACCAAAAGCCAGAGTGACCACCCATAAACAGAGCGACCAGACATGGACAATATCAGATGCTGAGTGACGACCAATAACCAGAGTGACTACCAATAACCAGAGTGACCAAACTGGACAATGTCAGACGTGGAGCACCCACCAATAACCAGGGTGACCACCAATAACCAGGGTGAACACACTAGACAATGTCTGACACTGAGTGACCACCAATAACCAGTGTGACCCGAATGGATAATTTCTGACCCTGAGTGCCCACCAATAACCAGAGTGACCAGACTTGACAACATCAGACGCTGAGTGACCATCAATAATTAGATCAATCAGACATGATGCTGAGTGACTGACCACCAATAACCAGAGTGACCACCAATAAGCAGAGAGACCAGACTGGACATTTACAAGCACTGAGTGACAATCAATAACCAGGGTGACCGAACTGGACAATGTCAGACGCGGAGCACCCACCAATATCCAGAGTGACCCGACTGGATAATGTCAGATGCTGAGTGATCACAAATAACCAGAGCGATCAGACATGGACCATTTCAGAGGCTGAGTGACCATCAATAACTAGAGCGACCAGACAGGACGATGTCAGGTGCTGAGTGACCACCAGTAACCAGCGTGATCAGGCTGCACAATGTCAGACGCTGAGTGACCACCAATAACCAGAGCGACCAGACATGGACAATGTCAGACGCTGAGTGACCAAACACCAATAACCAGAGTGACCACCAATAAGCAGAGCAACTAGACTGGAATATGTCAGGCACTGAGTGACCATCAATAACCAGAGTGACCAGACTGGACAACATCAGACGCTGAGTGACCACCAACAACCAGAGTAACCAGACTGGACCATGTCAGATGCTGAGCACCCACCAAAACCAGGATGACCACCAATAACCAGGGTGATCAAACTGGATAATGCCAGACGCTGTGTGACCACCAATAACCAGGGTGACCAGACTGGACAATGTCAGTTGCTGAGTGACGACCAATAATCAGACTGACCAGACATGGACAATGTCAGATGCCTAGTGACCACTAATAACCAGAGTGACCAGACATGGACAATATCAGATGCTGAGTGACCACCAATAACCAGAGTGACCGCCAATAACTAGAGTGCTGAGATTGGAGAATGTCAGATGCTGATTGATGATCAATAACCAGAGTAATCAGACTGGACAATGTCAGATGCTGAGTAACCACCAATAACCAGAGTGCCCAGACATGAACAACGTCAGGCACTGAGTGACCAGCAATAACTAGAGCAACTAGACATGGACAACGCCAGATGCTGAGTGAGCACCAATAACCAGAGCGACCAGACATGGACACTGTCAGATGCTGAGTGACCATCAATAACTAGAGAAACCAGACATGAACAATGTCAGATGCTGAGTGACCGACCACCAAAAACCAGAGTCACCACCAATAACCAAAATGACCAGACAAGAACAATGTCAGACGCTAAGTAACCACCAATAACCAGAGTGACCAGACATGAACAACGTCAGGCACTGAGTGACCAGCAATAAACAGAGTGATCAGAGTGGACAATGTCCGACACTGAGTCAGCACTAATAACCAGAGAGAACAGACATGGACAATATCAGACGCTGAGTGACCATCAATAACTAGAGCGACCAGACATGGACAATGTCAGATGCTGAGTGACCACCAATAACCAGAGTGACCAGACACGGACACTGTCAGATGCTGAGTGACCATCAATAACTAGAGAAACCAAACATGAACAATGTCAGATGCTGAGTGACCGACCACCAAAAACCAGAGTCACCACCAATAACCAGAATGACCAGACATGGACAATGTCAGACGCTGAGTGACCACCAATAACCAGAACGACCAGACTGGACAATGTCAATTGCTGAGTGACGACCAATAACCAGACTGACCAGACATGGATAATGTCAGATGCCTAGTGAACATCAATAACCAGAGAAACCAGACATGGACAATATCAGATGCTGAGTGACCATCAATAATCAGAGTGACCACTAATAACCAGAGTGACCAGACATGGACAATGTCAGATGCTGAGTGACCACCAATAACCATAGTGACCGCCAATAACCAGAGTGCTGAGATTGGACAATGTCAGATGCTGAGTGATGACCAATAACCAGAGTAATCAGACTGGACAATGTCAGACGCTGAGTAACCACCAATAACCAGAGCTACTAGACATGGACAACGTCAGGCGCTGAGTGACCTGCAATAACCAGAGTGATCAGACTGGACAATGTCAGACGCTGAGTCACCGCTAATAACCAGAGAGAACAGACATGGACAATGTCAGACGCTGAGTAACCATCAATAACTAGAGCGACCAGACATGGACAATGTCAGATGCTGAGTGACCGAACACCAATAACCAGAGTGACCACCAATAAGCAGAGTGACTAGACTGGACAATGTCAGGCACTGAGTGACCATCAATAACCAGAGAGACCAGACTGGACAACATCAGACACTGAGTGACTACCTATAACCAGGGTGACCAGACTGGACAATGTCAGATGCTGAGTGACCGACAACCAATAACCAGAGTGACCACCAATGACCAGAGTAACCAGACTGGACCATGTCAGACGCTGAGCACCCACCAAAACCAGGATGACCACCAATAACCAGTTGTGATCAAACTGGATAATGCCAGACGCTGTGTGACCACCAATAACCAGGGTGACTAGACTGGACAATGTCAGTTGCTGACTGACGACCAATAACCAGACTGACCAGACATGGACAATGTCAGATGCCTAGTGACCACTAATAACCAGAGTGAACAGACATGGACAATATCAGATGCTGAGTGACCACCAATAAACAGAGTGACCACCAATAGCTAGAGTGCTGAGATTGGACAATGTCAGATGCTGAGTGATGACCAATAACCAGAGTAATCAGACTGGACAATGTCAGATGTTGAGTAACCACCAATAACCAGAGTGACCGCCAATAACCAGAGTGCTGAGATTGGACAATGTCAGATGCTGAGTGACCACCAATAACCAGAACGACCAGACTGGACAATATCAGTTGCTGAGTGACGACCAATAACCAGACTGACCAGACATGGATAATGTCAGATGTCTAGTGAACATCAATAACCAGAGAAACCAGACATGGACAATATCAGATGCTGAGTGACCATCAATAATCAGAGTGACCACTAATAACCAGAGTGACCAGACATGGACAATGTCAGATGCTGAGTGACCACCAATAACCAGAGTGACCGCCAATAACCAGAGTGCTGAGATTGGACAATGTCAGATGCTGCGTGATGACCAATAACCAGAGTGCTCAGACTGGACAATGTCAGACGCTGAGTAACCACCAATAACCAGAGTGACCAGACATGGACAACGTCAGGCGCTGAGTGACCAGCAATAACCAGAGTGATCTGACTGGACAATGGCAGACGCTGAGTCACCACTAATAACCAGAGAGAACACACATGGACAATGTCAGATGCTGAGTAACCACCAATAACCTGAGCAAACAGAGATGGACAACGTCAGATGCTGGGGGACCATCAATAACCAGAGCAACCAGACATGGACAATGTCAGATGTTGAGTGACCATCAATAACTAGAGCAACCAGCCATGGACAATGTCAGACGCTGAGTGACCTCCAATAACCAGAGAAACCAGACATGGATAATGTCAGATGTGGACAGACCAACAATAACAAGAGTGACCATCAATAACCAGAGTGCTCAGACTGGACAATGTCAGGTGCTGAGTGACCATCAATAACCAGAGTCATTAGGCATGGACAATTTCAGATGCAGAGTGACCACCAATAACCAGAATGACTACCAATAACCAGAGTGACCAAACTGTACAATGTCAGATGTGGAGCACACACCAATAACCAGGGTGACCACCAATAACCAGGGTGAACAGACTGGACAATGTCTGACACTGAGTGACCACCAATAACCAGTGTGACATTAATAAACAGAGTGACCAGACAGGACAATGTCAGGCATTGAGTGACCACCAATAACCAGAGTGATCAGGCTGCACAATGTCAGATACTGAGAGACCACCAGTAAGCAGACTGATCAGACTGGACAATGTCAGGCGCTGAGTGACCACCAATAACCAGAGTGATCAGACAGGACAATGTCAGATGCTGAGTGACCAGCAATAACCAGAGCGACCAGACATGGACAATGTCAGGAGCTGAGTGACCACCAATAACCAGAGCAACCAGACATGGACAATGTCAGATGCTGAGTGACTGACCCCACCAATAACCAGAGTGACCACCAATAAGCAGAGCGACTAGACTGGACAATGTCAGATGCCTAGTGACCACTAATAACCAGAGTGACCAGACATGGACAATATCAGATGCTGAGTGACCACCAATAAACAGAGTGACCACCAATAGCGAGAGTGATGAGATTGGACAATGTCAGATGCTGAGTGATGACCAATAACCAGAGTAATCAGACTGGACAATGTCAGATGTTGAGTAACCACCAATAACCAGAGTGACCGCCAATAACCAGAGTGCTGAGATTGGACAATGTAAGATGCTGAGTGACCACCAATAACCAGAACGACCAGACTGGACAATGTCAGTTGCTGAGTGACGACCAATAACCAGACTGACCAGACATGGATAATGTCAGATGCCTAGTGAACATCAATAACCAGAGAAACCAGACATGGACAATATCAGATGCTGAGTGACCATCAATAATCAGAGTGACCACTAATAACCAGAGTGACCAGACATGGACAATGTCAGATGCTGAGTGATGACCAATAACAAGAGTGCTCAGACTGGACAATGTCAGACGTTGAGTAACCACCAATAACCAGAGTGACCAGACATGGACAACGTCAGGCGCTGAGTGACCAGCAATAACCAGAGTGATATGACTGGACAATGTCAGACGCTGAGTCACCACTAATAACCAGAGAGAACACACATGGACAATGTCAGATGCTGAGTAACCACCAATAACCTGAGCAAACAGAGATGGACAACGTCAGATGCTGGGGGACCATCAATAACCAGAGCAACCAGACATGGACAATATCAGATGTTGAGTGACCATCAATAACTAGAGCAACCAGCCATGGACAATGTCAGACGCTGAGTGACCTCCAATAACCTGAGAAACCAGACATGGATAATGTCAGAGTGACCAAACTGTACAATGTCAGATGTGGAGCACACACCAATAACCAGGGTGACCACCAGTAACTATGGTGAACAGACTGGACAATGTCTGACACTGAGTGACCACCAATAACCAGTGTGACCATCAATAAACAGAGTGACCAGACAGGACAATGTCAGGCGCTGAGTGACCACCAATAACCAGAGTGATCAGGCTGCACAATGTCAGATGCTGAGTGACCACCAATAACCAGAGCGACCAGACATAGACAATGTCAGGAGCTGAGTGACCACCAATAACCAGAGTGATAAGACTGGACGATGTTAGGTGCTGAGTGACCACCAATAACCGGAGCAACCAGACATGGACAATGTCAGATGCTGAGTGACCACCAATAACCAGAGCGACCAGACATGGACAATGTCAGGAGCTGAGTGACCACCAATAACCAGAGAAAACAGACATGGACAATGTCAGATGTGGACGGACCACCAATAACAAGAGTGACCATCAATAGCCAGAGTGCTCAGACTGGACAATGTCAGGTGCTGAGTGACCTTCAATAACCAGAGTGACCAGGCATGGACAATTTCAGATGCAGAGTGACCACCAATAACCAGAATGACTACCAATAACCAGAGTGACCAAACTGGACAATGTCAGATGTGGAGCACACACCAATAACCAGGGTGACCACCAATAACTATGGTGAACAGACTGGACAATGTCTGACACTGAGTGACCACCAATAACCAGTGTGACCATCAATAAACAGAGTGACCAGACAGGACAATGTCAGGCGCTGAGTGACCACCAATAACCAGAGTGATCAGGCTGCACAATGTCAGATGCTGAGTGACCACCAATAACCAGAGTGATAAGACTGGACGATGTCAGATGCTGAGTGCCTACCAATAACCAGAGCAACCAGACATGGACAATGTCAGATGCTGAGTGACCACCAATAACCAGAGCGACCAGACATGGACAATGTCAGGAGCTGAGTGAGCAGCAATAACCAGAGTGATCTGATTGGACAATGTCAGACGCTGAGTCACCACTAATAACCAGAGAGAACAGACATGGACAATGTCAGGCGCTCAGTGACCATCAATAACTAGAGCGACCAGACATGGACAATGACAGATGCTGAATGACCACCACTAACCAGAGCAACCAGACATGGACACTGTCACATGCTGAGTGACCATCAATAACTAGAGCAACCAGACATGAACAATGTCAGATGCTGCGTGACCGACCACCAAAAACCAGAGTCACCACCAATAACCAGGACGACCAGACATGGACAATGTCAGATGCTGAGTGACCACCAATAACCAGAGACACCAGACATGAACAATGTCAGATGCGGACTGACCACCAATAACAAGAGTGACCACCAATAACCAGAGTGCTCAGACTGGACAATGTCAGATGCTGAGTGACCATCAATGACTAGAGCAATCAGATATGAACAATGTCAGATGCTGAGTGACCACCAATAATCAGGGTGACCACCAATAACCAGAGTAACCAGACATGGACAATGTCAGATGCTGAGTGACCACCAATAACCACAGTGACCGCCAATAACCAGATTGCTGAGACGGAACAATGTCAGATGCTGAGTAACGACCAATAGCCAGAGTAATCAGACTGGACAATGTCAGACGCTGAGACACCACCAATAACCAGACCGACCAGACATGGACAATGTCAAGCGCTGAGTGATCACCAGTAATCAGCGTGATCAGAGTGGACAATGTCAGACGCTGAGTCACCACCAATAACCCGAGCAAACAGAGATGGACATAGTCAGACGTTGGGGGACCATCAATAACCAGAGCAACCAGACATGGACAGTGTCAGATGTTGAGTGACCATCAATAACTAGAGCAACCAGACATGGACAATGTCAGACGCTGAGTGACCTCCAATAACCAGAGAAAACAGACATGGACAATGTCTGATGTGGACGGACCACCAATAACAAGAGTGACCATCAATAACCTGAGTGCTCAGACTGGACAATGTCAGGTGCTGAGTGACCTTCAATAACCAGAGTGATCAGGCATGGACAATTTCAGATGCAGAGTGACCACCAATAACCAGAATTACTACCAATAACCAGAGTGACCAAACTGGACAATGTCAGATGTGGAGCACACACCAATAACCAGGGTGACCACCAATAACTATGGTGAACAGACTGGACAATGTCTGACACTGAGTGACCACCAATAACCAGTGTGACCATCAATAAACAGAGTGACCAGACAGGACAATGTCAGGCGCTGAGTGACCACCAATAACCAGAGTGATCAGGCTGCACAATGTCAGATGCTGAGTGACCACCAATAACCAGAGCGACCAGACATAGACAATGTCAGGCGCTGAGTGACCACCAATAACCAGAGTGATAAGACTGGACGATGTCAGATGCTGAGTGACTACCAATAACCAGAGCAACCAGACATGGACAATGTCAGATGCTGAGTGACCACCAATAACCAGAGCGACCAGACATGGACAATGTCAGGAGTTGAGTGACCACCAATAACCAGAGAAAACAGACATGGACAATGTCAGATGTGGACGGACCACCAATAACAAGAGTGACCATCAATAGCCAGAGTGCTCAGACTGGACAATGTCAGGTGCTGAGTGACCTTCAATGACCAGAATGATCAGGCATGGACAATTTCAGATGCAGAGTGACCACCAATAACCAGAATTACTACCAATAACCAGAGTGACCAAACTGGACAATGTCAGATGTGAAACACACACCAATAACCAGGGTGACCACCAATAACTATGGTGAACAGACTGGACAATGTCTGACACTGAGTGACCACCAATAACCAGTGTGACCATCAATAAACAGAGTGACCAGACAGGACAATGTCAGGCACTGAGTGACCACCAATAACCAGAGTGATCAGGCTGCACAATGTCAGATGCTGAGTGACCACCAATAACCAGAGCGACCAGACATAGACAATGTCAGGAGCTGAGTGACCACCAATAACCAGAGTGATAAGACTGGACGATGTTAGGTGCTGAGTGACCACCAATAACCAGAGCAACCAGACATGGACAATGTCAGATGCTGAGTGACCACCAATAACCAGAGCGACCAGACATGGACAATGTCAGGAGCTGAGTGACCACCAATAACCAGAGAAAACAGACATGGACAATGTCAGGTGTGGACGGACCACCAATAACAAGAGTGACCATCAATAGCCAGAGTGCTCAGACTGGACAATGTCAGGTGCTGAGTGACCTTCAATAACCAGAGTGACCAGGCATGGACAATTTCAGATGCAGAGTGACCCCCAATAACCAGAATGACTACCAATAACCAGAGTGACCAAACTGGACAATGTCAGATGTGGAGCACACACCAATAACCAGGGTGACCACCAATAACTATGGTGAACAGACTGGACAATGTCTGACACTGAGTGACCACCAATAACCAGTGTGACCATCAATAAACAGAGTGACCAGACAGGACAATGTCAGGCGCTGAGTGACCACCAATAACCAGAGTGATCAGGCTGCACAATGTCAGATGCTGAGTGACCACCAATAACCAGAGCGACCAGACATAGACAATGTCAGGAGCTGAGTGACCACCAATAACCAGAGTGATAAGACTGGACGATGTCAGATGCTGAGTGACTACCAATAACCAAAGCAACCAGACATGGACAATGTCAGATGCTGAGTGACCACCAATAACCAGAGCGACCAGACATGGACAATGTCAGGAGCTGAGTGACCAGCAATAACCAGAGTGATCTGATTGGACAATGTCAGACGCTGAGTCACCACTAATAACCAGAGAGAACAGACATGGACAATGTCAGGCGCTCAGTGACCATCAATAACTAGAGCGACCAGACATGGACAATGACAGATGCTGAGTGACCACCACTAACCAGAGCAACCAGACATGGACACTGGCACATGCTGAGTGACCATCAATAACTAGAGCAACCAGACATGAACAATGTCAGATGCTGCGTGACCGACCACCAAAAACCAGAGTCACCACCAATAACCAGGACGACCAGACATGGACAATGTCAGATGCTGAGTGACCACCAATAATCAGAGACACCAGACATGAA
This sequence comes from Carcharodon carcharias, assembly GCF_017639515.1. Classification (NCBI taxonomy): domain Eukaryota; kingdom Metazoa; phylum Chordata; class Chondrichthyes; order Lamniformes; family Lamnidae; genus Carcharodon; species Carcharodon carcharias. The sequence continues at coordinate 59,680,216 of NC_054475.1, read as the reverse complement.
CAATGTCAGATGCGGACTGACCACCAATAACAAGAGTGACCACCAATAACCAGAGTGCTCAGACTGGACAATGTCAGATGCTGAGTGACCATCAATGACTAGAGCAATCAGATATGAACAATGTCAGATGCTGAGTGACCACCAATAATCAGGGTGACCACCAATAACCAGAGTAACCAGACATGGACAATGTCAGATGCTGAGTGACCACCAATAACCACAGTGACCGCCAATAACCAGATTGCTGAGACGGAACAATGTCAGATGCTGAGTAACGACCAATAGCCAGAGTAATCAGACTGGACAATGTCAGACGCTGAGACACCACCAATAACCAGACCGACCAGACATGGACAATGTCAAGCGCTGAGTGATCACCAGTAATCAGCGTGATCAGAGTGGACAATGTCAGACGCTGAGTCACCACCAATAACCCGAGCAAACAGAGATGGACATGGTCAGACGTTGGGGGACCATCAATAACCAGAGCAACCAGACATGGACAGTGTCAGATGTTGAGTGACCATCAATAACTAGAGCAACCAGACATGGACAATGTCAGACGCTGAGTGACCTCCAATAACCAGAGAAAACAGACATGGACAATGTCAGATGTGGACGGACCACCAATAACAAGAGTGACCATCAATAACCAGAGTGCTCAGACTGGACAATGTCAGGTGCTGAGTGACCTTCAATAACCAGAGTGATCAGGCATGGACAATTTCAGATGCAGAGTGACCACCAATAACCAGAATTACTACCAATAACCAGAGTGACCAAACTGGACAATGTCAGATGTGGAGCACACACCAATAACCAGGGTGACCACCAATAACTATGGTGAACAGACTGGACAATGTCTGACAGTGAGTGACCACCAATAACCAGTGTGACCATCAATAAACAGAGTGACCAGACAGGACAATGTCAGGCGCTGAGTGACCACCAATAACCAGAGTGATCAGGCTGCACAATGTCAGATGCTGAGTGACCACCAATAACCAGAGCGACCAGACATAGACAGTGTCAGGCGCTGAGTGACCACCAATAACCAGAGTGATAAGACTGGACGATGTCAGATGCTGAGTGACTACCAATAACCAGAGCAACCAGACATGGACAATGTCAGATGCTGAGTGACCACCAATAACCAGAGCGACCAGACATGGACAATGTCAGGAGCTGAGTGACCACCAATAACCAGAGGAAACAGACATGGACAATGTCAGATGTGGACGGACCACCAATAACAAGAGTGACCATCAATAGCCAGAGTGCTCAGACTGGACAATGTCAGGTGCTGAGTGACCTTCAATAACCAGAGTGATCAGGCATGGACAATTTCAGATGCAGAGTGACCACCAATAACCAGAATTACTACCAATAACCAGAGTGACCAAACTGGACAATGTCAGATGTGGAGCACACACCAATAACCAGGGTGACCACCAATAACTATGGTGAACAGACTGGACAATGTCTGACACTGAGTGACCACCAATAACCAGTGTGACCATCAATAAACAGAGTGACCAGACAGGACAATGTCAGGCACTGAGTGACCACCAATAACCAGAGTGATCAGGCTGCACAATGTCAGATGCTGAGTGACCACCAATAACCAGAGCGACCAGACATAGACAATATCAGGAGGTGAGTGACCACCAATAACCAGAGTGATAAGACTGGACGATGTCAGATGCTGAGTGACTACCAATAACCAGAGCAACCAGACATGGACAATGTCAGATGCTGAGTGACCACCAATAACCAGAGCGACCAGACATGGACAATGTCAGGAGCAGAGTGACCAGCAATAACCTGAGTGATCTGATTGGACACTGTCAGACGCTGAGTCACCACTAATAACCAGAGAGAACAGACATGGACAATGTCAGGCGCTCAGTGACCATCAATAACTAGAGCGACCAGACATGGACAATGACAGATGCTGAGTGACCACCACTAACCAGAGCAACCAGACATGGACACTGTCACATGCTGAGTGACCATCAATAACTAGAGCAACCAGACATGAACAATGTCAGATGCTGCGTGACCGACCACCAAAAACCAGAGTCACCACCAATAACCAGGACGACCAGACATGGACAATGTCAGATGCTGAGTGACCACCAATAACCAGAGACACCAGACATGAACAATGTCAGATGCGGACTGACCACCAATAACAAGAGTGACCACCAATAACCAGAGTGCTCAGACTGGACAATGTCAGATGCTGAGTGACCATCAATGACTAGAGCAATCAGATATGAACAATGTCAGATGCTGAGTGACCACCAATAATCAGGGTGACCACCAATAACCAGAGTAACCAGACATGGACAATGTCAGATGCTGAGTGACCACCAATAACCACAGTGACCGCCAATAACCAGATTGCTGAGACGGAACAATGTCAGATGCTGAGTAACGACCAATAACCAGAGTAATCAGACTGGACAATGTCAGACGCTGAGGCACCACCAATAATCAGACCGACCAGACATGGACAACGTCAAGCGCTGAGTGATCACCAGTAATCAGCGTGATCAGAGTGGACAATGTCAGACACTGAGTCACCACCAATAACGCGAGCAAACAGCGATGGACATCGTCAGACGTCGGGGGACCATCAATAACCAGAGCAACCAGACATGGACAGTGTCAGATGTTGAGTGACCATCAATAACTAGAGCAACCAGACATGGATAATGTCAGACGCTGAGTGACCTCCAATAACCAGAGAAAACAGACATGGACAATGTCAGATGTGGACGGACCACCAATAACAAGAGTGACCATCAATAACCAGAGTGCTCAGACTGGACAATGTCAGGTGCTGAGTGACCTTCAATAACCAGAGTGATCAGGCATGGACAATTTCAGATGCAGAGTGACCACCAATAACCAGAATTACTACCAATAACCAGAGTGACCAAACTGGACAATGTCAGATGTGGAGCACACACCAATAACCAGGGTGACCACCAATAACTATGGTGAACAGACTGGACAATGTCTGACACTGAGTGACCACCAATAACCAGTGTGACCATCAATAAACAGAGTGACCAGACAGGACAATGTCAGGCGCTGAGTGACCACCAATAACCAGAATGATCAGGCTGCACAATGTCAGATGCTGAGTGACCACCAATAACCAGAGCGACCAGACATAGACAATGTCAGGAGCTGAGTGACCACCAATAACCAGAGTGATAAGACTGGACGATGTCAGATGCTGAGTGACCACCAATAACCAGAGCAACCAGACATGGACAATGTCAGATGCTGAGTGACCACCAATAAACAGAGCGACCAGACATGGACAATGTCAGGAGCTGAGTGACCACCAATAACCAGAGAAAACAGACATGGACAATGTCAGATGCTGAGTGACCATCAATAACCACAGTGACCGCCAATAACCAGATTGCTGAGACGGAACAATGTCAGATGCTGAGTAACGACCAATAACCAGAGTAATCAGACTGGACAATGTCAGACGCTGAGACACCACCAATAACCAGACCGACCAGACATGGACAACGTCAAGCGCTGAGTGATCACCAGTAATCAGCGTGATCAGAGTGGACAATGTCAGACGCTGAGTCAGCACCAATAACCCGAGCAAACAGCGATGGACATCGTCAGACGTTGGGGGACCATCAATAACCAGAGCAACCAGACATGGACAGTGTCAGATGTTGAGTGACCATCAATAACTAGAGCAACCAGACATGGACAATGTCAGACGCTGAGTGACCTCCAATAACCAGAGAAAACAGACATGGACAATGTCAGATGTGGACGGACCACCAATAACAAGAGTGACCATCAATAACCAGAGTGCTCAGACTGGACAATGTCAGGTGCTGAGTGACCTTCAATAACCAGAGTGATCAGGCATGGACAATTTCAGATGCAGAATGACCACCAATAACCAGAATTACTACCAATAACCAGAGTGACCAAACTGGACAATGTCAGATGTGGAGCACACACCAATAACCAGGGTGACCACCAATAACTATGGTGAACAGACTGGACAATGTCTGACACTGAGTGACCACCAATAACCAGTGTGACCATCAATAAACAGAGTGACCAGACAGGACAATGTCAGGGGCTGAGTGACCACCAATAACCAGAGTGATCAGGCTGCACAATGTCAGATGCTGAGTGACCACCAATAACCAGAGCGACCAGACATAGACAATGTCAGGAGCTGAGTGACCACCAATAACCAGAGTGATAAGACTGGACGATGTCAGATGCTGAGTGACTACCAATAACCAGAGCAACCAGACATGGACAATGACAGATGCTGAGTGACCACCACTAACCAGAGCAACCAGACATGGACACTGTCACATGCTGAGTGACCATCAATAACTAGAGCAACCAGACATGAACAATGTCAGATGCTGCGTGACCGACCACCAAAAACCAGAGTCACCAGACATGAACAATGTCAGATGCGGACTGACCACCAATAACAAGAGTGACCACCAATAACCAGAGTGCTCAGACTGGACAATGTCAGATGCTGAGTGACCATCAATGACTAGAGCAATCAGATATGAACAATGTCAGATGCTGAGTGACCACCAATAATCAGGGTGACCACCAATAACCAGAGTAACCAGACATGGACAATGTCAGATGCTGAGTGACCATCAATAACCACAGTGACCGCCAATAACCAGATTGCTGAGACGGAACAATGTCAGATGCTGAGTAACGACCAATAGCCAGAGTAATCAGACTGGACAATGTCAGACGCTGAGACACCACCAATAACCAGACCGACCAGACATGGACAACGTCAAGCGCTGAGTGATCACCAGTAATCAGCGTGATCAGAGTGGACAATGTCAGACGCTGAGTCACCACCAATAACCCGAGCAAACAGCGATGGACATCGTCAGACGTTGGGGGACCATCAATAACCAGAGCAACCAGACATGGACAGTGTCAGATGTTGAGTGACCATCAATAACTAGAGCAACCAGACATGGACAATGTCAGACGCTGAGTGATCTCCAATAACCAGAGAAAACAGACATGGACAATGTCAGATGTGGACGGACCACCAATAACAAGAGTGACCATCAATAACCAGAGTGCTCAGACTGGACAATGTCAGGTGCTGAGTGACCTTCAATAACCAGAGTGATCAGGCATGGACAATTTCAGATGCAGAGTGACCACCAATAACCAGAATTACTACCAATAACCAGAGTGACCAAACTGGACAATGTCAGATGTGGAGCACACACCAATAACCAGGGTGACCACCAATAACTATGGTGAACAGACTGGACAATGTCTGACACTGAGCGACCACCAATAACCAGTGTAACCATCAATAAACAGAGTGACCAGACAGGACAATGTCAGGCGCTGAGTGACCACCAATAACCAGAGCGACCAGACATAGACAATGTCAGGAGCTGTGTGACCACCAATAACCAGAGCGACCAGACATGGACAATGTCAGGAGCTGAGTGACCACCAATAACCAGAGCAACCAGACATGGACAATGTCAGATGCTGAGTGACCACCAATAAACAGAGCGACCAGACATGGACAATGTCAGGAGCTGAGTGACCACCAATAACCAGAGAAAACAGACATGGACAATGTCAGATGTGGACGGACCACCAATAACAAGAGTGACCATCAATAGCCAGAGTGCTCAGACTGGACAATGTCAGGTGCTGAGTGACCTTCAATAACCAGAGTGATCAGGCATGGACAATTTCAGATGCAGAGTGACCACCAATAACCAGAATGACTACCAATAACCAGAGTGACCAAACTGGACAATGTCAGATGTGGAGCACACACCAATAACCAGGGTGACCACCAATAACTATGGTGAACAGACTGGACAATGTCTGACACTGAGTGACCACCAATAACCAGTGTGACCATCAATAAACAGAGTGACCAGACAGGACAATGTCAGGCGCTGAGTGACCACCAATAACCAGAGTGATCAGGCTGCACAATGTCAGATGCTGAGTGACCACCAATAACCAGAGCGACCAGACATAGACAATGTCAGGAGCTGAGTGACCACCAATAACCAGAGTGATAAGACTGGACGATGTCAGATGCTGAGTGACTACCAATAACCAAAGCAACCAGACATGGACAATGTCAGATGCTGAGTGACCACCAATAACCAGAGCGACCAGACATGGACAATGTCAGGAGCTGAGTGACCAGCAATAACCAGAGTGATCTGATTGGACAATGTCAGACGCTGAGTCACCACTAATAACCAGAGAGAACAGACATGGACAATGTCAGGCGCTCAGTGACCATCAATAACTAGAGCGACCAGACATGGACAATGACAGATGCTGAGTGACCACCACTAACCAGAGCAACCAGACATGGACACTGGCACATGCTGAGTGACCATCAATAACTAGAGCAACCAGACATGAACAATGTCAGATGCTGCGTGACCGACCACCAAAAACCAGAGTCACCACCAATAACCAGGACGACCAGACATGGACAATGTCAGATGCTGAGTGACCACCAATAATCAGAGACACCAGACATGAACAATGTCAGATGCGGACTGACCACCAATAACAAGAGTGACCACCAATAACCAGAGTGCTCAGACTGGACAATGTCAGATGCTGAGTGACCATCAATGACTAGAGCAATCAGATATGAACAATGTCAGATGCTGAGTGACCACCAATAATCAGGGTGACCACCAATAACCAGAGTAACCAGACATGGACAATGTCAGATGCTGAGTGACCACCAATAACCACA